>NW_017728907.1:15545593-15580096 GCF_001723895.1 Crocodylus porosus
GCCACACACATGATCAGAAGGCAGGAAAACAGACCTTATGATGAGAGGCTGAGAGCAATGGGGCTATTCAGCCTGGAAAAGCGCAGGCTCAGGGGTGACCTGGTGGCCACCTATAAGTTTATCAGGGTTACATATCAGGATCTGGAGGAAAGACTGTTCACCAGAGCCCCACAAGGGATGACAAGATCGAACGGTCACAAACTCCATTGTGACCGATTCAGGCTGGACATAAGAAAGAACTTCTTCACTGTCCGAGCCCCCAAGGTTTGGAACAGACTGCCACCTGAGGTTGTTCAGGCGCCCACTTTGAATGCCTTCAAAACACATTTGGCTGCTTATTTTGCTGGGATCCTATGATCCCACCTGACTTCCTGCCCCTGGGGTGAGGGGCTGGACTCAGTGATCCTCCGGGGTCCCTTCCAGCCCAAATGTCAATGAAATCTATGAAATTCTTAGTCTTTTAGTGCCACTAATAGATTCTCCACCAAGTCGTGACTACATTCTGAGGAAATGTCACTGAATTTTGCTGCACTCAGAGAATTTTCAAACATGATATAATAACAATCATAATTTTTAAATGTAAAAAATGAAGTTTTTAGTTAACTCCATATGAAATTAAATGATTCAGTAAGGAGACTAGCCCATCATTATTTATTGTTATATTAAATGCCAAAGAGTTTTATATCAGCAATTCATGACTGCATTAGGGATGCTTTTAGGTATGACACTGGAGGTTCCAGCAATTGTGGATGAGGTGTGTGGGCCCTTTTGACCTGGGGAAGCAGTCTAGAAACTGTAGATAAAGTTCCCTGACTGGCTATATACACTGGGTGTGTCTACACAAGATGCTTAACTGTGCAATAGCATAGTGTACTGTGCAGTAAGTGCACATATCTACATGTGCACATGCTTACTGCTCAGTAAAAACACTTAATCATGAGTAAATTTGCTACCTGCAAATCTGATTAGTTACTGTGCAGTAATGCATGTGTAGACGTGACCCAGGAGCAAGTTTGGCTAGCCCCAGGGCTCAGGCCTGGAAGCCTCTCCTCCCTCAGGGCTGGGCTGCCCCTATGGCTACCCCTGCCTCAGGCCTTTAAAAGCCTGCAGGCACTCAGACCCTGAGGCACACCAGCAGGCAGCCTGAGGTGACTCCAGGCCCCTGTGTTCCTCTGGGCAGGCCACAGGCCAGCTGCCCAAGCCTACCCACACCTCAGCATCACTGCCTGGCACTGCACTACCACGCGGCTGCCAGGCCCATGCCATCCAGGCCTACAGGCCGCTCTAGCCAGGCCTGCCAGCCCCCACATCTGGGACCAGCTCCATCTGCCCACAGCCCATGCCCAGCAGTCTGCCGTGAGCTTGCAGGTGCTGAAGGGCATTGCTTCTGCTGCACAGCTGCCACTCCCATGCCAGGCCCCTGCGTTGGGCATGGCAGGCAGCTATCCAGGCCCAACAGTACAGAGAGAGCCAAGCGGGGGCCAAGAGAGCCAGCGTATGACCCATGATGATGTCCTCCTTGTCTACGGTCCTTCCCATGCCCATGCCCACCACCTGGGGCCCCAACTGGTCCATGGAGGAGACTGATGACCTCATGGTGCTGTGGGGCGAGGCAGAGGTGCAGCACAAGTTCAAGAGGAGCAAGCACTCCAATGCCTCTGTCTCTGAGGGGCTGTCAACCCAGATGTGGGAGCACGGGCAAAACCGGTCAGTGTAGCAGTACCACATAAAGGTCAAGGCCTTGTGGGCACAGTGGGTTTCCATCACTGACCACAGTCATTGGTCAGAAAGCACCTATAAGTCCATGCCCTTTGTATAGCAACTGATTGACATCCTCACACCCTGGGACCCAGGCAGCAGCCATGTACAGCAGCATGGGTGGCCTGCCCAAGTCCCTGCCCCAGCCTGGCACTCCCAATGACATATCACCAGGGGAGGGCCCCTCGGGTGGCCAGGAGTCCATCTCACCAAGCTCCCCTGCTGCACCCTCCACCAGCAGCTTAGGGAGCCCAGGCCAGCACCTGTCCCAACAGCTTTGCAGCCCCAGCCACAGCTGCAAAGTGTAGCTGGCCATGACACTGCCAGCCACCAGCGGTGTCAGTTCCTCTCTGGGGGAAGGGAGAGGGCCCTGGCTAGGTGTCTGCCCATTATACTTTGCTGTCTGAGGATGCTGCATGCTGTCCACGACAGCTGTGACTGCACAGAGCCACCAGCCACGCCATCCCTTGCCATGTAGTAAGCCCACCTCTGGGGAGAGGGCCCTTCCTGCCCCTACTCCACCCTCCCTGCCCAGCCTGCCCACACTCCCCTGGCCCTGGGTCATCCCCACCTCCCACAGCATGCAGGGAGGCAGGAGACAGTGCCAAACTTTCTTGAGCAGCCTACACCCTGACAGCTAGGTGGGCATGGGCCTCTCACATGCTGAGGAACATGTCAATGTTGGCAGCGATGTCCTTCTCAGCTGAAGGGGGCAGGGATGTGTAGCACAGCCACAGGTAGCTCTCCAGGCAGTGGCAGAGGTTGCAGGGCAGCCCTAGCGTGCCCCCCCCAGCATTATTGTAGCTCAGGGTCACCCGGGGCACCATGGCCATCATCATCAGCAGTGTATAGTGGGTTGGGCATCCCTCAGTCTGTGCAAACATCTCCTTGTGCACTGCCCAGGGCATGCACAGCAGGAGCACGCTAGGGGTGAAGTGGCGGTGCAAGGGGGGGAGCTGGTTCCGGGTGCATCCCTGAAGAAGACTGCTATGGGGAGGGTGGGGATATGGGCAGCTCCTCATTGCAGTCATCCAGGAGCCCTGTGCCCCATGACCCCGGGCACCATGGGCTAGGCAGCACCACAGCAGAGCGGTTGGCCTGCAGGAGGATGGGGGAGGGGGGCCAGTGAAGGTCTGGAGCCACAGCAGCAGGTGCTGCCAGAAGCCTGGCCTGTCCCACCCTAGGAAAGGGGTGGGAGAGGCAGGCTGCCTGCAGTCAGCACCCAATTGCCTGCTGGCCCCACAGAAGTGAGCAACAATGTGGGGCTCAGCCAGCAGCCACCTGGGCCCAGGCCCAGGCTGACTTACCATGGTCCCTGGCCACCTGTGCATGCCCAACTCTTGATCTGAGGTTGGGGCGCACACAGCCCCTGGTACAGAGCATCTGATGCCTGAAATGTTGCAAACTGTCACACATAGCTTCTGTCTTATCGCTTTACAGGCCTGTAGCTGTGCATGGGAGAGAGGCCACCCTTGGCAGCTGGGATGCAGCCTCAGGGTTGCCACCGCCCACAGTCAGGGCGCTGAGGATGTGCCAACTCTACCAGAGAAGGACCCTGGACAGAACCCTCCTCCAGGACCACCTGGTTACAGTGCCAGAGGACCAGCTGGGGGACACTCGGGCTTGACTGGCATAGGATGTGGCCTGCCAGGACAGATGGCGGGAAGAGGACATCGCCCACCAAGACACGTGGCGGATGGAGGACATTGCCTGTGAGGAGGTGCAGAACTGGGTGGACCAGGAGATCCAGGTGCAGGTCCTGGCCCTGGAATGCAAGCAGGGGGAGGCACCGCAGGAGCAGAATGACATCCTGGCCTTGGCAGTGCAGGCCACAGATGACTGTCAGGTACTGGACACTGTTCTGGCCCTGGCAGTTACCTTTATGCCATCCACTGCCCAGCCTCTGACCCTAGCCCTGCCTACCCCCTGGCAGCCACTGGCCTCCCAGCAGCAGGCACTCACCTGGGTCTGGGAGGAGGTCCTGTGCCACATCCAGCACCCAAGAGCCCCTGGCCTGGCCCCCGCTTCTGGTCCAGTGCCACCCAGCCCCCTCTGCCTGGGCCCAGCCCTACCACTAGCCCTGGGTCCATGTGGGCATGGAGCCAGAGCTGCCAGCAGTGAGGCCAGGATTGCATGCCAGCCTTGCTGATCCTGGAGACTGTTTGCCAGAGAGGGAGCCACCCGTGCTGGGGGAACATTGGTTACTGTCACCTCTGGTTGAGCCCCCTGCCTGCTGTACTCACCACGGCATGCACACCTGTGGGGGAGCAACCAGAGGCCGGGGTGCTGGCCACCTGTCCCTAGGCTCTGCCCCTAGTTGCCCCCACCCCATGGCTCCCATCCCAGGACAGCACACAAAGGACATTGTACATAATTTTCACGGGGCAGAAGGTTTTTTGTTGGTGGGTGGGGTGGGTGGCAGAGGGGCTCTGTTTGTTGGAGGGAGGGGGGCTCTGGTTGATGCAAGGGGAATAAAAACTTGCTCTTCTTAGACGTGTCTTCAGTAAGCATGGTGCTGAAGGTGGGCAGGTGGAGTTTGGGGGTCTGTGGGTAGTGGTGCAGGTGGACTAGAGTGGAGGAGTGCTGGAGGAGGTGATTGGCCAGGGCCTCCTGCACCTGGTGCCTTGGGTTCCACTGGCAGGTGTATGGTTCTCCTGGGGCCTCCACAGGCGGGGGTTGTCACAGCCGCCGCTGGTGGTGCTCTGGCTGCCAGATGCCCTCCGTGCACCACACCTCCTCTGCCTAGGCCTTGTGGAAAAGCTCCCCCCGGGCCTCAGATGTTATGCAGCACACAAGCTGCAATGATGATCCAGGGGAGGTTGTCCTTGGTGAACTCGAGGTGGGCAGTGAGGGTGTGCCAGCAGCCCTTGAGGTGGCTGACAGAGCACTCCATGAGGACACAGGTCTGCCTCAGGTGGTGGTTGAAGTGGGCCTGGTGGAGGTCCAGGTGGCCAGTGTAGGACTGCATCAATGCAGCAATGGCAGGAACAGGCAGGTGGGGTCCAAAATGAGCAGGGGCAAGACAACCATGGCACCCAGCTGCAAGTCTGGCATCCCTGGTGTGAAGAAGCTGCTCTGTACCAGGCCTGGCAGGCCAGATTTCCGGAAGATGTGGGCGTCATGGCCACTGCCTGCCCAGCCAGCTCTCATGTGCATGAAGGCACCTCAGTGGTCCATGACAGCCTGGAACATCAAGGAGTGAAAGCCCCTCTGGCTATAGTAGTGGTGGTCTCCATGGGGTAGGAAAGTGATGGGGATGTGGGTCCCAGCCAGGGCCCTGATGCATTGTGGGAATCCCAGGGCATAGAACCCCGCTGCCACCACCACCACCACCAGGGAGTTGAGTGAGCAAAGCATGGTGTCTCCCAGCACATCCTGAAGGGCAAAACACCCTTGCCCATGCCAAACAGGTGGCCAAAGTTCTGCAGGCTGATGAGTGTGGCTATCTTGAACAGAGCGAGGGCCAGGCAAGTATCCACATGGAGGGGCAGCCACATGCTGGTGTGCTACCACTCTAGGTGGGGCCACAGCTGCTCCAGGAGGTCCCAGAAGATGGCCTGGGTCATGCAGAAGGCTTCTAGCCACTGTTCATCATCCCAGGTGTGCTGGAGGACATGCAGCCACCAGTCCTGGCTGGCCCAGTAGGCTCAGAGGCAACAGGGCTGGAGGCCTAGGAGGGCAGTGGCGACCCTGGAGGTAGCATTCTGGAGACCATCATTGGTGTCCCTGATGGAGTCTGGTCAGGTGGACAGGATGGAGGCAGCAGGTGCACGGTGGTGGCCTTGGGACGATGGGTAGTGGGCAGGCAGGGGCTCACTGTGCATGGGGGAGCCATGACGGGTGAGTCAGCTGTGTGGTGGGCCAGTAGGACCAGCACAGTAGCCAGCAGGAACCTGGGGTGCTGGTTGTCGCTGCCAGGGTCAGAGGTTGGAGCAGCCATGGCTCAGGGAGGCTCAGGCAGTGAGGAGAGTACTGCTGCATGCTGTCCCTGCACTAGGCACACTGGTCCTGGCCAGGGAATTGGTTGGCCAGAAAGCAGCAAGTGGATTTTGAAAAATGCTGCTGGCTGCTGTCAGCTGTACTGGAACCTGGAGCTCCCCCCGGGGGTGCCAGAGGCCCATTGCTGGGTCCCGGAAGGAGGAGCAGATTGGCAGCAAATCTGCTTCTGCTTCCCTACATGTGTAGACATGTGCCCAGTGCCATTTACTCATAAGTAATTTACTCGTGAGTAAACTGGTGCCACATCAAATGCACATGTAGACATGCCCACTGAGAGTGAAATAGAATGGTGCCCTTTAAATTATTGGCTTCACCCCCAATAAGACAGAGGTAGGCAATTATTTTGGCTGGCAGGCCACTTAATGTGTTTTGGTGAGCTGTGAAAGCCTGCACATACAAAATACTTCAGAAGATACCAATTTAATAAATTATAGATAAAAAACTAATCATATGCTAAAAATCAAACATCTACTATAACATATCTTCATTTTATTACAAAAAATATTTTTCCTTGATTTATGTTTTTTTGAGTAGTGTATATAGAAGTGATTGCATAATAACTCAAAATAAAGTCTTACTCTTATATATTGTATGTGTGTGGTAGGAGGGTATGTTTGGTGGGGGGGGGCAGGGTGTGCATGTGTTTGGGAGGACTGCCTATATGCCAGGTCCTGAGAGCCGGCTGTGGGGAGGGAAGTAGGGGGCAGGGTGCACGTGCAGCAGAGCTAGCATGGGCGGTGCAGTGCAGCTGCAGTCCAGCCCCTCATCTGGCCCACGTCTGCCCCATGGCACCCTGCATGTGGTCAAGCTTCACCTGCTCCTATCCGCTTCCACTCGGATTAGCCTTCACCACTCCTGCCCATGCCTGCCAACAGCACCACCCCAGCCCCAGCCAGCATGCACAGCACTGCTGCTGCAGCCACCCAGGTATTGCTCAGCTCCCCCCACCTCCAGCAGCTCCTCCTCTGACTCTTGCTGTTCAGGTTCAGGGAAGCTGCAGCCAGGTTAGCTCCTGCCTCAGCATGCAGGGTTCCAGCTCCAGCTGTTTCTGGAGGCAGGGGGATAATAGTAGTATGTGGAAGCAGCTCTGCCAGGACACTGTGCACGCTGGCTGGGGCCATGGCAGTGCCACTGGCCGATGCAGGTAGAAGCTCAGGGTGGGAGAGGGTGAGGTTCAGACCCGTGCAAAGTACTGTGAAGGCAGCCATGGGCTAGATACAATCAATTGATGGGCCTGATCTGGCCCTTGGGCTGTATTTTGCCCACCCCTGCACTAAGATAAAGGAGACAGCTCACAACTCCCAGAGCTAGTATTTTAGGCTGCCTGCTGACTCAGGAAGGCAACACTGCATCATTTACATTTAGGTCACATTTTCAAAGTTCTCTTTGCAACTGTAGGAGTTGGAAACCTTTTTTTTTTTTTACTTGGAAGATAAGAATCTAGAGCACAGTTCTGCAGAACTGAGTGAATTCTGAAGAAAGCTTCCCTGACTAGGAATTCTGGAATAACACAGCCCTTCATCTGGGTCACATTGATAACTAGTGCTTGCTAATTAGCTAGATAACTAATACTCATCTCAAGTTAGATAATACCTTTTCAGACACTGTTGCCAAGTCCCACAATGAATCTTATGAAATTTGGAATTTTTCTCAAAGCCCCAGATGCTGGACTCCACAGACTGCATGAGAATCCCAGTTTTCTTCAAAATTATTTCAAGCCGTCATGTTTGCCAAGCAAAGACAGAAAATGTGAGTGTACTGCACAGGGTAAAACAGGCAAATAAAAATGAATATATAAACCTCCCCCTGGCAAGATTTTAAAGTCAGTCTTATAATCTTGGGGGTTGGGCTCCTGATTGTTTAACAACTGGGTTTGGCAATATTCAGTTTATCTTTCCAGCAAAGCAAAACCTGGTTCTGATTAGGGCATTTGGGAACTAATCCAGTGCAGGTGGAAGTATTAAGACTCATACTACTTCTAATGTTAACACATATAATGATTTCTAAAGGATGGGTATGGTGCACAAGAAAATCATATGATGATGCGTTGTCCAGAAAGAACCTTTTTTCTTTCTTTTGTATGTCAATGACTTCCACAGCAGGCTTATCCAGTTAAAAAAAGTAAAAGGCTTTGTCCAAATACCAAACCAAACACAAAACTGGAAAGTTTGTAGATCTGTAATGATGTGTGACCCCCTACACCTACTCTTTCATCCCTTCTACCTGCCCATGACCTGACTTAACCAAATTAGCTAACCACTAACAGTAGGATTTGCCCCTTAATTAACAATTTACACAATGTATTAAACCTATAAGCCGAATCTCAGGCTCACTGAAGTCAGTAGACTAACACTCAGTAAATTTGATTGAGCCAAACTTCACCTACAGACCTCAATTCAACAAACAATGGTAGTATATGATGGGCATGATGACAGGGTCTTTAAGGCACCTTGCTTGGGCTTGCAAGGAGTGAGTTTGAGTCTAGCTCTGGAGCTGGGTCAGAGGCCTAATCCAGTGAACTCAGCTGTAAATGGTTACTTGTTTGTTTGGGCCAGAGAGACAGAGGTGACTGGACACAAATGCTAGTTACACCACTATTTTGTGTGCTGCTGGATACAAAAGCTGGAAAGCCTTAATCACATGTGTGAGCTCAATGAGCCTTTTAAGGTCAGGTGGACCCCCAACAGTCTATCATCTATGCTTAAGTTTCATTAACTTCCATTGGGCATCATGAAGTGCTATCTCATAGAACATGTAGCAGTCTTATTTAGGACAGCAGGCTCAGAGTAGAGCTCTCACATACATTCAGGGTTGGTGGATCAACTCCATTTGAAACAGGCAAATTCATTTGGGGATCAAAATGTTGAATTTGAAAAGAAAAAAGAAAAATGATTTTTGCAACTATTGTTTTTCTTCTGGCTCTACAAGTGGTCAAACATGCCCAAAACTGACATTTCAGTATTATTTTTCCCATCAACATTTTGAATTTCACATAAAAATATCTGAGGCATTTTCAAGATTATTGTTTATGCAAATAAAAACCTGCATTTCACCCATCTCTAGGCCTGTACTATTGATGTGCAGAAAGGTTCCAAGTCTAGTTCTCATGAACGCTAAATACCATTAGTGCTAAATGATGCTGGGTTAAATTGGTTGACAGCATTAAAAAACTTGACAACTGTTTCACTGCATTCCAATTTAGTGCTGGCTCCAGCCTGGTTGACTATTAAGTGGCAATGAAAGGACCCTCAAAAGACAACAACAAACTCTGCAAAGACAACAAAGATTTACCCATCAAAAGAGAGGAGGGGACAAAAACAAAAAACAGATGATACAGGAACACCTGAAGAAGTTGGTGTGGGGTGATTATACTTGGTGATTGACCTTCCTTGGGCCTGGAATCCTCTCCTGAGCTATGGAATTGGACCAGTTTAGATAACAGGAGTGGAAGATTCCCCACCCCATGCAGTAATTCTGACCTTGACACACTAAATCAAAGGATGAGAAGGAGAATCTGTTCTCCATAACTAGTTCAGTCTTTAGCCTTTCTTTTCTGCTGAAACATCCAAAAATGTGACTAATTAGCACAAACAGCTATGGGGGCTTTGTACCACATGTGAATTTCATGCGCATTCTTTCTGGGGGGTGGGAAGGCCAAGGAATTGTCCTTTTCCTTTTTTCTTCCCTGCTGACGGGTTTGTGCTCAGTCTGAAGTCCTGGTGATATGAGCTGCTGAAATGAATCCTCTTCAGTCTATTTACTTGATATTTACCAAAGTCTGCGAACAACAAGAAAACACATCTCAGCAGCTCACTTGGCAAGAGAACGAATTGAGGCAGCACTGCAGCTGTCATATTTATTTCGGTGGCAAAGCAGGTCAGGAAAATTGATAAAATTAATCATACAAACTAGCAAACACCAGGAGTGAAGGAGAGAGGGAGAGAATGGGAGAGAGTGAATGAGTGCATGCAGCACCTAGCTGCACCTGCCTTTATTTCTTTTAATGGTTTTTTTCTTTTTTCACCCCTTCTTTCTTTGCAAGGTAGCTGATAAAACTACAGCAATATACATTATTTTATAAGTGGGCTTTGGGGGGTAGAGAGTTTGCAGGATTGGAAGAGCACTGCTGAGAACTGTGAGCGCCCGGCAACCAAACACCTGTGATAACAGTGCTGTCATATCTATGGCTTTGCAATGAAAGGGGAACATAAGGGCAAAAGCAGCTTTTCATGAATGTGCCCATGGCTTCACCCAAAGTCTGTGTAAAGTCTCCCATTCATTTCTGTGGGGTTTGGGTGAGAGCCCAAGCTTGAATCTTGAGGATTTGCTTGCCACTGTATTTCCAAGGATATTTGCACATTTTAATCTCTAGGTCCATGGTTCAAATCCAAGCCTGAATGGGAGTGACTGAAGTTGCTACTGTTAGGTCCATTGAAAACAATTTTATGTTTTTAAATGACCCTCTAATCATTTCAGTATGCATAACAGGGACTTCCTTCATACATTTGTAACTAAAGTCTCTTCATTACGTCTTCTAGAATTACTCCCTAGTATCTTTTGGGCTAGATTCAGACATTCAAAAAATCTGAGGATACTGGGCTGCATTAGTAGAAGCGTTGCCAGCAGTCAGGGAAGTAATTATCCCCTCTATTCGGCACTGGTGAGGCTACATCGGGAGTACTGTGTCCAGCTTTGGGCCCCACACTACAGAAAGGACGTAGATAAATTGGAGAAGAGTCCAGCAGAGGGCAATGAAAATGGTTAGGGGACTGGGACACAACATTTCTGAGATGAGGCTTAGGGAACTGGGCTTATTTAGCCTGGAGAAGAGAAGACTGAGAGGGGATTTAATAGCAGCCTTCAACTACCTGAAGGGGGGTTTCAAAAGAGGATGGAGCCAAACTGTTCGCAGTGGTGGGAGATGACAGAACAAGGAGCAATGGTCTCAAGTTGTAGCAAGGGAAGTGTAGGTTTGATATTTAGAAAAAAATTCTCACAAGGAGGATAGTAAAATACTGGAACAGGTTACCCAGTGCAGTGGTAGAATCTCCATTCTTGGAGGTTTTTAAGACCCAGGTAGACAAAGCCCTGGCTGGGATGATCTAGCTGGAGATGGACCTGCTTTGAGCAGGGGTTTGGAATAGACGACCTCCTGAGGTCCCTTCCAACCCTCATTTTCTATGATTCTATACACAGTTTTCTGTAAGTGGCATAGTTTAGATTGGTAGTGAACAAAACAAACATTCACCCTTTGGTTGGGGGGAGGGAGACAAATTATAGACTGGGTTCTGCAATTTTTTAACTAGTCTATGTGTGCCAAACTTCTGCTCTGTTATGGGTATAGACCAGTTTCTATTCACTTATACTGGTAAAAGTGTAATGTCAATCCCTGGCCCTAGTGTCTAATTGTTCCAGCCTAACTGAAATAGATTATATTTTATTTCATACTTTCTGTTAGCCAAAGTTTCTTGAAAATTCATCAATCACTTTTCCTTCCCCTCTCTTAAATGTTTCTATATTCTAAACCCCTTGCTGCTCTTACGAGACTATTGTATCTGGGTTTCCCAGCTGCAGGAAGGATATTGGTTTCTTGACTCACCAACAAAAAAGTTGTTAGTATCTTACAAAGCAAGCACTCCCTTTGAAATCAACAAGAATATTTCTACAGGGCCTGATCCAGTACCACTGGAAGCGAGTGGTGATCTATCAGCTGACTTCAGAGGCTTTGAATAGCGTTGACTACAAGTTACAAGTAAGGTTATCAGAAAAGGGCCCAGAAGTGCTGGCAGTACAGAGGAAATGCAGATTTGTGTGGTGCAAGCTGTCTGGAGAATGACATACAAAATTCATACCTTTTGTGCTGCTTTTGGGCTCATCCATCCCCTTGCTCTGAATCCAGAAGGCCCCGTGTAGACCTGAGAATTTGCATGGGAGGGCTCAGTAGAGCTGAGAAACAAACAGTTTTGCAGTTTGGGCCCACACCAATAAATAAATAAATAACAACAGCAGCAATAACAATTATTATTATTGGTGGTGGTGTTATTCAAACAACAAAACAAAAAATTGTCACAGTTATTTTTTGGCAAAATAAAAAAGGAAAAAAAATATTTCATTTGGGGCCAACCCAGAAAATTCCATTCATCCAGCTAACCATTTTATTCCACTGCAGGGTTTCTTGCAACTGAATTTATCTTTTTCTAAATTTAGGTTAATTTCTAAACCAAAAAAAAAAATTTCATTTCAAAATATAAAGTAAAAAAATGTTATTTAAAACATAGCAAGATATTTTGACATTTTCTGTCTCCTTTTTTAAATAAAAAATTAGATCTAGATTCACAAATAGTTTTGCACCCATTTTTAAACAAATTTACTAATTGTTGAAAAATTTCCCCTGAATCAAATTTGGAGGGGGGTCTTCTCATCAGAGTACAGTCCTGCTTGCCTTCTCTTCTCCCCCTATCTTCTGGGTCTCTGTTCCACTAGTGAACTATGGACTTTGTTGCCTTAGCACAGTGGTCAGCAACTGTTAAGACTGTGGGCTGGACTGACCCAGGTCAGAGTGGACATGTGGTAGGTGGGTGCTAGGACCCAGCTGCCATTGCTACTTCTCCCCATGGTGGCAGAGAAAAGACACTGCTATTGAAGGCCCACCCCACAAAGCCCATGTCCACAGGCCAGATCAATAGGCTAAGTGGAATGGATCTGGCCTGCGGGCCACAGGTTGTGAACCCCTGCCTTAGCACCATTGAACAGGTTGATAAATTACCATTGGCACAACTTATCAAGGGACCTTGTAGGTTCTCAATAACTTACAAACTAAGACTGGACCATGTTTCTAAAAGATGCCTTCAGCTCTCACAAAATTATGGTGCATGTTTGGATAAAGGTTTGAGATAGCTCTTAATTTATCTGAACTGCTTTGCCTTTCTCTGGATCCCCAGCAATCTGAATCAAGGAGAGTCTATGACTGGGCAAGAGAGAAGTTAAGGAGGGACAGCTATAGCATCCTTCATTCACTTGACTCTGATGTCCACAGCTCTCCTCATTAACAAGGACTCTTCACATACTCCAAGGTATTCCCCATCGGTTGCTAGGCAACTATAACAAAACTGATCCTTGCCCAGTTGGGCTGTAGCTGCTGTCATTATGCTTTCATTTGTTGTTTGTAGTGAATGAAACAGTGGCCACAGTCCATCTGCTTCACAGTGAGGTATCTCTAAGGAGAATGTATGCACTCACCCTTCATGGACAGCTAGGCTTACTTTATTTTGCCAGGCCTGACGTCCTTCTCACAGAAGTCAGTGGAGTTTCACAGATATTTCATGGGGCGAGTGAAATCTGAGGTCTTGCTCTGAGCTGAAGAATGTCTCCACAAACTGAGCAGAGGATGGACAAAAACCGGCATGAGCCCAGACATTTATAAATTGAATCAGGGTATATCATGCAAGACAGATACATTTGCAGACATCAGCTAAATATTGTCAGAGCTATGGTCAAATCTAGGACAGTAGGTTGGTTGGAAATTTGTTATGCATGTCAGATGATTCCTACAAACAAAGCCTTTTTTTTTGTATTTACAGAGAATTCATGTCTCGTAAGCTCGTAAGTTTGACAATGCCCAGGTTCACAGGGATCCCAAACAAGTGAAATTCTGAAATTCAGGGAGGGGTGGGCTCTTTTCACATGCAGTCAAACATATGCACAAAAATACTAGCATTAACAAGAATCATGTGGGGAGAACAGACCCTTCGGTGATTTGTTTCCAACCTTTTCTACATTCCATCAAATACTGGTATGTCCAGTTTAACATGCATTTCCTCTCCGTTTGGGACCAGGTGACTTTGTCTTCAGTTCATTTTAGATAAGGCCGCTTGATGGAAAACAAGTATAATCTCTCCCTCCCGTACCTGATTTTCTACCTCATGGCATTGCCAATGATTGAAATGGAGGGACTCATCCTATTATTGTATGGTGAGGGCAAGGGGAGAGGGAAGAGAGGAAGAGGCATTGATGAAGCCTCTGATTCCTGTGACGCAAGCCCCACATTGGCAGTCTCAAGAAAAGAAGAATAAAGGTAAGCAAGCATTTTAGCAAGGAGAAATGCAGCCGGAAATGCAAATATTAAAACCTGGGCGGCAATGGAAATCACAACAGCTAACAAGCATTTTAGAAAAGAAATCCCTGTATAAGATCTTGCTGACAAGCACTATTAAATATTCATTCTATAGACTGTGGAGACATCATTAGACACATACGCTCAGACTCTACATACGCCTGGCTTTGGCATTTGTTTTACACAGCACTGATGAGCTAAAGGGGTCTCCAGGGGGCTGACGCCAGCCCCTTGTTAAGGGAATCAGCCTTTAGACCCCACAGAGGGAAACTGCATTTTTAAGCTATATCTACCCTTTAGTATTATTAATATTTTCACCTTAGATGCCTGACCGAAGTTGAGGCCCCATCATGCTAACCACTGTACATACATACACACACAAGCAAACACACATAGGTACATGCACAGAAAGAGGACTTCTGTCTTGATGAGTTTTTAGCCCAAGTAGATAAGACAGAAAAAGTGCATTATTATCTCCCTTACAAGAAGAACTACAGGCAGATTAAGTAATTTGCCTAAGGCCATTCAGGCAACCTGTGTCAGACTAGGAGCTGAAGTCATGTTGCCTGAACCCCAGATTAATGTCTTAAACCACAAAGCCACCCTACTTCTGATGTTTTAACCTTATTTTGAAATATGCGAAGTGCATATTGACCTGGGTTGAATGATACAAAGTGCTGGGGGAAATTTGTGTAGCACAAATCAGATAGTGGTCAGCCTTAAATAATCATGCACTCATACACACATGCATGCACGTATATGTACATGCACACTTTTATGTAAAGATAGGGGTTAACTTAGATGAAAATTTAAGCTAAGAAGGACTGAAAGAACTCAGGTCCCTCCCTTGTGTAAACAGAAGTTCCTCCCATTTGGCTAGCACAAAGACAGCTCCTCTTCACTGGTTTGGGCTGTGCTCCCATGAAGTATCCCACCAACATCCTCTAAATTCTAGAGATGGCTGCTCAGGGTACCTGGGAAATTGATTTAAAGAGTCACCTGGAAATGTGTGTTTGCATTTGAATGTTACCATCAGCCTCCTTTGAAGTTGAGATTCAGGTGGTGACCTCTCTACCCCTGCTGCTACCGTAATTTCTGTTGCAAGGAAAGCTCCCACCATGTCTTCAAACTGCCCCATTTGTTTCTCCTTGTATTTTTCTGCACCTTGCGGGGGTGTCTTTAGGAGGGACTTAAACCTAGGATCCTGAGATCAGGCACCACCTCTGCCCAATGTACAAGACCCAGCTTTCTTAGCTAGGCTTGCAATAGGTTCTTCAAACTCCACCTGTGTGCCAGCCACCACTAGAGCCCTGGGCCATGTGGAAGGCCATCACACTGAGCATATGTTGGTCATGCTGGACTCTCCAGCAACTGTCAGGAAATAGGAGAGGGATCAAAACCAAGCCATGGTTGTAGAGTCAGCGTTCGATTAGCATCTGCCTGACTGGTCACATCCTAGAGACTGAGGAAGCACCACCCACCACAACTTCCCAGCCTTGCCTGGGGATATCTGGTGACACATGAATCAGTCAGGAGTTGCTGGCAGTCAAGAGTGACCCATCCATCTGAAAACCTAAAGGGACTCATTTCCCAGCTAGCCCCCTAGCCCTACCACCACAGGGACAAGTGGCTCAAATGCCACCTTGCTGACTCCTTATGTTTTTTGAGCACTCTCTTCTCTGTTGGTTCTTTGGGGAGGAAACCATTCTATTTGCAATTACAGGGACAGCCACTCTCCTCAGTACCTTGTGGGTGGGGAAGGTAGAGTGTGCTTAGTTCTCCTTTTCACCACTTCTAAGTCTGAAATGGTTCCCTTAGCTCTCCAAATCTACCTGATGAGCCCCCATACAATCACAGTGTGGAAGAAATCTCTCCTGGAGACTCCCTTCCATGTTTAGTCAGGAGAACTAGGCAATAAGGTACATGCCGTCTTCAGTCACTCTGACTGCTAGGATGGGGAGATGGGCCTGGGAACGGCCTTTCTACTCAGAGTTATTCTGGGGACAGGTGGGGAGATATGTCTGGGATCTGCCTCCTACATTTGGTCTGTCCTATTGCCAGAATATGCATGCACCTGCATGTGCACGTGCACGTGCTTAAAGGTGGAATCCAACCTCAGACTGCATCTCCCCTATTGTCTAGCCCACTGCCCGATCAGACCCAGATTGATACCTCCTCCCTTGGCCAACCCTTGTTGCCAATGATGCTGAATCCCTCTGGGATCCCAGAGTCACCTGTGCTGCTCATAGCTCAGCTCCTGCCAAGAGATAAAATATCCAGCCTTCAGCCCCTTCTCATTGTGCTGCCGAACCCTCTCTTACCTCACGTGTGCCAGATAAAGGCTGTTTGCTAGCTACTGTGGAAGCTGGCTTTGCTCAGTGGAGGGGGAAGGCTGGCTCAGATATATATAAATATATATTTTTTTGTTGCATACATTTGCGGTGATGGCATCATTTTTTTTTTAAACAAACTGTCCATAAATGTCACTGAAAATCCGGGTCTCCTTTTATTAAAACTGAAAAATGCGTATAAATGTAAATAACAAATGACTGATACAGGGAAAGGAACCAGAGCGTCTGCTGGCGTCATTCTCTCTCCCTGCCTCTCGCTCTTTCCTCCTCGTGTAATTTGCATTAATAAAGAGGCTGTTCCTTGTCGGAATGTGTTTCATCCGGTTTAAAATCCCAGGGCGATCCACCAGGAAGAGCTCTGGGAGAATCCGACTGTCAGAGCCGACAAGACAAATGAATCCCGGTGTCAGGAGCGTGTGGTTCAACGATGACAGATTGAGAAGAACTGTCCCCCTCTCGACAGGCGGGCTTCATTTTCAAATTAATAAATCTGAATAAAATATTTTTCCTTTCATTACGAGCCGAGCCCGTGTGACAGTTCCCATGACAGGAGGGAGTAGCAGTGTTGATGAGAAGAGTTTGCATGAATTCCACCTGGGTTTCTTCAGCTTTATTTTTACCTGCAATTTCTTCCCTGTTTACCTCCCTCCCCTTCCCTGCTCACTTGCTCCCCCTCCTGCTCTCTCTCTCTCCCTCTTCTTCTTTCACCCACTCTCATTTTTCCTCAGTCAATCTCACATTTTCTCATGCTGCTAGCTCCTTCCCTCCCTTCCCCATTTTCTCTCTTTGCTTACCTGCAAATAGTTATTCTGAATCAAAGCCCATAGCATTTTTTTAACACATGCAAAATGTCTCACACCTCAAACTCACATATGCATAGATTCTCTTGGTTGCATATATACACACATATACACATGAACATATACAGAATGTCTCAAATTGTGAACTCACACATACATACAGAATCTCCTTCTCTCACACACACACACACACACACACACACATACAGAATGCTTCACATCTCAAACCCACATATGCACGCAGAATAGCTCTCTTCTACATACACACTAGAAACACCTCACACTAGAAACTCATGCACATACACATGAAACACCTCTTCTACATACACAATCATATCCCAAATACACACAGAGATAGACAGGTATAGAACCTCTTACCTCACAAATTCCTGTATATACACGCACAACAAAATGAAAGCTATGCTTCTGGATTCCTCAATGTGCTACAGGACTACCTGTGACAGAAATGATACCTACCCTCTATCAAGCCTATTTTACAACATTACGATGCCTTTGAACAGAAACAGCCAACTCCTCCCCACCACCCAGTCTCTTTCATATTCCACTTCTGAAAGTAAAGTATCAAGTTTTAATCTATCCTTGGTGTGGATACACCAAGTAGTTTAGATAGGAGATCAGGAAATAAGTTGGGGAAAAGAGACAGGAACATTTCTATGCTGGCTGGAGTGAAGGCCCACTGTATAGTCCTTAAGTCATGGAAACTCCTGTTTTTTATATGCTTGACCAAGCGCCATAATCCTTGGGAAGTATCTGAGGCAGAGATGTCACCCATTCACAAAATTCAACCCCAAATCTGAATTCCTTTGAAGCTGGAGGGTGCTCAGAGGAAAGAATTGGTCCATGGCTTAAAATGATGTTGGAGTCCTAAAAGCTGTGAAGTGGGGGAGACAGCTTCTGGAAAAGAGCTAATTTAGTTTAGGGTGAAGGGGAAGCTTATGGTTACTGAAGCTGTGTGAATACACTGGATATCTAGCTCACATCTTCAGCCCCAACTACATTCTTCTGCAGTGATTCTCAGCCAGGGTGTCCCAGGATGCTTTCAGATCCTTTCAAGGGTGTCATGTGATAGTAGCACTCAGGTGCGCAAACATAATTCGTCAGGTAAACCTAAAGATTTCAAATAGGAATGTATAGTGTTAAAAACATTCTGACCTGTTGTGGTCTTTCTGACTTCTTTGCAACAGAAAATTTGCCCTATTTTTTCGGTGGTCAAAACTAAGCACTAGTGAAATCTAAGAGGTAGCATCTTCCGAGGAGTGCTTTGGGTCGAACGAGGTTGAGAATCATTGTTCTAGTGTGTTAGTGGGTTGACAGGATTTGTATACAGAATTCTGTGCAAAAACAACACAACACTGAATGATCCTGGACAGTAGCAAGAACAGAAACAATGAGAAGGACTGGAAATATAGTTCCGATATCTACATCCATAGCACTTTTAACTGTGATCTTTTCAGCCATGCAGGGTTAGAACTGACCAGAAGATGGATTGGAGACCTTCACTAAATATAGTACTCTTTCATCCGAACCAGCAATGACCCAGCATGGTAATAGAGGGCTTTGTGTTGCTAGAACTGCAGTGCATCCTAGATGATGTATAAAACTAGCATCCTGCCTGACCTTGCTTTAAAGTCATTAACAGCCCCATGACCCTTTTTGCAAGAGCCGGTAGTTTTGAGATCATAGTTAATTACATTTTTTGTAAAGATGTCCTAGGGATTTTTGTTTCGTTAACAGCAATGCACAAGACACAGTACATTTACAATGTAGTCTTTGTTAATACAAACTCAGCAGTGCTACCAAAACCTGTGTCAAATTTCTTCCCAGCCCAGGAACGTACGCAGCTCAGGATCCAGACTGCAGATCTCATGGGTATTCTCACATTGCAGCAACACTGATAGTTTTCCTCTGTTATGTTCTTATGTAGTTGCCCTCTAGTTCACTAAGCTTAGCAATCTGTCCTTCACAGTGTATCACTGATCATACTGTAACACAACCTGAGTAACTTTAAGCATAAATATACAGAAGCAAGGCATAACAACAAGGCAACCAAACTAGGCCTTTTGCTGTATCCACTATATAACACAGGGTATGAATTAAAATGTTACTGCCTGGAAAGGAAGGTACAGACACTTTTTTTTAGAACAGCATCATCAAGGTCAGGTATTCTTGGGCCTTGGTTCCTGGTCTGCCATCAACTCTGGCAGTGGGAGGCATTAAACTTCAGTGTTATATTAACAATCCTACAAAAACATGAGAAATTAGTATGACGGTATTTATTAAGCACTTGGAACACAGACAACAATAGCTAGCTATTATTTTGTAATCGCATACTGCTTTTCATCCAGGGGTTCTGAAGAACCCAACCGAATCTTACAACCCAAGAAACACATATTCATTACTTCAACCAGAGAAACTGAGGCACAGAAGCTAGAGGTCCCCATTTTCAAAATCCATGTGCAAGTACATGCCTGCACCACAGCTAACCTGCAAGACAGAGAATTTCCATATACCTATTTTATACTGTTTCAGACACATATGAGTGTCTGGTACCATCTGTTGCATCTGCAGTCATACATGTGTGCATGTACATTGGGATTTGGGGATTTAGAACATATACACATGTTAAACTGACCATTTAAAACTATTTAAAAAAATGGGTGAAAAAGGACACAGCAAGTCAGCGAGAGAACCTGACTTCCCTGTTTCAGCCATGATTAATTCATTTTAGCCTTCTTTAGATAAAATGAATCAGGCAAATTCTCATCTTTGCAGTTAAGAGAATTCCAGAGTCATATACCTGAAAAGCTGGTTATTAGTTTATTGTATTGAACAACAGCTTGATTTTATTTCTAACCTCATCTGCTACATCAGCAGCAATTGAGGCTAAGTGAAGTCTTTTCATCATACATTTGGTTTATGTGATCTCAAGTCAGCCAAGTCATTGACCACAACTCCACAGCTTGTGCTTAGAGCACCTGGGATTCTCCTATCCACATACTAGCCAGGCCCAAGACTACTCAGCTTCCAAACAAGATCAGTTGTAATTGGGTGCATTCGGTTCAGCAAAGCCATTAATACGATCTTGATAGTAAGCTAACAAAAAATTGAGAAGGCTT
This sequence comes from Crocodylus porosus, assembly GCF_001723895.1. Classification (NCBI taxonomy): domain Eukaryota; kingdom Metazoa; phylum Chordata; order Crocodylia; family Crocodylidae; genus Crocodylus; species Crocodylus porosus. The sequence continues at coordinate 15,565,752 of NW_017728907.1, forward strand.
TGCACAACTCAGTTACTGAGAAAGCCCCTTCAGTGACTAAGAAGGCTGTTTTTTTCTGCTTGACCTAAGGATGATGATCATCACAGTAGATACCTTCTATTTAGTTATTATACTGTTCCTATAACTACAGTACCTAAGCTCTTATGAAGATGCCAACTTCAGTACAGATCACTTACACAAGCACCTACACACAGTCCTCTATGCCTAATTTGAAATTTTGGTGCCCAGGGCTTGTGGGGCAGGGAACAGTGGAGAAGCGAGCACTTGCTTCCTCACACTGGGGCTGCTGTGACAGCACAGGCTCCCTGGGTGCTGCCATTCCGGCTCCCCTCTAAATCAGTTGGGGAGAGGGGACAAGAGGGTCACCAACCTTATGTTACACTAGTGACCACCAGACATTTGCAGATGGGGTGTTCAAAAGAAGGTTTCTCATCCTAAGGTAACCTGAGGTGATTGAGTCTATTATCTTTTAACATCAGAACAAATTTGTGGTTACTTGTCTCACAGTTGTCAGTCACTGTAGCTACAGATACTCTAGAGAACTGACCCATTTAGCTATAACCTTCCAGCATGACACTTCCTGTCCTAAACTCTCACAGTATTGCTATATGCTGTTAAATGTGGCTGCACTTCACTTCTGGGTGAATTGACCTCTATATCTCTTTTCTACCACACAGGCACTAACCAATGTCTGTAATGTACACTAAGATCTTTGAAAGATCTTATCCCTCACTGTAGTAAATCATCAGTATTATGCCTAGGGTCCCCGCTTAGATGAAGGCTCTTCTGTGCTGGGTGACATACAGCGAGAGACAAGGCTTGCCTGGAAAAGCTTATTATCTATGTAGAACAAAGCAAAGGGTGCAAGGGGAGACAGAGACATAATGAAATGGTGGGAGGAACAGATCCAAACTCACCAGCAGAGCTGGGATTAGAACGCTAGCGTCCTCGTTCCTTGACCAGTGCCTTACCCACGGGACCATTCAGCCTGCCAAATCTACAGCTGCTTAAACAGCCTTAGAAGCAAAGTAAGACTTTATCAGAGATGTGTAAAATGCAGACAGAAAAACAAAACAACCTGACTGGTTTGGGAAACTGGTTTCATGATCTGTAGCACTGAGCCATAGAACTGCAGTGACTCCAGGGCCTACTACCAAAAGAACAAAAATGGAAGGACCGGCTGACTTTTCACATGGCCTGAATCCACTCCAAAGAAATTAGAAACATTCAAACTGCGATAGCTGCGCTTGGCAGTAAATTTGATTAACTTACCCATAGAGTTAATGATATAGAGGGCCATGTGGATTTTGCTGTAAAGAACACAGAAAAGACGGATGAGAAAATGAGAAAACAAGGAAGTAAATTTAAGCCGCTGGAAGCTTTAACAACTGGCATGATAAATCCAATAAAGAACTGCTCTATAAAACCTATGTACTAGAAAACAAGACATGGACCAGAAGGGGACAGTGTTTAGTTCTGGTTTTAGTTGGGGTTGGAGGTCAAAAGCTCCCACTAGCTCCCAGGCCTAGTGATGCCAAACTCCCAATCACTGGAGCTGGCTGAATATTTTCTGACTGAAGATTGTCCCATCAAAAAATGTTGTTCTTACAAAACTGCAGTGTTTCACAGGGATGTATCTAGTTTTGTTAAAACTTTAATGGGGGGTTCTCAGAACACTGTACTTTTGACTACCCAGTTATTAGGGCCACATGTCAAACACTCTGACCAGCAGGCTTGAACACAGAACTGGAAGAGACCTCCTGAATCACTGAATCTAGTCCCCTATGTTCAGAGGCAACCATTTCCCCAAAATCACCATTTTGACCTCTAACGCACAACTACAAGGAAGAACATCTAAAACTCCTATAGCAAGCCACAGGTGAAAGCTGGGGAGACAAAGGCATTGCCCATACCCTGCAACAACAGGGAAAGTTATAAAATTAGAAATGTGTGGTGTCTGATAATCTGTACAAACTGTACCACCTGGGCACTGTGACTAGCTATAATGTGGGGCAGCCTGCACCATGCAGCCAATGACTCCTGGGGGCCAGTGCATACCCTTCTCTGCAGCTATGGATGGAATGGTAAAAGAACCCTTAAGTTGGGCTGCTTATTAGGAGACCACATTGGGGCAATCTTCCCTGGGCTAGGTAAGATTCCTTTATGGCCAGATTACACCACTGGTACCACCACACTGGGAAGACCTGGCTGCCCATCAGCATATCCTATAGTTTGAATTTATAGGGGTTGCACTAGCATCATTGATATGGTTCCTTTAATCTTGGAGTCTTGATAGTGGGACAAATGAGCCCTTGAAGCACAAATCCATATGATGAGTGTTTGAGAAGACAAAACTGAATTATACATGTAGCCCAGAGTAGCCCAGATACACCCAGGGCAGTGTGCCCTGTCCTCCAATGACAGTGTTGGAGGTCAGGCAGGGTGCTGATGGAGGGGCCGGCTACTAAAGCAGTTCCCTTGCCTCTCTACAGAACCAGACCAAGACCAAGTGCTTAACTATATACAATTTATTACTATAATAAATACTTAAGACAAAACATGAAATATTTACAATAAAGCTTAGCATATGACACTACATATAATATCCCACAATTCACATAAACCATATAACATACAACATATATAATAATTAATACATTGAACAAGATAGTTAAGGTTACAACAAGATAAACACATATGGGGAATCAACTTATATAACCCAAATAAGTTAATAATAATATTTCCTAGACCTACCAAGTAACAATACAATTACATATTAACACATTAAGAACATACGAACCATATAAACTTCCTTAAAGAATAGCCATGTAGACCTTGACACAACAACAATCACCCAAAATAGGGAGTGCACTCAGTACCTCCCCGAGGGATTTCCTTGGAGCCCCTCCCCTTTAGGCCCCTGGGATGTGGACACACTCCTCCCACAAAGGAGGGTGGGGGCGACAGACCCTCCTGTCCCGTGCCCGCCTCCCATGTGGGCCTGCTTCCCCAGCAACTCACGCTTCCTCTCTGAAGCAGCCAAGACTTGTCCCCTGGAGGCTGATCCCATGAGACCCTCTCTCCAGCGGCGCCTTCAGCTCTCCTCAATGGCCTGGTGCCCTGCACTGGGCAGTCCAGGGTTCGCTCTCCCTCGCAGGAGCCAAACCCTTACAGGCTCCAGTTCCCCGGTCTCACACTGGGGGGTCCTCCCTTTCCCAGACCCTGCTCTGGGCACCAGGGCTCTTTTAGTTAAAGGTGGAGCTGCACTGCAGGGCTCTGGTCACTCGGCCTACGGCCAGGGCTAACTTGACCAGCCGTGAGCTGCTCCCAGGCAGGTCCTTCATGCGCCAACCTGTGCACCAGGTGAGGCCCGAGCAGCCTCAAGCTGCTCCCAGGGCCAGCTCTCTGTGTGTCAATCTGCATAAACAGCATGTGCCCCCAGTGGCTGGGGGGCATGGCTGTGCCAGCAGTGGTGGGAGCATGGCTGCGGTGAGCAAGGAGTTCCCAGTGGGGGGAGGTGGTGACCACCCACAGGTGCTGCCAGCAGCAGCGGCAAGGGGCGATTGTGGACTGCCTGCAGGTGCCGCTAACACTTTTTTGCAGGGGGCGCATGTGCACTCAAGTGCACACCCTACATGTCGCCCCTTCCAATCTGCAGGCTGACTGCCCAGTCGCTTGCCAGGTTTGCAGGCTCAAGCTGCCTCAAGCAGCTCCTAGAGCCTGATCCCCATGCGCTGATTTGCACACTGCTGAAGCTCAAGTGAGGTCCTGAGAATGGCTGTCTCTGGAGCTCTTCTCTCCTCGCTGTCCCTTGTCATCTCTCTCCAGCGTGCCATGCACGATCCTCTTTTATACTCTTCAGAGGCTCCAACCCCAAAGTTCTCCAGACCTGGCTGGTGCAGTTCCAATTCAGGTCCAGCTGCTCCTTACCTCTACCTTCAGAAAAGGGCAGGGCATTGCTTCCCTTGTGCTTCCTTGAGATTGGTGGGTGAGTTCCACCAATCAAACAGCAAACCCTTGAGCCTGGGACTCAACCCAAGCCCCAAAGAGGTAAGCCTGCTACATACAAATGCTGAGTTCAAAGCAATAAAGCTGGGATCTTCAGTGTAGTCTCAGGGAGACTGGGACCTTTTTAGGCTCTACTGAAAATCCCAGCCAAAAGGAATAATTTTATTTTAATGAAGGAATTAATGTGGGGTCTGCAAATATCTACATCCTTGTAGCATCTAAATGCCCTCATCTCACAGAGACTGTGATTATTTTCCTGTGGTGGGGAAAAGGGAACAGATGCTCCGTCTAGCTAGAACTTGCTCCTGCTCTGGGCTACTTTCATGCAGACTCTGTGCTGTAGTAAGTGAGGACTTATCAATACTGGTGATGACATAGTTTAGTTAAACAAAGGTGATATTGGCACTCAATGAATTACACCCCACTTGAATGGGGGCGGAGAGTAAGACACCTATGTGCAAAGGGTGGATTTCCCTTTGCCATCAAGACCAGGAACATGACAGATTCAGAGACGGGTTTATGCCAATAGAATCATAGCCAGTGTTGTAAAAGACAGGCCTGGCAGCACCCTCTATTAAGGGTGGAGGGCCATACAACACATCGTTTCAATTCCTGCTAATACTGTCAAAATTTGGCCATTTTGGACTCAAAATTTCTATGGCAGGTAGGAGGAGAAATGTCTAAGACTGGCATTGTGGAAGCTTAAGTTGCCCTCTAGTGCATTATTATTGTCCTTTTCCAGATGAGTACGTTATATTTTTCTCAGAACGAACACCGGACTGAATGGATCATGGGGCTGATCCAGCATGGCAACTCCTGTGTGTATATAGGGGGTTCGTGCCAGTGTAGTTCCAAAACTGGATGATAGCTTCCAAACAGAAGACCCAGCAATTTAGGGAGCGGTGATGGAGACAAATTGTTGAATGAAGAGCTTGCACCTGGGAATCATAAGCCTGGCTGCTGTTTTGCCAGCAAAATCCTTCATTCAACAACATAAATCACTGAGGGGACAAAAGAGGGGATCAGAATTCTGTCTGCGCCCACTTGGTTCCCGAGATCTTGACTAGCATTAGCCCCTCCACACCATACGCTTTCTGTTGCACACTTCGCATGGCTTGACTCAATGCAAGAGATTGTACTTGCTAGAATCATTCTCTTGGTCCATGAACAGTAGAGGAACAGGTTGAACTCTGATCCATAAGTATCATTTTTTTGTCTTTCCTGCTGTTGTTAGTTGTTACTGGGTTTCTGACACTGGGCTGTTTCAGTCTTGTGGGGTCCGCATAAACCTTTTGGTTCCTTTGGGTCTAAAGCTTCTAAATTGAACTTTGAGATTTCAGATTCACTTAAATCCAGAAATGAAAATCAACTAAAGCAATCAAATACCACCTGGAAGATGGTACAAAATTATGAGTTGCTTGTTTTAGTTTAGAGATAAGGACCAAGTTAAAACCTGCCATCCAAATCCTGTCACATTCTGAAGCTTAAATTCAGGTGTGCCTCTAAACTTGATCTCATGCATGTGGCTGGGCCTTAGCACTCATACCAAAACCTTGCTTCTGAAAGTTGTCAAACTGCAGGAAGTTTTCAGACCTGAATTCACTTTGCTGCTCTGGCTGCCATCCAGTTTGAATAGAAAACTGTAAATCAGAACAGCCTTCCTAAAAATGTCAGTTATGAACAGTGAACTCTGAAACGTTCTATTTATCCATAATGTGGTGTAAAGCAAACTAAAGGTTTGCTTGCATACTATCGGAACTTACCATGAAGTTTCAAAGTAGATGAAGGTGTCTGTGGAAGCTGCAGAAGCTACTGCTGTCTGGATCTAAGGAAAAGTATATGGACAAGCAGAGCAGGGATGAGTTCTTAACTTGGAAATAATTGCCACTTCCACTTGGATGCAAGATGCTTGAACCACTCAGTCATAATGCGCACGTCTGGCTGCCTGGCTTGGAGTGACATCGCTCCTGGGCATACTATGCCAGTCAGAAAAAGCACAGCACTTCAAGAAGTGATGGGTAGAAATGATGGTATCCCCTAATTCTGGAAGTATTCAAGGAAATAAATCAGATAAAAAGAGCTATTCAAAGGACAGTGATACTTCATTTCCACTAAAGAGTTGACTGTTGGGCACTGCAGAACTAAAACATTGTGCATATTGCTAGATCCTAAGGGGATGATACCATGGAAATGACTTTCCTCTTGTTTCAAATTCTCATCCTCTTCTCATCACTTGCCTTCATGTTGCTGGATTCAATTTGGTTTAGCATTAACCGGTACCAAAGTTGAAGGGCACAAATCATTTGTTTCCTTCTAACTGTTAATCTGATTCAAATACCATGATTACATTTGGGGTCATGGGGTGGTATGACTAGCATCAGAATTTTTGTAGGGCCCTTTATGGTTAGTGTTGAGGGAGTTTCTCTTCACTTCATTTTTTTTTACTTCCATTTAACTCCTCCATCACTTCTGCTACCCTCACAGGACATTTCTGAGTCACAAAGTGGCTGTCCCAAGGTCACACAAAGAACATATGGTTGAGACAGCAATTGAACATGAGTCTCCAGAGACTTAATCCATTGCTGTAACAACAATTTCTCTCTGTGACAGAATCCTCACTTTTAGTTTAGGAGAGGTCTCCAAATTTTGGCCCCTTGTGAATCCAAGACCTCCCAAGTCACTGCTTTCACAGGTCTGCAAAGCTGTATTTGGAGGCTGTGAAGAGCTAGGTAGCCCTCAACAGCCCTTCCCCTCTTTCCTGCCATTTTCCTTTTCACTCAGCTGCTTGTGAGAGCAAGCCTTTGGAAATGTGCAGAGTGCTCTGAATTGAGCTGTAAAGAATGAAGGTGAAGCTTTAAGCTGCTAGATTCATGGCTGGGATTTTTATACACACATAAAATATGAATCTCAGTTGTATACAAAGCTGAGCCCATCGTGCCAAAAGGATCCCAGTCAAGCAGGCCTGTAAAATGAAATCCTCTTGGACTAATTTAAAGAGACCTGAGTGATATAAATTCTGGCCTGCTCAAATGCAGGAAATAAAAAAAAAATCTGACTTGAATACAGGCTTCTCTCTCAATGCAATTGCCAGCCGTGGAGTATGAGCAGCAGGAACAAAAAACAGAGCAAGAAATAAGCTCTCAAGTTGAAGAGGTCTCTTTCCAAGCAACTTGTTATATGCCAGTCTTGTGGGCCTAATGAAACCCTCTTCAGTGAGAATTTAATACAGAGATAAATTTACCAATAAATAAGTGAGTCTGTATTGGTTGAATTCTAATGACTTTTTGACCTGTATGGTAGCTTCTATTGAACTGCTATGTTTGGAGACAGTGCTCATAAAGCTACCTCTTATGAAGGAATGAATTCACATGCCAAACACAGAGTCTCTGCACTTAACACCTTGAATCCCCTCCATGCTGTTCCACTTTTGTTAGCTTTAAGAACCCTGTGGGATGTTCATTACCTTCACAACATGTGTAAGCACACATCCGTAACACTGAAGGCAAACCCCACCTTCCACCAGCAAGAAAGTATCTGTGTTAGGTTAGTGCCCAACTGTGCTAGACACTGTCCACACACTCATTCTCCCCAGAAAAGCTTAGTTTATCCCAGTCTTTGTCTATTCAAATGACACAATCATACTCCCATTTTCCAGACAGAGAACGGAGATCAAGAGATCTAGTGACTTGCTCAAAGTCACATAGAGAATCTGGGAGCATAGAAGTGAATTCAACTGTCATGGGTTCCAACTTCCCTTTACCACAAGACCACACTTTCTTTCAAAAAAAAAGCATTAGGTAAAAGTGTCTAAATTCACAACAAGAAAATGTATGTTTCTGAGAAGAGTAGGGGGCTCTGCTTATAAAATTATAGTGGATCTTCTTTTTCTTTTCTTTAGATTGTCACTGAATGCGTCTGCAATTAGAAATGGGATCACAGGTACAAAAAGTAAAGTAAAGCACCTTAAATAAAAGAGGAATCAATAGAGTCAATTCTTAGTGGCAAAATGACAGGGCTTTGCTTCTCTCAAATACCTGTTGTCTTCTAACTCCCAATGCATAATCCTCATTCTGTTTGTAAGTGGCTACAGAATGCGATAGCTCATTATCATGGCTACCAGAACCAGGCCAGCAGACTGATATTTATTTTGGCTTTAATAGGCAGGTCACTACTACCTCAAGTTCATAATACTCGTCTAATGAAAGCAGAGGACACATGCATCAGACAGACAGTCCTAGCTTTATTGGTATTCAGCATTGTTCATTCACCTACAATGGAAGGTCAAAATACTCCTTTACTGTTTCAAAAGGTACATTTGACCTTTTCTTTCCTCTCTGTCCATTTCAATGATGTGCCTCTTCTCCCATTTTTTTCTCCTTTATTCATTATGTCCTAGATGTATCCCCTTTTTTTAGTCTGGCCTTACTGCCCAAATGACCTTGTCAGCACTTGAGTAAGCCAGACAGAACTATGTGCTGTAATTACAAAGATCAGGGAAGCATCTCCTGAGTTGTCCTCTCCTGTGATCTGGCTCTTGCTCTCTCCCTGGTTTTGTGCACATCCTTGTGGCCAAGTACACTTTGTGTTTGATTCACTGGTGGTGGCCACACATAGGCAGCAGCATTCTGACAGGGGAAAATCTTTCTAAATATGCACTGAAATGGCACAAGAAGTTGGCAACACTCACTTCTTGATACAGTCCAGAAAATGAGTGTGGCTGGCTGGGCAGGTTTAAGGGCCAGGACACTGAGCAGAAGTATGGAGTAAACCCACTGCCCAGGTAGCCTCTGCTCAGTAACAAATAAAAGCCACTATCCCTTGGATAAATTCTTGAGAACAGGGGTGCTCTCTCCCCCAGCAGTGAATATGGCTTTCTGATGCATCCTCCTTGCTACTGAATATGGTATAACTTGCCCCCTAGTCTTTCAGGGTTGAATCAAATCCTATAAATTGCACAAACAATCATCTTTCCCTTTTCTGTTCCTATGGACCACAACCAAAAGCCATCACTTGGCTGTTGCTGAACATACCAGTGCTCAGCCAACAGGACATGCTTTTTTGTTGTTGTTGTTGTCGGTGTTCCCTCATGGTCAAGGATGGTCACTCCCACGGGTTAAGTACAGGCGTGTAGATGAGTTTGTTGATGGTTAAGAAGGTCTATCCTAGAGGTGCAGACTCTCTGGCAGGCACCACAGGTGGTAGTTAAAGGCAGAGTTGAACATGGATTGCCTGGTCTTGTTTCCTTTCCTTCCATTGCTGTCATTTTCTGTCTCCAGGGAGAGATGGCTTTCCTCAAAATAAGATAAGACATACCTTCTCTCACAAGATGTTGCCACATAGCCCTGTCCCAGGTTAGCTTTTTCCAATTTGTGATGTCAATGCCACACTTAATGTTCACCCTAAGCGTGTCCTTGAAGCGTTTCCTCTTCCCCTCCCCCCCAGCGTGTCATTTGTCCTTGGTTGAGTTGGGAGTATAGTGGTTGTCTTGGTAAATGTGCATCAGGCATACACATAAAATGCCCTGTCTACTGCAGCTGATGTTGAATAGTCAACAGTGAAGACTGATGCTAAAACCAGTTGTGTGGTGATCCTTATGCCGAAGATCTTCCAGAGATAGCACTGGTGAAGGCATTCCAGGCTTTTCAGGTGGTGTGTTTAGAAATACTAAGAAGCTCAAACACAGGCTCTGGTGTGCTGATGAAGGAAGCAAGTACCACAGGTCAGGAGACTCAATTAAATGTGCTTTGCCTTCCCTTTTATGTGCATCACTCTCAAGATTGGCATAATAGCATCCCTTGTCACAGAAGTGCACAGGGAGAGAAGAGATGGCCATGACAATCAGAACTTCATGGAGCAGAGGGCAGATATAATATGACCATACTACAAAGCTGCTACAAACGGTACTAGCTGATGCTTCCAGGTGAGCTCAGGGAGGCTCACTGCAGTGGGTCAGAGCAGGATGCATAGGCACAAATGACATTGGAAATGGCTCTCAAGTTCTCAGTCATACTTGCTTGGATAACTGTATCCAACAGGTATATTTCAGCCTACAGATTACCTGTGAAGCATGGGCCTGATCAAAAGCTTCTAAAAAAGTTTTTATGTCAGCACAAGTTCAGTCAGTTGTATTAGGAGAAGTTAAGACTTTGCCTCTGTACTGATGCAAGGATGAGTAGAACCCAAGCTCAGAAGCAGCAGTGCTGAGACAGAAGAAAAACTACAGACACCCTGAAATGCCCTGGGGTGAAGACAACTGCTGGTGGTGAAGTGAAACACCGTCAGAATTTTCTGTATTCCAACCATTGCTCTGAGGAAGTCCAGTGTCATCAAGACACACGGACCTTGAGAAGGCTTAGAATAAAACAAAACATAGGTCTCTATGATGCTTACCATGATTGCTCAGGGACAATAGTAAGTGAAGTTGGTGGGGAAGTCTTCCTTTGACTTGACGTCTGGCTGACCCTGTCTCAATGTCCTCCTTTTCCATCTACCTCACTTTTTGTCTCTCTTCCAGGGCATGTGGCTTGGGGTTGTAATGTGTTTTTGCAAGCTATCCCATAAGAAACCTCCAAACACCAGTTATGACAAGCCTAATAAATGCATCACAGACTCTGGTTAGCTTCAATTCCCTTGACAAAGTCTACTTCTAGGATAGCTCCTCTTGCTCCTTAGAGCAATGGTGAAAGGTCTGTTCTTGGGCAGTCAAGTAGCACATGGGTCACAATACAAGATTAACGGCTGGTAACAAGCCACAAATGTGCTCTGGGATTACTGATTCATTAATACATTTTCTTGTGACATACAAACCAGAGCTCAAGGGAGCCTTTATTTCTGCATGCTCTATCCATTCTGTTGCAAAAAGGGGAAAAAGTGGTTCCTGTAATATGATTTCTAAAGTCAAGTAAATTAGAGATAAAGTAGCCTATAAAGTTCTTCAAGGGAAGTGTGTGGATCACCTTGGGATGATATTGTAGTATAAGTAATTAAACTAATTATTAACTAGTAGAGGTAAGGTGAGGTTTTAAGGAAGGAGAGGGGAAGATTCTGCAAATATATTGATGGGAGAGAAGATATGAATAACAAACTGTAGACCTTATAAGCAAAAACTTCCCTCACCTCACTATATGCTTTGTTTGCAAGAGCAAATGAATGCACTTTTTCCCCACTGTCCTGCCTTCTCCAGTGTTTTCATTCAGCCTCTCCATCCTCTTCCCCATACCTCAGAGCTAGTAGCTCCAGACTGGCCTTGTGGCCTTTCAAAAATAGTGTCCAAGACTCTTCTAGGTCAGAACAACAACATCTTCAGTGATCCTGCCTCCTGCCCAAACCACCTGCTAGTACTACCATCCTCCATCTGTCCCCTCCTCCTCTGCCCACCTGAACAGAGAATACCTCAGATATTCCTTCTAACTAACTACCTTAGCTTGAGACACACCTTGTCAGCTACATCACTACATTGATCTCCCCTGCAAATTGCACAAACTAAACACTCTCAAAAAGGAACTATGGGCACTGAGACATCTCCAGGCCAAAACAGGCTTGCTATGCCAAGTTGGGGTTTCAAAGTTAAGACTATGCAAAAGAGTTGCCTGACAATTTAATAGTTTAACACAGACAATTATAGATGTATTTCTGTGTGCTCTATCCATTCAGTTGAAAGGAAGGGGAGCAGGGGGAAGTAGGAAAAAAATGGGATGAGATGGAACGATGGGAAGACACTTCTTATAGGCCCTGTAATCTGTATAGAATAGAAGAGAACCTATTAGAATTGTCTTCCCATCATCCCCTTTATAAAGCATGACAGTATGGAGGTAAATTACAACTTGCATTTCCTAACTTTCTGTGCTTGAGTTTGTAAGCTCAATGGCCTTTAGTCATCATTATTTTATATACCAGTAGAATCCCTTAGGTAGTTTTATACAGAAAAAGAAACCCCATCATGAACAGCCAAAAGGACTTCATCAGTATGACTGGAAACCAAAAGTTGTATGTACCTAACCCTAAAGCTAGCAGAGTAACTGGAGGCAGTAGTTAGCTGTTACGCTCTCTATAAATCAGTCATTGATGGGGGATGATACAGATTTGGTAGCACGTTGCACACATACTGGTATATTGGACAGCAGAGAAACACTGGGAATCAAAATTCCTGGGTTCTGGTTCTGATTGCAGAGAGCATGTGGTTTTGTGGTTACTAGTTGATAGAAAGTTTAGCAAATCGCCCCAAGGGATGACAAGGTTGAACGGTCACAAACTCCTCCATGACCGTTTCAGGCTGGACCTAAGGAAGAACTTCTTTACTGTCCAAGCCCCTAAGGTTTGGAATAGACTGCTGCCAGAGAGACATTTGGATGTTTATCTTGCTGGGATCCTATGATCCCTGCTGACTTCCTGCCACTGGGGCAGGAAGCTGCACTCGATGATCCTCCGAAGTCCCTTCCAGCCCTAGTGTCCATGAAATCTATGAAGTATAGGAATATGGCTAAAAAGCAGCTTGGCTAGATGGACAAGACTTAGGTCTGCCACCTTAGAGACCCTATTCCCAGCTCTTCCAGCAGTGACCTTGTAAAATCTATTACCCTGGCTGTAAAGAAGAGGAGGAATAGAGGGGGAATGAAACTTGAGTGACTCCTATGACCTTTCACACCTGCTTTGCTATAAAATTCCCAGCATTATTAATATCAACCAGACAAAGGTCTCCTGTGTCCCAGACCAACACACCCATAGTAGTTTGTTGTAGTTGTCCTCCTACTCATCTGGGACTCTAATAATATACCTTCCACAAAGAAGGCTGTGTGCAGCCTGCAGCCAAGAGGAATTCCTTGGGCTGGAACATGCTCAGTACAAATTCTGAGTATTTCCAAATTTTGCATTCATTTTAATTGAGAGAATTATGTAATTTATTTTTTGTAAAACCTCAGCTCCTGAAGTCATGTTATTACATAAGAATCGCAGGCTGCAATTTTTAAAGAAAGTTCTAGTCTTAGCAGCTATAAGCAAAAACCTAAAAACTAAATCCTAAACACTTGAAACTCAAAGGGGAAATGCCATATTATCTTGCATACAACACACCCTGGAATATAATACACACCTTGTTTCTGAAAGTCAGAATAAAAGAAAACAAAATCTTTCCGTATAAAAGAAAAAAGATCTTTCCTTGTAATAAGTAACTGAATAGTAGCAGCTAAGGAATTAAGCCTGATCATTGTTCTGTTCCCTGAGGCTGCAGATTATATTTTCAATTTTACCCATAAACAGCAAAACCTGCTCTTACTGTATTTCTTGCATATAATGTGCACTCCAAATTTTCAGCAGCTGGTTTTCATGGAAAAGGGGGCATATAAGACTTAAACTGCCTGACTGGCTTACAAAGTAAATATATTTTAAAATCTTGATTTGTTTTTCAAGTGCTTAAGATTGATAATATAGGATAAAATATTATAGGGCCGTGAGCATGTTCAGCATAGTTTCACGAAGGTCAATAAGTTTGGAGCTACTCAAGGCAGCTAGAATGTTCAGATCCAGTTTTTTATGGCTTCCTGATAAAAGGTCTCCTGAACATTCATGGGGCAATGTTTCAGCAGCTAAACCTGGATGGATTTTTACAGACTATAAAAGAAACTTCCCCTGAGACGAGGAACTCTGTCAAATGTCAATATTCTGCTTAAAAACTTGGAGGTCCTCAACTCCTCAAAGAAGTAGCTGAGAAGATTGCTATTAACAACACTTTCTTTCCTTAGTCTTGTCCTCAGAAACATCTGAACCATTTTTTGCTGAATGCTTCACATGAAAAGTTGCCATCTGGGGAAGATACCTGGCATGGAAAATTTCAGCCAAATTGTTTTGCGTGGCAAAGTTATCATTAACTTCAGAATAGTAATTAGTATAATGGTGAACCGTCATATACCAGAGTCTGGCTACCCCTATATCAGACCATGGATCAATTCAACCTCCTATACCTGAAGCCACTGGTACTGGTTACTGCAAGGGACAGGTGAACCCAGCTGCCATAAGGAGAGTTTTTTCCTGACTATTTATGCTTTATGCTCTGAAGTGTGAAGATTCATATCCCTTCCAAAATTCTTGAGAGTTTTTAATTGTAATGTGAACGTTGCATGCCTCCTGAGGCTGGGGCATGGTGACTACCTGCAGGCAGCAGCAGCAGTGGCAGGGGCATGGTGGCGATGAACAGGGAGCTTCTGCAGGCAGCCACGGTGGTGTCAACAGAGAGGGCGGGCTAAGTGGGGAGCTCCTGCAGGCAGCTATGGCAGTGTCAGCAGTGCAGTGGTGGTGACGAGTGCTGACCAGCAATCAACGATTACCCGTTGACTAGGGCTGTG
>NW_017728907.1:15581061-15615726 GCF_001723895.1 Crocodylus porosus
TCCACTCATGACCCCTTCCTGGTTTAAGTTAACTCACAGTCCCCTAGGATCCCAGGATGCTTTCCAGCCCTGGGGTGGGCTAGGCTGGGCTGTGCTCTGTCTGCTCCAGCAGAGCAGGGTTGGCCCCACCCTTCTCCTCCCTAGCTGGAGCACTATCACTGCTCCAGCTGGCTGAGAAGGGGGTGGGGTAAGGGTAGGAAACCCTGCTCCAAAGTGCCCCTCGCTGCTCCAGCAGCAGGAGTGGAGGGGGGAGGGGGAAGGGAGCATGGCCACATGCCAGTAGGCTGAAAAGAAGAGGGGTTTAATTCTCCTTCCCTCCCATGGGAGACCCAGCCAGGGTCTGCCTGGCTTTTCCCCTGCCTTGCCACTTGAGCAGCAAGAGCTGGGACATGGCCAGACACTCTCCCTAGGCCTGAGGTGAAGGGGGAGAAGGAGAGGGGGATCACATAGAAGCGCGGATGGCAGGGACCTCCAGAAGTCCTTTAGTGTCTAGTCCAGCCCCTGCCTGAGCCCTGCCAGACCCTCTGGTACAAGCACTAATATCTAAAGAGCGGAGAGTTTGCTCACTAGGGGGCTCTGTACAGCTGGGGAAAAAACCCACCAAGAGTTTCCTGCAGCCGGTTTTAGCCCCACTTCCCCACATCAGGGCCCAGTGCTGCACCTCTCCAGCACCGAGCCCCAAGGCAGTACCACACAGATCCCCCTCATCTCCTGGCCCTGCAGCAGAGGAGGAGAAGGAAGCCAGGAGCAATCTGGACGCACAGCTTTTGTGGCCCTAGCCCAAGCCTCAACCAGCTGGGAAGGGCTCTGCCCCTGTGGTTCAGGCACACTATCCACCTGCCTCACCTGGGGCTGAAGCTGGGGCTGGGATGCAGGCCAGGCCAGCCCAGGACAATTTCACAGCTCCCGCAGCCCCAACCTGAGCACCAGCTGGCTGGGAAGTGCCCTGCCTGCATGGCCCTGCCTGGCCCATCCATCTGCCTGCTTTGCCTGAGGGAACAGAAGGCTGAGCTGAGGGCAGGTGTGGAGGGGTCAGGCCAGGCTGGGCCGTGGGAGCAGGGCCTTACCCAGCTAGCTGCGGCTTGAGCTAGAGCCGCGGGAGCTCCCCACACCCAGGCCAGGCTGAGCTGTTATGGAGCTGCTGCAGTGAGCAGGACTCTCCCTCTCCTCCTCCCCCACTGCGGGATCAGGGTGTGGGGAGTTCTATATGGAAGTGCCTCAGAGCTCGGGGCTAGAGGGGTGCAGCACTGGGCTCTGCTGTGGGGCAAGGGGGAAAAACCAGCCGCAGGAAGCCCTTGGTGGTTTTTTTCCCCAGATGTACAGAGTCCCCTGGTGAGCAAACCCTCTACTCTTTAAATTGTAGTGCTTGTACCAGCGGGTCTGGCTAGGTCACAGGCAGGGGCTGGACTAGAGGACCTCTGGAAGTCCCTGCCAGCTCTGGTTCTCTGTGAGTCTCCCTTCCCTCCCCCACTCTGCCTCAGGTGTGGGGATGGGGTCTGGCCATGCCCTCGTTCTCACTGTTCAACCCCTTGGTGCTATCTGGGGGCTGGCCATGCCTCCCCCCACTCCCCTCCAGTGCCAAAAGCCTGGCAAGGGCTGCTTCCCCCCTTCCCCTCCAGACACACCATGGCTGGACTCCCTGCAGACCAGGGTGGGGATTGAAACCCATTCCCAATCACACTCAGGCCTGCTAGGTCTTGGCCATCCACCCCCAGCTCATCTTCTCTCCAGCCTTCTGGCCACTGCAGAAGGGAAGGGAAGGGAAGGCTTGCTCTAGCACCCCCCGGCTTCTAGCTTGAGCCACTGCTGGCACATGCTGCATTTCCTGAATCAAAAGTAAATGTCCATTCACTTGCTTCTGGGTTCAATCTACACAGGTTAGACTAACCTGCAGATTGAATTGATTCAGGCTTAAGCTTCTGGAATACCTGTATTTAACCTAAAGGATTAAAACATTACAGGAAAGCTGATGTTACCTTCCCCCATTACCAACCCCCAAAACATTACAACTGCAGGAATTTCAGGATTAACTTTAAAAAAATAATATATGTGAAAGCCTGGGAATAACTTAGGCACCCAAATAATCTTGGTACAACCACGCAGTGATGCCAGGCAATAACCATACACACCAAGATACTGTACTGTATATTGCATGTCAAAACTGGAATTGTGCTACATTTGCCTTGTAAATAGCACACCTTAAAGACTTGCCTGATAATCTAGACGTTGATGTTTCCACAGTATATTTGGAGGATCAATCTGCTCCCAGCAACTCTGAGATAAATCCAGACTTACGCCAGTATTACACTAACGCAGGAGATAGCAGAACTTACCTTAGGGGCCATTGCCTGTCCTCTGAAACAGGCAGGATATGAAAGGAGCAGCATGCACTTAGCAGGATAAAGAGTAGCAGCTACGCTGCACACGTGCAGTGTTTGCCAATTTAATGCTCCTGTAGGAGCTTTAAATGTTTTTATTTCCTAACTTCTATGCAATTTGATTCTTAACCATAATGCTTCATTGACTTATTTTTGTGCATTGACTGTATCTACATTAGATCACATGCAACAACTGAATTGATGTGGATTCTCAGTGGGTGCAAGTCATCTGTTGAAGTCAATAATATCACCAGTTTGCATCAGCTGGGAATCTGGCCCATAATTCAAAAATGCACCAGTTTCCTGGAATCATTAGGGGTACCCTAAGGTATCTGGATGATCTGTATATTGCGTTGACCTTTACAATGTATAACCTGCAGGGGGGTAAAAGCTGTATCTTTCCAGTTCTTTTCATACCCTAGAAAAACACGTCTTTCACAATAGGGTGTCATCATGAGTTAGGCTGCAGCTTGTGATGGGGGCAGTCCCGCTGAGAGGATAACTCAACAGAGTGAGGGCGAGCTAATCCTGCTCTTTGCAGGTAACTGCGTGTTGGTTAAAGAGGGCAAGTGTGAGAAGCTATTGAATTGGATAGTTTTTCCATCCTGGCTGACCATAAGGTTTGGTACATACTACTGATACAATGAAAAGGTTAATGGGATCACCTCCTTCCAGCTCTATCACAGTAAATGCAGAATTTATAGCAACGTTAAAATACTGACCTCTATCTGTTTTATGCTGATCATTAACTAAGATTATCTCACACCAGAGATTTGGTACAGCAAAGAGCACTGACATCACTAACTGCTATAAGTGTATTATACTTAAACTCCATAAAGGGGAGCAAAATACCATTGTCAGCATCATAGGAAAAGACACATTATCAGACTTGCTGAAATAAAAAAGAGCAGTTCCCCACAGCTTTCTGTCTGAGATTGGCATCTCATGAGGTAATCTCGGACTTAAAAAACCTTCACCCACCACACATATAAGCGTTGAATAGAAAAAGCACATATGCTAGTGTAATTAGTATTATACTTATGTGCAAAAAGGTAGCAGACAAATGATACAAATACCTAAACCAGAATAACCAAAATCTATTCCACTGGAGAATAACACCACCTTTTCTCTGTCCACATGCATCCTGGGGCAACCATTTACTATAGGCAAGCAGGCTATTATTTGCTACCCCTACAATTTTGCAGTGAGGCATAATAATAGCCACTTGCTGTATGACATACCTCAGGGAAGAAGCACATCTGTCTGCTCAGGATCTTGGCATCATTTACACTTATATGCAAAAAAGAATATAAAGTACACCAGGGTATGTGGTCATCTGTTCATGCCCCTTGTTCCACCCAGTAATTAGTCACTAATAGTATGCTAGCTCTAAAAGAGTCACGCAAGATCGGCATCCCATTGTGCTTTACGTACACCAAATAAGAAAAGGTCCATCCATCAGAGAGCTTGCAAGCTACACAGACAAGACAAAAGGAGAAAGAGAAAGAGAGGCACAGAGAACTGACATGATTTGCCAAAGGTTACAAAACAGGTCAGTAGCAGAGCCAGGAACACAAACCAGGTTTTCTACATTCCAATGCATTGGGCCACATTGATTGTTATATCAAAACAGCCCATGGGAAGATATGGACGAGGTATCATTCAACAAGTCACTGCAGCCTGTGGAGCCAAGTGAAGTAAGGACAGGAAGCACATCCCTCCCATTGTTGGCAGGATGCAGTGTCCATGGATATTATACACACAGTTATACATAGACCCCTTCACACCACCACAGTGGATCAAAAAGGATTGACAGAGATTGACCAGTGGGTGACACAGACACTAGGAGCTGATTCTGACACTGACTGGTGCAATTCTAAAATACTGAATAAGATTGTTGCCTCTGCTCATGCCTCATTATGAAACTTTGGGCATTGCTATGTATTGTTCTGTGTGTGTCCTCAAGTGACATCAGAGTGGCAGCAACTCAGCTTGCCTCCCTACCACCCACCAGGCTCCTTCTCCCTTGTTGTGCTGCTTTCCCCCGCTCCTTTTCCTTAGTCTAATGGCTGTTTCTGGGCAGTGGCATATTTGTTGACTTGCTCTTTTGGTGACATCTTCTTTTAATAAGGAAATCTGTCTTTTAGCAGCTTCTTGCCTTAGGCTGTGCTTAGTTAAACTGTAAAATGTCAAACTTTAGCAAGGATGACAATAACCCTGCTGGGTGAAGGAGAACCAACCACTGTATTATTAGCTATTCAAGGGGCAGGCAGCAAATACTAACCCATTCTATGGAGAAAAGCACTGAAATCCATATCTACACCTTCCTCTTCATTCAGGGAGACAGAAGCCAAGTTTAAATCTGCTTGGCACCATGAAGGCAGCAGAAAGGTATTGTTTTTTGGTAATTATATTACACAACATCTTGAAAACAAAGTCACTGTGCACTGTGAGCTCTCTGGGGCAGAGTCTGCCTCCTACACCATGAGTGTGAGTAAGTCAGACCCTGATCTCAACTCACATAATCCAGGTAATAAAGCTGAACAAAAATGAGCTGCCATCCCAACTTGATCCAAATGGTTGGAAAAAAAATTAAAATTTTTGGCAAAAGAAAATCCTGAAACATTTCAGTTCATAAAATTGTTTAATTTCCCATCAACTTAATATCAAACTATATCTACCTGTAATGCCACAAAGGTTCTCCTTAACTGATTCTTCCCTAAATCCTCCGGCTGGACTTTATGTTGTGTGGTGGTTATAGTGAGGTGCTACTGCAGTATAGGAAATGCAATCCATCAAAGGAATGCTGCTATGGGGAGTAGTTGGAGAATGAGGCCTCTGAACTACAATTCCCATGTGCAGCAGTTAAATCCCCATTTTACTTGAAGTGAAATGTATTTTTCCAGTTCAGCAAAACAAAATATTCCCATTCAGATCAAACAAACTCAAAATTAAATATTTCAGTTTTGCAGAAAATTTGCTGTTGACATATCATTGGCAGAAAATTCCTAACCAGCTCTAATAAAATTCAAAGAACCCAACTTACCTTACAGTCTAATTAAACCATCAGCAAAGTAGCTACAAACCTGGCTTTCTTGTAGGATTACTCAGTGCCTCTCCCCCTTCACTGGTGCCCCAGTACAACTTTGGACTTTGCAGGAGCATTCAAAACCTGGACTAGAACCTAGATCTGAATCATGTAGGTTCAGTTCATCTTTAATTCTTAGTAGGGACAAGTGAGCCTCAAAGTTAAGGGGTAATTATGGGAACTAGCAGAACACAGAGGCATAGCAAGGCAGCTCCACACCTGAGGCAGTGCTAGGCTGCCACAGCGTGGATCCTGGGAGTGTGTTCAGCCACTATGGCAATGGTGGCTATTGATGCACTTTTCCCCAAAGGTGGCATCCAGGGCAGCTGCCCTGAATACCCCATTCAGTTACGATACTGGCTAAATATTTAATAAAATCAGTGTGTTTGACCACATTCCTACTTACTCTTGAGTCAGTACTTTTTGCACAGAATCTTCCATGGGATTTCCCATCTTTGGTTGTCAGTGGGTTGAATTAGGGCAGAAAGAAGCAGCCAACCAACTCAAATCTACTCTTACTTTTTCAGCTCTCAAGAATTTGTTGTTCTATATGTAACCCAGGTACACCCAAGGGTGTGCCCTATTCCCAGTTGAAAGGGATGGGTAGGCAGGAAGGGGTGCTGTGAGAGGGATGTCAGAATTTCAGGCAGATCCCTCTTTCCTCTATAGAGTTTGCCCAAGCCCAAAGTTCTTAACTGTATACAATTTATTAAGTTATAATATGCATAAACATAAAACTAAATATCACATACATAAATTTACACAGTGAGCACTAACCAATAACCAAGGTCAAACCCTAAATAGCACCATTTACAACATCACAATACAACATTTCAGTTACAAAATATAAGGCGCAAACATGAACAATCTTAATAACATCTATTCCTTAATATAGTCCCTGACCTATGGCAAGAGATAGCCCTTCTCCCAAAGGGGTCCCCTGGTGGGTGTCCAAGAAGCACCAGGGGCCCCTCCCATTAGGGCTTTGACTAGGCAGGGCGCTGCTCACCTAGCCTCTTCTCTGGGGTTGCCCACCCCAAATGTCTTTCCCCTGCGGGACCCAAGGGCCCAATGACTCACACTCCCTCAGGTGGCAGTGGTCAGGGTACAGCTTGATGGGGTCTCTTCTGCCGGAGCGCCTCTCCAGGCCTTTTCTGTGCTGCTAGGCTCCTCCTCACCCTGTGCCCCGCTCTGGGCACCAAGGGCTCAGCTCCTCTCAGCTGATGTACCACTGCTGCTGGCTCCTGGGCGCTGGGCCTCACACTGCAGCACTACCATTTCTCCGTGCCCTTGCTTGGCACTGAGGGCTCTCTTAGCACAGGCCTGGCCCTTCAGGCTCTGTCCGTCCATCCTCATGCTGAGAGGCTAACCCAAGCAGCCTTGGCTGCTCCCTGGTTCCCAAGTCTTGGGTTCGTGTGCCACCCTGCGCACTGTGGGACCTGTTTGCTTGCTGGGAGATGGAGCCTGAGCCGCGTCACTGCAGCCCCCAAGGCCCTGCTGGGGTAGCAGGCTCAAGCCACTACTTGCGGCTCCCAAAGCTGGGCTCCCTGCACCAAACCGTACACTGTGATGGGCCCAAGCAGTCTCCCAGTGCTCCCAGGGCCAGATCTCTGTGCACTGTCCCTGTGTGTCGTCAACAGCCCAAGCAGTCTCGCACTGCTCCAAAGGCTGTTCTTCCAGCGGTGGCTTCAGGAGCCTTGGGCCTATTGCCCACTGAGGGAGAGCTCCCCAGCTTTTCTTGGCTCTGCTCTTCTTGAGTCCTTCACTGCATCTGCCCTTCATGCTAGGCATGCAGCTCCTTTTATATGCTGCAGGGCTCCACCCATGAAGTCTTCCAGACCTGACAGTTTACAGTCTTAAATCAGGTCCAGGTAAGCTCTTCTCCCCCTCTCTCAGGAAACGGGCGTGACTTTATTTCTCCTGCTGCCTCCTGATTGGTGGATGGGCTCCACCAGTCAAAACAGCAGGATCTCAAGCTTGGAATTCAAGCCAAGCTCTGAACGGTAAGCCTGCTACATATATTTTGCTTATCTGCCATTCTCCCCTTCAAGCAGAAAGACTAAAGCTTCTTCAACTGCAATTTACAGGAACAGCACACCTTTCTAATTGATGAGCACTTTTCTCTTCCCAGACTTGTAAGAATAGCCAGAAAGTGGCATCTAATAATCTGGTTAAACTCTTGTGTTGGCCCCGGTTTCTCAAAAATGGCATTCCATGGTAGTACAACAGACTCCTATAGTATTGGGAGCAAAGTGGTGTACCCAAGATAGCATCAGAATGACAAAAAGAACTCATATTTCACTAGAGAAATATAAATGATGCCTAGTTTGAGGGTTTCTGATAGACTTAAATCACCCACCTAATGCATCAAGGTCAAGAAACCTGGACCAGCTTATTCTTTAACAAAACTGCCCGGATGTATTACTTTTAGGTAGAAAGCATGCAAAGTTCAATGGTATCATCACATAACCAAGCAAACTTGGCATATTTTTGCTGAGTTTTTTTTCAGATTTGGTTTTTGTTCTAAACAGAAGTTAAATGTAAATTCTTGGGGCTTGCAACCAAAACCTCAGATCTCTGTTGACTTCTCTGCTCTAACCTATGGTTTATCAGCAGAAAAATTCCATCTACCTTCTGGAGATGATCCCCTGGTTGAACTTGCAGTTATAAGGGAAGTGCTGTTCTTGGAGCAGACTTCATGGATAACATTCCATCTTAAAGTGATTGGTCCTTTCCCATCCTCCTCGCTGAGTCACAATAACACATAATTAACTAGCTGGTTCTTCTCTAGAAATCATGCAGACACTGGCTGCATCCATTTTCTACCGCATCCTTGTGAAAATGACCTCCATTCGCTGTCCTCTTCATTGTCTCTCTTCCTCTACATTACATAACTTCTCTAATGAGTAAAGAGATCCATGTGTATGCAATGCGTGTGCGTGTGTGCTGTGTTTTCCTGGCTAATACATGTCAGGATCTGTTTAAACCTCGCTTTGTGCTCAAATGTCACCCTGCCAGAATTCATTATGTCCCATTTATTAATTAATTAAAATATATTTATACAGAACAGGCTTTATGAGATGGAGTTAAAAATAACGTTTTGAGAGCTGTCCCCTGGACAGAGTGGCTTTTCTCTGATGGCAGCAATGAGGACTATAACAGCAGCCTTCCTTGTCAGTGCTGACTTGCAGTGAATTGATGATATGGAAATTCTGTAATTAAGGGTAGAAAATCATAGGCGTGCTTTAATGCTGGTGCTAGTTTTGCTGGATGGCAGCTAAAGGAGCTTGCAGCCTTGTCACCAGGTGATGTGATCCTGTTGGATCTTAAAAGGTAAAAAAGACTGGGCTGGGTTTGCATTTGGAGAGAAGGCATTTGAAAGAAAGAAAAGTGATAATACTCTTTCACCTGAGTCAAGCCATGCTTTTACAGGGTGCTCATCTTAAAGTATGGACTTGAGCTCCTGATGAGCCCCCGTCATTGTACTTTTGCCCAAGAATAGATTCCTGGCCCTGGCTACTTTTCAGTTTAGGGAATTTAAATTTTCTCTCCTTAATTTCCGCCCAGCGTTTCCTTGGCCACTTCCTGTCCTAAGTGCAGAGCACAGAGACATCTAGTGGCTGAATAATATACTGCAAGCAAATGTCATTGCATCCCTCCACCAGGGATAGGCCAGATACACTAATAGGCACATCCTGTAGACAAAATTGAGTGACACACAACGAACTCCTAGTGCTAGCATGTGCCCCAAATGTAGTGATGTCAGACTGAAAAGTAGCCAATCGGCCATTAAGAACTAAGGTTAATATAGGAAACAAGACAAACACAAATTTACTCGTCAAGCCACATTTCCTATTTCAGAAGCATGTGACAGGCAAGCGAGCACTATACCCCAAGTACCTCATTGACTCACACCAACCAAGTTAAAGCAGTTGCCACCCCTTCTTAAATACAATGCCAGAACCCAGAGCCTGGAGAAGCAGGACTATCAAAAGGAGATCCCAGCAAAAAAGGTTGTGGGAATTACCAAGTCACTATTTTTGCTGAAAGGGGCTGAAGACAAAGTCCCTTGACATACTGCAGCAAAACCCTGTCATGTCCTAGGCATGAACTGGATTAATTGCGTAGTGAGTGCTCTGCTCCCAAGAACTGTGGATGTTCTACCTGGTGTCAGTCCCTGGGCTCCATATATGTAGGAGCACCTGATCAACCACTTTGGCCCCAGTATGGCTTTTATCTTCCTACCCTGCTACAACTTGCTCTGCAGGAGACTGGTCAATCATCCTTTCTGCACATTCCCATGTTATGGCTTGGAGTTGTCGCCTGTGGGTAGAAGCAATGCAATCTCCCACCTATAAACCAGGTTCTGCGCCTCTCTACCATACTAAAGCCTTTAGAACTACCCACTGCAGATCTTGCCTGGCTCCTAATTGTTCCTTTAGAGGAACATAAATGTAACATGCTGTTACTAGTGGTCTCCAACGTAGTAGCACATAAGGCAGAACCTGCTTCAACTGTGTCCTGACTGGGTTGCCAACTGCTGCTACAAGTATAACTGTATTTCTGACATTGCTCTTTACTTATGGACCTAATTCTTGCACCACTATATTTGAGTATCTCCAATTAACATTGACGGTGGGGGACACTACCCCTCTCCTGTCTCCTTACACCAGTTTCAAGGAATGATAGAGTTTGAATTTAACTCTTGTATTATTCACTTATTCTGCCTTGTTGGAGAGGACAAGACCCCTTGTCTCAGACGTTTTTCAAACATCCATCATACTTGCATGGGGCCCAGTGGGAACTGCTGCCGTGGTAGCTGCTACTAGTCTGAGCTGGGGCCAGAGCAAACATGTGGTCCATGCCCTGGGCTGGAGTGAGGCTGCAGCCTACTGGAGCAAGGAAGGGGGTGACTCTTGTGGCGGGGGGGGGAAAGGGCACAAAGGCAGTGGGGGAGCAAGCAGCAGCCATGGCTCCTCTCCACTGCCTACCCCTCACTGTCTTGTATTTGAATCCAAGATGAAGGGCTTTTTTCCCTGATGACATCTTACAGAGGGAGAGCAGAGGCAGAGAGACTAAGGCATTCATAACTGAACCAGAAGTCGCCACTTCCGCTTCACCTTGGGTGCCCAGCCGTGTCCCTATATTGCTGCTAAAAGCCTTTGTGAATCTGAGCCTAAGTGGCTTGCCTGAGGTTACACTGGAAGTTTGTGGCAAAGTGGCGGAAGGGTCTCACAAATCCTATACTAAAACATGCTATACACTGGGCCAAACACCATCAGAGAGAGATGACAGCCAAGAAAGTCAGATCACAGTGGAGTAAAACAGCATTCAGTGGAGCTCTGCTGATTTACAGCAGCTGAGAATCTGATCCACAGAGTCAATGGGAAAGAGTGAATGGAAGAGGCATTGAATCACTACAGCGAGAGAAAGAAAGGGAATGGTAGGGAGATGGAAAGCACAGGAGAGAGGGAATGGCTAAGAGACTAAGGGATACAGAGGCACACATTCAGGCGGTGGGGGACATTAATAGACAATGAGGCTGGAAAATGTCAAGTCTGGCAACAGGGAATCATAGCCTACATACTTAATGCTCCTCCAGCCCACAGGTTTATAAACCTTTTTCGCTGGTAGCCAATCAGACCCATAACTTACAAGTCAGTCACAGAGATTAATAGTTGAAAGTAAAGAAAACACAAAACACATGAAATACTTCCCACATCATCTTCATCGAAGGGTAGCGGGAGTAACTCAGCTAGGAACACAGGCAAAGCCAACAGATGTGTCACCCTGCCACTTGCAAACAGTGAGAGGAAGCACCCCACAATTAAACTGGATCTTCCCCAAATGCTGACAGGCAGGAAAACAAGCCAAAATTTTAAGATAAATGAGCTCTGCTAATCCCCACCCATCCCCCAGAAGGTAAAATTCACCTCCACTGCATGCGGTTTAGCTCTATTATTCTTTTGACAGAATAACAATGACATTTCTACTTAAAACTCCTTATGACCTTTCCCTGTGAGCTGTTTGTGCTTCACTTGTTCTGTCGTTTCCTCTTCCCCCCAGAGAGCACCTTGCTTTTATACCAACGAGAGAGAAAGAGAGAGAGAGAGAGAGAGGGGTGTCACATGACCAAGACATTTCCTTTTAATGTCAGGCAGGGCCAACAGCAGCCTGGGTTTGTGCTGAATGAAGATGGGGAGAACAGGAAATAACTTACCAAAGGATTTTCTGGTGAGCTAGGTGCATATGGTCAAAAGCTGGGCTATACAGGCAGAACCAGACTCTTAGGCTATTTCTGCGCTACATTTCATGAGCCAAGCTAGCTATGTAGGTGATGCAAATCAGTGTTGCTCCCTTTGACTTCATTGCTCACACTCAGAAAGGGTGGATCCACGTGCTCGATTCCACTAGCGTGATTCCTATGCATAAGCAGTAGGGCTTTCCAAACTTCCTCATCCCGTGAATCTCCTCTTGGTCCACAGAGTGGTTCCTGACCATCTCATTTGTTAGTCAAGACTATGTAGGAATCTGTCTTCCACCATGACCCAACAGCAGCCGCATGGCAGATGCAGTAAGTGCTGTCATAGGATAGTGATATCAGGGAACTAGCTTATATATTTATAGCCTATTCATCTTCTTCATCATGTCTCAGTCCACCCCTTCTATATGGTCTGCTCCCAGTTTGGCACAGGCCACTCCTTCTGGTGCTGGTGTTGCCACGTCTTGTGGGGTGCATTGTAATGCTATAGAGCATTGCGGTGAAAACACCAACCAAATTTCAGCCTATTCATAAAGTGATGTAACTGGAGGAAATAAGGAGAAGAAACCTGGACCATGCAACCAGGAGCTCCCAGCTCAATTTGCATGCTGCTACTATTTATAGTCCATAAAGTGCTTTAGGATCCTTCAGGATGTTAGGGCCTATACAGATGTAAGATATTAACAGATAGTATGAATGAGGAAATGGTACATGCCACTTAGAGTTGTGGGGGGCTGAGGGTCAGGACTCCTGTCACTGACCCAGAGTGTGACCTTGAGTAAATCACTTAACCTCCTTGTACCTCTGTTTGCCAGTGGTAATGTGAAAACAGTAACACTTCTTTACATGTAGAGGAGCTATGGGGCTCAATCAATACCAGAGTATGCTCTCAGAAACAATATGATTCTGTTCTATGTTTACTGCCCTAGTAACTTGGGATCCTACTCTTGGACAATGTGAATCCAGAACACAGCTGAGATGATAAAGGTTGTAAAATACTTTAAGACCCTCAGTGAGAGAATAATGGTCATGTGTCAAAAGGACACTGAGACCTGGGCTCTCTTTTGCCCCTCTACCACTGATCTGCTATATATATGCCTGGACAAGTCACTTCTTTTTTCTCTCTCTTTCATTTGCCCAAGATGATGTTTCTGTAACCATATGGATTGGCAGGCTGTGTTAACAGCTGCCACAGAACCTATAGCACCACCGAAGAACAAAGAACTATTACTATTTTCCAACATATAAGAGATGTTCTCCCCAGCCCCCTATAGGAGCTAACCATCTTCAGATGATAAATTTCCATCTAAAAATGGCTTAAACATCCCAGCAATTTTTGCAAGTTCTGTTGTGTTGTGAGCATGTAGGTGAAAGAGAGAGAGGAGGTAGCTGAGGACTAGGGGATTTACCTGCCTCTTATTACATGAGAACACCATTAGCTAATTAATTATTCCAAGTGAATCACCAGACTGAGGGATTCCTCCACCTGTCAGAGTGCGTTAGTTAACACTCTTCACCTGGGGACTCTGCCATCCCAGAAAGCAGCAGCACGTTGTACTAGAGCCATTAGAACAAACCTCGCTCTGCATGAATGACTGCATTTAGCCAGCTCTTGCTATTTGCATATCATCAGGGGAAGAGTCGGGGCCGTGCTTTGAAAGGACTTACATTTTAACATGCAAACAACCCTTTAGCTGCAAAATAGATGTCAGTTTGCTGGTCTCTTTAGGCTCAGTTTTCCATTGTGCTAAATGGGAGTGGCACACTTGTTTTAGGGCAGAACTGGGGGCTTCAGGCTAGAGATAGGCCTGAACCATCTTCTGAGCTCATACAGAGCTAGAATCGATGGTGGCTTTAGTGAGGATCCCCATTCACCCTGTGTAAATCATCCTTATCTTTAGAATGGGATGAATCTTAACTAAATTTATTTCCACTACAGTAGTACCCCAATTGCAGTCAGGCCCTGTTGTGCTATACATCGTACAAATATGCACTGGGGAATGGTCCCTGCCTTAAAAAAACCTTATAGTCTGAGCCGTGAGACATCAGCACTCCATACCCAAATCTGCAGAGTGGGCTCATCTCTGCTTCTAATCTGCTGCCTCTGCGTTTATTCCTCTTGTCAAGGCTATTGATTCACTTCAGAATCAATTCAGAATTAATCACATCTCTCACTTTAAAAGTTGTGGGGGAAAAGGACAGGCCCCCTTTTCCTTCCCAGTTTGTAAAAGGGACAGTTCCTGGTTGTCCATACTATCCACCACTCATCTACATCCAGAATTGCAATGTTTCACCAGTGGGCCATTCTACATGTCTGAGTTTTCAGTCACTTAGGTCCAGCTCCTGAAAGGTAACTCTCAGGAAGAAGTCCTGTGCTCTTTTCCCTGCTCCAAGAACTGTTTATGCATCTTCATCTTGAACAGTTTGCTGAGGGGTTTTAATACAACAATAATCCTGAAAGCATGGACTGGAACCCAGAACCTCTACACCCAGACAACTACCCTACTACTAGGATGCAGTCATGCATACTTTTGCTTACCCTCTTCATCTGTCCCTATTAATCTTCCAGTGATTCTTCCTAAACTTCAAGAGAAGAGTACCCCCCACCTCAGAATAACTGACAGCCTGGAGGGTAAGGACACTTTCCTGGGAGGTGGGAGATGCGGGGTTGAATCAACTAAGGCTGAAGAGGGCATTGAATCCAAATTTCCCACTTACTGCTCAAATGCTTTAACCATTACACTATCAAATATAAAGGACAAAGCTCATCTTCCAGCCCTGTTATTTAAAAACAACGATACAGCAGCTATTACTATATATTCAGAGAGTCTCAGCTTGGTTGGTGCACGTACCTACTACACCAGGCCCCTCAAAGACTCCACCTAGTTTTTGAATCCTGATATGGTTTAGATAGAATATGCCTAGCTCCTCAGGCTGAGATAGTTCTGCATATGTGCAGAGCTACAACCACAGGAACCCAGGAACCTTCAGGTTGAACACAGAGGCACCCACTGGGTTTTAGGCATCTCCAGAATTAAGCAAATATGAGTGGAGTTTTTTCAGTCACAATTTTGGATGGGGGCAGCAAAAGTCTGCCTCAGTCCTGATTTAGGTCTGCTTGCCTGCCTGCCTGCCTTCCAGATCTAGTCCTCAATGATCTGACAAAGATCAAGTGAAAAGTCTGTAGCAGAGCAGGAAATATATATTAGAAAATTACCTTACTGTTTATAGAAGCAAAAATATTTTAGTAGCTCCAGGATAGATATGGGTCATAGATGTTAGCACCAAGGAAAAGAAACCCTTTCCTATACAATTTTTTTTTTGTCACTTCTATAGGGAATGTTTGCATTGGGAAGGCTCCAGGCTCCTCTCTCCCACAAACCCTCTCTCTCTACTCCTGAGTATGATGCAGCACAAAAAACTGAGCTAGTGGTGTTGTTCAGTGAAATGGCTTGAATGGGTTTTTTAGTTGGTGAGTGAGAGGAGTGATTAAGAGAGCAAGAGCTAGACTAGGCACAATGGCCTTAAGGAGGGTGCACGCACTCAGTCCTGTCTCACAAGAGTCCATGCCATTTTAGTCCTGTGACTGCATCTACATGAGACACTTACTGCGCAGTAGCTCGTTACTACTGCACAGTAGTATCACTGGGCACAAACCATGACGTGACACTACTATGCAGTAGTAATGAGCTACTGTGCAGTAAGCTTCACTAGGTACCCATGCCAGATGCTACTGCACAGTAACACCGGTTACTGCACAGTCATTTAGTACTTGGTTATACAAGTACTAAATGACTGCATGGTAACAACTGCACAGTGGGCAGCTTGTATAGATGTGCCCTGTGTCTATCAGGCACCTTTGCCAATGTATCTGATCTTGACTTTTGGTATTCTCTGCTATTTCATACATTTCCTAACTCATCCAACAAACCTCAGTCATCATCCTTGGCTTTACAGTCTGGCTTGGGGGGGGTCGCAAAAGTCCAGGTTAATTCAAGGCACCTGCAATAGATAGATTTCTGTAGTTCATCCTGCCTTCATCTTTGGGAAATATAGGAGCCAGCATGCAATGTTCCATCTTGATTCTCTCAAAGAAGTCATATGGCTCAAGAGGGAAGACTAAATAACCCCTGATCCGCTGTCAACAAAACAAACCCTGGATCAGTAGTCTGGAAAAGATGAATATCCACTGTGAAGTTTGTGAGGTAATCTGCTCCACTTAATCCAGATTAGGTGCAGCCCCTGCACCCTTCAAAGTTTGCCACTATGCCATGTGATTGAATAGAATATGGGTGCCTGAGCTCTTGGGCCCACAAACTGATTCTCAAATTGCAGGTCTTTTTTTTGCTGTGCAGGGATCACTTAAATCATTTGTCATCTCTCAAGATAGCAAGAAAACCAAAAAGATCTTTTCCTGAGTCAAATGATTCTCATTTTTTGAAGGGCAAATTTCCTTAGTCTGCCCACTCAGTCTTGACAAGGACAAGAGGAGACCTACTCCATGAATACTAATGGCAGCAGTGAGCAGAGCCTAAGACACATGAGGAAGGATGGAGACAAGAGAGCTGTCTGGTCAGCACTGAAGTGCACTGTCAAAACACTGCGAGGACTCTCAGGCTGGAGCTTCGTAGACTCAAAGCACAGGGGCACAGGCAGAAATAATCAGGGGGTGTCTAGGGTTAGCATAACAGACAGTGCTGCAGGGTAAGATTTGACTAAGCAGTGTGAGTCCTACATAGGAACAGCGTGTGGGGGAGCTTGCTGGTCAGGACTGCAGTACAGCCATGCAGGATGCCCAGAATTGGAACATCTGGTGTGGGGGGCTGCCGATTAAGACTGAGGTACATTAGCAAAGCTATGCCAAAGCCCACCACTGGGCTAGTAAGGGACTACTACCAGGTCACCAACACAAAACAGGACATGAAAGGGTTAAACTCTGAGAACAAAGTCTTTGGCCTTGACCTCCCCCCTGCCCCCCCACACCACCACTCTCACATTTCTAAGACGTCCCCTGTGCTGAATTCTTATTCAACTTCAAACTGACAAACTGTTTTTAATCTTTTCCTTCCATCCAGCTTGGAGATTGGGAAGCAAAAATCAATACTGGCTGGCAGGTGATCAAGCTGCTTGAGACTGGTGCTGAGGAGAGAGGGGAGGAGAGAAAGAGAAGAGAAGAGAGAGAGGACAGGAGGGGGTGGGGGGAAGTTTGACTAAGTATGGTGAATTACCGACCCTTGGTTCAGAGGGCTCCAATTTCTCTAGCCTTGAGCAGAGGAGCTTGGGAACATTGTTAGAACAATCAGGTTATGAGTTCATAGCTGTCCAGGTGCCTGGAGAGACAGAGACAGAGGCAGGAGTATTTCATTGCCACTTAGTTCTCATCCCTGTTCATTTCTGGGTGAAGAGGAATGGTTTTGCAGTGGTGGGGAGGAGAAGCACCATTAATACCGAGTTCTTTATACCAAAGGTGGCAGAAGAGACTTATGAACATTTTGGGACCTGCTACCAGCTAGTCAGCTCCAGCTAGTCAGCGCCATGTACCTAGGCTTCTGAGAATCCTCCAGGTGATATAATCCTGGAGCCTCTGTTCTCTGGGAATTGTGTTGAATTAGATAAACCTTCCGTTCCTGAATGACAGATGGAAGTTTATGCCTTCATCCTGTAGTAATTGGATATTTGTTCATATATAAACTCATGCTTGTAATTTTGTTTTCTGATGGGAAGTACTGGGGAGGTCAAGGCTTTTTGGAACCAAAGAGGACTGAATTCCCTCTCCAGGCGAGTCATAGCTTTCTGTGAAGCTAAGTAGAATGAATCCCTTGTTCTCTGTCACTAATATGTTTCACAACACCTCTAGGAGATGTAGTGGGAAAGGGAAGTAAAGGAAGTAAAGCTCAAAGAGATTAATTAAGGCCATGCTTATATAGCTTCCCTC
Source organism: Crocodylus porosus (assembly GCF_001723895.1). Taxonomy (NCBI): domain Eukaryota; kingdom Metazoa; phylum Chordata; order Crocodylia; family Crocodylidae; genus Crocodylus; species Crocodylus porosus. The sequence goes on from NW_017728907.1 coordinate 15,598,725, forward strand.
CTGGTCCAGTCCAGCAATGACAAAGTAAGTCCCACCCACTCGCATGGACCACAGACTAGCAGTTAAGCAATGTAAATGATTCTGGTCCATGCCACAGTGCCACTCTCGGGCTCCCCCAAGACATGAAGACTGACTGTGGTTCTAGGACATGCACAGGGCCACTTCAAGTCATCTGCTTGGCATAATTGCTGGTCTCTAGAATCCTGAAGCAAATGTGCAGGGTTTATTTTCTTGCCAGTGACAAGGGGTCAGGAGCCAGACTTTATAGGTATACCCTAAGGAACTTATGCAAGGTCATACAGGAAGTCTGTAGCAAAGCAAGGAATTGAATCTGGGTCTTCCAAATCTCAAGCTACCATCCTAAGCACTGGTCTCAATACCTGTCACTCCTCAGATGCAGCATTTGTCTTTCACCCTGTCTTCATCTATCGGTTCTGCTGATGCACCATCACCCGTGACCTGAAGTCTTTCTTGTAGAGTTACTATATTTTGTTACATATAATGCACACCTTTTCCCCAAAAAACAGCTAGTGGAAATTGTGGTGTACATTTATATGCAAGAAAATACAGATCCCCCACAGGTCAGGAAACTTGGTGATAGAGAAACAGTGGTAGTATTAATTGATGACTGGATGATACGGCCTCATATGCTGGATCAGGCTGATGCCCAGCCCCAACCCTGGCACACCAGATCAAACCATGGCCCAGCAGATTCCACTCCAAAAATTAAAAAAAAAAAGTCAGACTGGGAAAAGGCTCTTTTTTACCAAAATAAGAATGTCCTCATGAGAGGTTATACCACTAGAGCCACACTGGTGTACTTACATTTAGACTGATATAACCTTAACTTGTAGATAGGCCCTAAGCATACTTAGGCATTACTGGCTGCCTTTGTTATTTATGTCATAGCCTTCTTGATTTTAAATCCCATGTAGCCCATGAATTTGCCTCCTACAATATAATAAGGTCAAATTTGGGAAAATGCTGACCATCTTAATAATTCCTTTTCTGTAGGAAACAAAAGAGTTCCTCATCTTCCTCCTTCTCTCAGATTCATTTATTACTCTTACAGAGTTCTTATGTTTCCTTGGGACAGGAGTTGGGGGGGATCTGTAGGTGAAAAAAATATCTCCTTTTTCTGTTGTCCCATGATTGCAAACCTGTATGAGGAGTCATTACAGTGGGGTCCCCAGGAAAAACAGAACCTTGTCCAAAGGAAGCTGGAAATATGAATAAAGAGCATTAACGAGAAGAGAGTACACAATTAAGTCAGAAAGCTAAATATCAAGAAATTTGTCTCCATAGGGAGCTGCATTAGACAGTAGAATGGTTTCCCAAAGGAAGTGGCAGAATCCTTATCACTTGGCCAATCGTCAACTAGGCTGGACAAAACCCTGCAGAATAGAACATAGGAAGCATGCTTCTCAGCCCCTAGGGAATGCACTAGATGTAACCAAATTGGCCTTTTCCATCTCCAGCTTCTCTGCCTCAGATGACTCTCCGTGCATTCATTAGCAATGGGTTTGCTCCAAGAGCCTCTGGAGCCCGCCCCCCCGAGAACCAGGCTGACATTTGAAAATGATCAGTTTAGGAACTTTTCTTCCCTTCTTTTTAAGTCCCCTATTCTATTGTTACCGTTCCTCCGAGCTTTCATCATCTAACTCAGTAAATCTCCAGGAAATACGGCTGTGTTTCTGTTGTCACTTCTGATCAGAGCAATGCCAGCGGGGGAGGAGGAGGAAGTGGTGGTGGTGAAGGAAGGGGGAGGGAGAAGGGGAGAGAAAAGTGATTGCCTTGGGCCCCACACAGAGCCAGCATGCAAATGAATGCCAGCTCCGTAAAAATAGCCCCAGCAGTCACATTATATTACAACCAAATTATTGGACTTAGGTTACTGGAAACTGGCAAAGGGAGAAGGAGGGAGGAAGAAGAGGGGGAAGGGGTCAGGCATAATTTATTCCAAATATTTGAACTTTGAGAATGCCGGGGGCATGTATCTCTCTTACGATATATGCATGTTGCAGATCTCTATGAATTGCTATGAACTGCTTGCTCTCCAAATCTCTGCACAAAACTGCTTTCTTCCTCCCTTTCTTATTTTTTAACATGCTTTCTAGGTCTGCAGCACACTGTAGAAATTTGTCAACTTGATTTTTAATGTCAGATACTCATTAGTTTTGAGTAAGGTAAATACTGACACATGCACATGCACATGCACACACTCCGTTCTTTGGTACTAGTGCCATATGAGTTGATTGTTTATTTTAAAGAGAGACATTTTAAAATAAGAAAACTGAGGAATATAATCCCAAATCTAATTTTCTATAGCACCTGCCAATGAAGTGTGTTGCAAATTTCTGTAGGAATAACAAAGGTACCAGTGGGGGTGAAGGGCACGAGTTCAGGATGGTTCCAGTTTCAAGTGATGAAGTCACATAGGTTATCCCAAACAAGGGCTAATGAAACCGCTGTATCCATCTGCCTAATCATGTCTCCCATGTGCTGGACATTACAGCAATTATCCTAGGAATGTTTTAGAGAAGTGGATTTACACACTCATGTTTTCTAGAGATTTTGCTAGTATCTATGTGCTATGTTATAATCGCCCTGTTCAGAGCTCCATTTTAAAGTTCAGTCTCTAATGACTAAGTACATCATAGATCTGAAGCTCCCCCAACTTGCAACATCCAGCTGTTGCTGGGAGGTGAGAGAGGGCCACTCTGCTAATTCCACCCTAGTCTATCCAGCCTTCATGTTTCTGTCTTCTACCCTACAAGGCACTTCAATGCCTACTTATTCAGTTTCCCCAAAGACATGCAGAGGGAAACTGAACTGATACTTTTAAATTCTGGAGTGCCCCAGGATCTCAAACAGCAGCAAATTTCAGAAGACAAGGACAGTTTTCATTCAGATGCAGTCTGTAAAAGGGGCTGAGCAGAAGCAGTGAAGATGACTGTCTGTAGATTCAGGAAGACATCCCTGCATCAGTTTACATTTAGTTCATGTATGGAATAGTAAATGGTGAACCACAGTGGTTAGAAATATTTTACATTGCTCTTCACTTTAAAAGTTTCCTTTTTGGCTGAAATTTTCTAGGTCTGATCCCTGCGGATTCATTTCTCTCCTTCTGGTGAAGTTTGAATAAAAATGTTTCAGACATTTTTAAACAAAAGAGAACCTGGGAGGATAAACACATTTTCTCCTACTGAAAAAAATGCAATGCTTTCTTAAATAGATCTGGGGCTAAAAGTGGTAGAAATGCAACACTTGACAGAGAAAGAGCATTTGTTGTGCTGAAGTGCCTTGGGTTGTTCACATGAAAACTGGGTCAAGATTTTCAAAAATAGGACCCTAAAATTAGCTTTCTCCATTTTAATAAATAGCTTTCTAACGTGGGGTCTTGTGATATGACTGCAATGGGCAAACTGCAATGGGTTAACAGCAGATGAGGACCGATGGTGAAACAGTTTACTCCTGAAAGAAGCTTTTATTTACAGTGATGTAAGAGCAGACAAGAGGACAGTAACTGCATGTCACCTGCTCTATTGCAGGTCCTTGCCCCTGTTAACTTGCAGCAATTTATTTTGTCCAGGCCCTAAAAGGATTCAGCTTTCAAAGAAGGGCTTGAAGAGAAGATAGTATAAACAGAGTAGAGAAAAAGTCTGAAAACTGCTCTGGCAAAAAAAAAATTCTTTCTTTGCAAGTTTTCAGGCCCAAGTGCCCTTCATCAGGCAGAGGGGAATTCAAAGACTATAAAAGTGCTCCCAGATAGAAAAGAAACTTCATCTTGCACAGGGCAGGTAAGGAACGGTAGGGTTCTCCTGGGTTTCAAAGTCCGTTTGTGAAAAAGCTGCTCTGTATGTAAATTTGGCACAGACAAGGTGAACTCCACCAGGCTCGTTCCCTGAAGGTGTCAGATGGCAGGCAGAGTGTTGAATTTTGCTTCTTTCCTGTTCAGCAGTGAAGTTTTCATTTCAAAATGGCTAATTCCGATATCTTCTGTGTTTCAGGAATAGAGGTTGTAGGCATGTTGGTCTAAAAAGCATAGGCAGACAAAACTCTTGGGATCCATTCACAAATGGACTTTGAAACCCAGGGGAACCCTACCATCCTTTACCGCCCCTGTGCAAGATGAAGTTTCTTTTCTACCTGGGAGCGCTTTTACAATCTTTGAATTCTCCTCTGGCTGACAAAGGGCATTTGGGCCCAAAAGCTTGCAAAGAAAGAAAACAATTTGCTACTATTTAGTTGGTCTAATAAAAGATATCACTGCTATCCCAAGAGTTTTGTCTATCTATGCTTTTTAGACTATATCTATGAACACCACACTATCCTTTTTCTCTCACTGTCCACACTAAGCATCTTCAGATCATGTTTAGGTACTCTTAAATGAGTAGCCTGAGTGCAAAGCATCTTGCAACTCCCACTGAGCTTCCTAGTGTTGAAAACCAAGTGACTTACATAGGTGCCTAAAAATGGAATAAGGAATCTAGTATTATGTACTTATATAGAAATAAGGATGATTCAGTGGTTAGGGTGCCACCTGGAAAGCTGAGTTCATATCTCTGCCACAAGCTTCCTGTGGGGCCTGAGGCAAGGAGATCCCAGATAAATGATACATTTGCAGTATTGTTATTGACTCTTTCACCAGTGTCAAAGAAGCAGACAAATGATGTAAACTGTCAATGTGGTAGCCACGCATCTTGTGTTGAACTACCCCTGAAGAATTAGGGTCGGTTACACTAGCATAAGTTTCATCTGTCTGCAGCTTATGCTGTTGTACTTGTTTGCTCTAATACTGCATAAAGCTACCCTGGAAGAGCCGCAAGTCTGTCTACTCCAGATCCCAGTGTGATTTACATTGATATACAACTGATATATGTTACAACAGTGGAAACATGTAGTCTGTTCAGGCCCCTGGGCTCTTTCTGCCTCACTTTTGTAACATGAGGAGAGCAGCATTTCTCTGCCTCTTGAGGATGCTGGAAGGATAAACATGTTAACAACACAACACATGACTACCACAGAGAGAGATTTGAAAATGCTTGCTGTCGATTTCTGGAATTACAATTATTTGAAAAATGCATTTCAGACATTCCCAGTCCAATTGGTTGGAAATTGTCAGAAGTGCTCAGAATGGAAAAAGGCAGTGCTGTGTTGCGGACCTAGGTAACTCCTCGTTCCCTTACTCCCTGGAATAACTGGCAGATGGCCATATCCAAATACTTCTGTGAAATGCTAGATATCATAGATCTGGTCTACACTATAAAGCTTTGATGGGATGCCTTTGCTGTCTAGGGATGGGAAAAGCTCATGCCCTATAGCTGACTTAGCTATACAAGAAAAACCTGCAGTCTGGATGCAACCCTACCAATAGAAGAGGGTTTTAATGAACTTAATTTCAGTCGTTCAGGGAACTAGTATAACTAGGTTTACAGGAAAACTTCTATTATACACCTCATCTCCAGTAGTGGGCTCTGCTGCTATAGCTGTAGCAGCAGGAGCTCCATAATTAGACTAACCTATAAAAGACAGCCCCTTGCACAGGTGCTACCAAAGTGCCCTCTGTGAAGGAAAATGGACCTAGCACAGACGGCCAGGAGAGATCCCAGCTTCTTTGGATGGGAGATGTAGCCAACTTCCCCACTTCTGTGAAGAAGACAAGAGATGTGTTTTCTCTGGAGAGACAGTGACAAGTGGGAAGATCTTGGCCCCTAAGCTTAGCGGTGCCAGCTGTCAAACCTGAGCCTCCTCACCTCAGCCAAGCCCTCTGAGATCTACAAATGAAAGAGAATGATGGATGTGGAAAGTATGCTAACAAACCCCATGCAGGCTGTTCCTGGGAGTACAGAGACATCTGTTCAGTAGAATTGCCTGTATAGTGCTAGCTCAGAGTCAAGTCCTATAGGCACTTCAAGCCCTATGCTCCACAGGCTTCAGCCTTTGGTGGTCTACCATAAGAAGCTCTCAGGCTTCTTTGAAGAACCAGAGACTCGTCCACAGATTGCAAGTGACCTATACACAAACAGCCTGAGCTACCTGGGTCCGACTCCCTGAACCTGGCACTTGTTTCCCATGTGACCGCCCAGTCTCAGTAACACCTTGAGTGATATCTTTGCAGATGTGAGGGCCTAATTCTTTCTCTCATCTTATCTAGTAATAATCCATTTCAGCTGATACCTCCCTCTTGGGGGACCTTTCACCAACCCGGGAACTAGGTCAAGATTCTTAGCCCTACTGTATAAACGAATAACTCGCGCACAACGAGGTAACCGGACCTTCCCAGGACCATAAAGTGCTTTAACCAAGAATCCATCTTCTCCTATTTGCCCTTGAACTATTTTCTTTCCTTCTTTTCCCTCCTTTGTTACCAGTGTTTCTCCTATCAGTGTTACTTAGTTTCCACCCACTTTTATTTTCAAGGGCCCTCTAAAGGTCGTGCCATCTGCACAGTTTCTTTCTTTCTTCAAATGTCTTTGTAACTTTTCTAGTATTATCTCCTTCAAGCCATACCCATCTCCCAGGAGTGGAATGCCCAGCTTGTCAGGCTCCTGTGCTTCAGATGGCTCCTGCCCCACTCCCCCGGTCTACAGTGCTCTAGGCATAAAATGGTGGGATTACAACTTAGACACCTTCTCTAAGTATAGTACCCCAAAACCAGACAAAGGATTTAATTGCTATGATCAGTCACAATTCTCTCCCAGCTCCTGATGTAACCAGAAGTGCAGCTTAAGGGGATAAAACCAAGGTTACTTCTATTCCACATACATTTCCTACAAAAGCTATGGGAAGAGCACATTAAGATTTCATTACCGGATATATAATAGGATGCAGTACTTTGCAGTGGTTACAGAAAAGTAAATGAGCACAAGGAGCTCTGGGCTCTATTCCCAGCTCTATTTGTCTGTCACTCTATCTTGTGCATTTCTAAAAGGGCCTGTCATCTTAGTATCCAGTGCTTCTCTATTCCACTTGCTCACTGGGTAACTTAAAACATCCCCATCAGGTCTGTAGAGTCTAGACCCTATAACTCAAAACAGCTTTTCTATCACAGGAATATTTTTGCAATTTCCACCGTTTCCATTCTACATCAGGATGAACCTGAAACCTTTTTAAGTTTTTTTGGTAAATACAACTACATGCCCCCACTAGAATCACAATTAGCCCTGGGAAATCTGCCTGATTCCAAACAAGGAATCTGAATGTTGTTCTCTTTCCCATTTGACCAAAAAGTCCATCCTAGATGGGAGAAATCTTCTTTCTGTCAAAAGGCACATTCCTGTGAACTTTTGTTTTGGCAAATTTGTACTTTCAAAAAAAACAAAAGTTTCATCATCAAAATAATCATCTCTAACTCAAAGCAGCCATACCACAAGCCTTCTCATCAGTGTGCATCTTCCTGGTTGAATGTGATTTCTGAGAGGATCAAAAGCATCTTGAGTGTGGGTGCTTGTATAGTAAAGGCTCAAACCCAGAAGGGAAAATGCTTTAAACTCCCCCTTCCCTTCATACCTCTTTTTTTTTTAAATTCAATGTCAAGCACATTTTAGGGACGGTCTGACTTATGATTGTGAATATTTGAGGTTGGCCACATTTCTGATGATGCACGGAGTATAGACAGAATCCAGCCAGCTCTTGTTAGTGTTACCAGCTTTGTGAGGCTGACTTGCTTTTATCAGGGAATTAAAGGGATATGAATTGCAAGGCATGGAGGGAAAGACATATGGACATGAACAAGGGAATACTTTTCCAGCATCCCTTTTTAGACCATAACAGCCCTTGCAAGAGGATCCCAGAGCCTCAGTGCAGTTCTTATTCAGCGCTATTAAACTTCATTAACTTGTATATAGTTTCATGTTGACTCAACGACTCTTAAACCCTCTTGTGGGGCGGGGGAGCTTGCTTGCACATGTTGTAAATTGCCAGTAACTGCCTTCCACTGGGAGTGAATTACTACAGAAAATGCATCTTGGGTCCCCTTTGAAATTGTACTTAACATTTTAGTCTGAGTTCTCTACTTCCTCCCTCCCCATACATCCCTTGTAAAAAGGTACTTTGGTATTGAGGAGCAACAGCCTAAGTGTGGGATTTGCAACAGCATTCAGCTCTGGCTTTGCTCTGCACCCGCTGAAAACGGAGTGACATTCCCCTGGATTCCAGCAGGTAAAACAATGCTGAGCGCTTAATGAAAAACAAACCCTGATTCCCTGAAGTATAATGGGAATTGGGCACCATTGCTCTGGAATCCTGTGCTATACTTTACCAGGCTTTATCCTCTAAAGAGTTTCTTTTAAGAATAATTTAACTGGCTTTGTTTCATAGTGCTGAGAATCAACCCCAGACAAAAAACAAACAAACAAAAAAAGACTGCATCTTTTGGTCTGTGTTTATACAGGGTACAACACAATGGGGTCCCGGGGTGCCATGTTGCTAAACCTTGGGAGGGGGTGAGGGGACTTAGTCTGGCAATTTGAATAGAAGAAGGAGTCTCAGGATACCTGGGACTTTAGGGCCAGAAAGAACTGTTATGATCATCCAATCTAACCTCCTTTCTAACATAGGCCGTAAGATTTCCTTGAATTTATTCCCAAACCCTCCCAACCCCCCGAAAAAAAAACAAAACTTGCAAGGAGGAGAAAAGAATTATTCTCATTTTCATGAGACAGATGCAAAATTAAGACCAAAAAGAGTTTCAAGGACTTGCTCCAACTCATACAAGGAATTCTCTGAAGAAGACAGGACTCAACTCAAGAGTTCATAAGTCCCAGTCCAGTGTCTCAAACACAACACCATCCTGCCTCTATGTACTACAGCTTCCCTTCCTGTAAAATGGCTATAATACAGCTGTGCAGAGGAAGTCTCCTTTCATGAATGATTTCAAAATCTCGCTTTACTCTGTATCAGAATGGAAACCAATTTTTTTCCCTCTAAATTATTTGGATGGAAAATCCGGTAAAAAAAACTTCCTTTCACATCAATCAAAGCGCTTAATTTCAACAAAATCAAGCAAAAAAATAAGCCGATTAGAACCAACTGTTTCATGGGAAAGTTTCAGTTTCAACAAAGAGCCGATGGTAGGGTTCCACCTAATTCATTTGGCAAGGAACTGGGGAGCCCGGGATTTTAGTCTCTAGTAGGGGGACTCAGAATCTAATTCCCAGCTCTGCAGCAGGGAGTCTGGAGGCCCTGAGACTGCTACTTCAAGATGAGCCTCTCAAGACTACCAGGCTCCTTTCTCTAGGAAGCACTCAGCCTGGAAGCAAGGAAGGGCCTGCCTCAAACTGGGGCTTCCAAGTCTTCAAGGATCCCTCTCAAGGAATAAAACTTCTAAAAAATTTTGCACTTTCCTCTGGAACAAAATTCTGAGCTTTGACTGACCCAATCAATAACAGCAAATCCCAGTGTTACCCAGTGGATGTTGTATGCTTCCCCTCTATACCCAATCCATGGTGGTTATGACTATGAGCCTATTACAGCCCCTAGCAGTACCAGATCAAGCCTTTGGCTCTGCTGAACTCCAGTTCAATCCCCAGTGTCTACCAACCAGTATCCCCAGGCAATTGTCCTACCAGCTCTCCACCTACATAGCTGTAATCAGCTGACAATGTTTTGTAACCCCCTGGAAAATGTACATTTTTAAGAAAGGAGCTGCTGGAGGACATGTTGGTGTCTGCTGGGAATTGGTCAGGGAGCTTTTTTCTCAGGCTTGAGACACAATATTGGCAAAAGCTTGGAGCTGCTTCCATGAAAACTGAATAAGTCAGGTAAGAAAGGCTGTTGCCATCATGGTAATGAAATACTAGCCCTCAAAGGTGGTGAAGGACAGGAGCTAGGGGAATGTCAAAAAGTGAGGTGACATGGTCAGGCCAGCCAGGCAAGACGATTTCAGCTGCAGTATCCCGATGCTCATATACAATTTAGCCCAGAGGTGTGCTGACCTTTCCATTAACATGGACAGTTGTTGGGCAGACAGGGATGAGATTATAAATGAAATCTTTTTTTTTTTTTTGAAGGGGAGGCTTAGAAGCGGTGTCCAGATGAATCACAGAAGGAGAAGAAATGATTTAACTTGAAATAAGAATGAATAGAATACAGTAGTATAATGCAGCATAATAGCAGGGGTGTTTGAGTGGCAGCTGGGCCAGCGCTGTGTCCATTTACTGCTCACTTCAGCCAAATGACGGGTATAATTATCTCAGGCCACCGTATCATCAAAAAGTGCCTTTTTGCTGAAATTATAACGTGTCTCCTTTAATTATGTTAATTGTTAATAAGGATTCTAATTTCGGGTTCATTTTTCACTGTTAAAAAAAATTTAGTGCTTTTCTGACTTCCCTGGAATTTCTCCTGCAAACAGCTAATTGAAACATTCCTTCAATTTGTGCTGCTCCGTTTTGACAGTGGTTTTGCCCCTTGTCATAAAATCAATGGTCTTTTCTCCTTCCCCTCTCCTCACTGTATCTTCTCTGACTGTGGGGCTCCTTTTCCCACTCAGAGTCTTCCTCAGATCATCAGGGTTAAATGATCTTTTCATACTGCCCGGTCAGACTGTCAGAAGACATTGAGTGGCTTTTGAAAATGAACCATGCTAAGTGGACTTGATGGGGGTTACAACCACCATTATTACTATCACCACTGTGATAAAATGGAGCAGTAATGACGGGGGAAGGTACTTATCACTGTCTTTTTTAGATCACTTAAGATAGTTTGGGTCTGAAGCTTTTTGCCAGAGATAAATGGAACATATACAAGATAAATGTTACTGAAGCAGAAGCTTTATGTGAGCACATGTATATTGTTTACCTGAAGGTCTGGTGTGAAAGAGGATGGTGACATGCCTATGAGGCACAAACTGCCACCTGTTGGGATCAAGGTTAGACACGGTGGATTTAAAATGATTAACTTGAAAGAAAACATGTTGATCCTTTAAAGAAAAATCACTGGAGAAAGAGGCCACACTTCAGCCATCTATGGGAGAAGCAGAGGGATAATGATTATTAATATATGGATATGTAGAAGGAGTATGGAAATATCTTTACAGAAAACAAATGGAAATAAAGCTCAGTTGTTTCTTAATCCTGGAGCCTTACAGCAGCAAAACTTTTTTCATCTGCTGGGTATTGATTTGCAAGCTCAAGTGAGAAGTTACCTACTGGAAAGACACTAAACTGGGACTCAGGAGACCTGGATTTTTCATAAGTTTATAAATAGAAATATATGTGACTGTCTCCTAAGACAGCAGGGGACTGTACTCTGTCAGCCTCTTCAATACTACCATATTTACTCACATACCACACACTCCTTTCCTCAGAGTCAGCCCTCCAAAACTGAAGTGTGTGTCTTAAGTAGGGGAAGCGATTTTTCTTCATTGGAATAGAAGCATGGAGGACTAGAAGCAGGCAGCCACCACTGCAGGATGCCTGCCATGTTTTTCCTTTTGCCAGCCTCAAACAGAAAGGGGGTAGAGTTCACTCTTCAGGGTCAGAGCTGCAGTGTTAACCCTCTCACAGCTACAACTGCTATAGTCATGATGCTCTGCAGTCAGCATTCAGCTATGACTGGGAAAATCTTTTTTTCCTTCACTCTGCCTTCTCAAAAACAAGTTGCATGTCTTATTTTGGGGTGTATGAGATGTGAGAAAATATGGTATGTTTTCCTGACTCTTTATTTCCTTTGCTGTCTAACCATGTCACTTGCCCTCTCGGTGCTTCTGGTTCACTCCTGCCCCTTGTCTGTCCTATTCAGACTATATGCATTTTGGGGCAGGAACTGCCCCGTACTACATATGAGTACACCTTCTATTCCAATAAACTCCTAGCATCTTTCAATGCTGTAGTGGGGGAGAGCGGGGGGCAACTGCCCTGGCTGCCAAAGCCAAGGGGTGCCAACAGGTGCTGCCCAGCTGGGGCAGGGTGTGAGATGGAGCTGCAAGTGGCTTGTTTAGGGGGGAATGGGGATGGGGATAAGGGCAGCTTCTGCCACTGCACGCACTTCTGGGCAAGAATGGGGGGGTGCCCCCCTGCATCTGTGCATGGAGTGAGGGCAGGCTGCCGCCATGGGTTTTGCCCCAGGTGCCAAACTTCATTGCTACAGCACTGGTATTTTTTGTCACTTCAAGGCACTGCTGCAGTACACTAAGAATGCTACCAGAATTAGTATAGGCTCAGAAGTGATACATGGAATCACAGGTCTTTATACATGTAGCTGCCAAAGCTGAAATGATTTTGCAACAAAAGTACCAAGATTTTTCAAAGTAAATAATTCAGTGACAACATTCATAGTGCTCACATGTACCCTGTAGCAATTGATCAGTAAGCATGGTCCAGTACTTGCAAACAGCCCTATAACCCCAAACAATGTCCAGGGCTCTGCATTTATAAATGACTTGCAATTAAAGGAGGGTCAAGATCTGAAGTCACTAACTCATAATGCTTAAATATTTTGATGAATCAGGGGCTAATTAAGGAGGTTGCTGTAGAATAGGGGTTTTTGTAAGGTAATAGATTTCATTTTCACGTTGTTAAGGGGTTAATACAAGAAAGACTAACATGGGAAAAATGATCCCTTAATAGAGTTCTCATGTAACACTCATGGAATTTGTGTTACAAAGGCAGAGACTTGTATTTTTAGGGAAGGAGACATTTTATTTATTCAATTTTTGTTGCTCCCACCAAACATCAAAAAATCGAAACCCAATCAATAAATACAAAGCAAAGCAAATGCTGAAGCTAAAGGCTACCAAAATTACTGAGAAAAATGAATAGGTATTTAACATTGTACTGGCAACACCTAGGCACCCCAGTCAGGAGCAGAGAAGCCATTGTCCTAGGCTCTATAGACACCAATACCAAAAAGACTATTATTGCCCCAATATGCTCCCAAGGCAAAGGAATGAGCAAAAACATGGTAGCATAGCTGGTGCTAGAGCCAAAGAAGAGGAAATTACAGTGTACAACACATTAAGTCCAAGCACAGCTCTTGAGTTCCTGGACAGACAGAAAAGGCTCATTCTCTGAAACATTGTATGGGAAGAAATGGTGAGATCTGAATACACCAATACACGTGGGTAAAAGATGACAACTAGGTTACAGACCCGGGTAAGCAGAGTCGTTTATCAGTGGATTAGCGCTATTACAGGAATCAGTAGGACTGCAAGCCTGAGTAGACATACTGAGAAGGGAAGTGTTGGCAAATTTTAATACCTACTAATAGATCTTTATATTATTACTTCTGCTGTGTATGAGTCACCTAAGTTCAGAGAGCAGGGATGTCACAGAGACAAGGAGAGAGCCCAGGACTCCTGATGGACAATCCAAAGCCCTATCTCCTAGGTGAAGAGTCAGCAACCTTTTAGACAGCTCAGTCCAAAGCAGGTTACCATTTGCAGCGAGACTGCTGCTTCTGTTCTCCTTGCCATTAACCCCCCCTGCTGCTGAACTGCTGCCAACATGCTTGCAACCCACCACGGAATACCCTTGCTGCTGAACTGCCACCCATGTCCTGGCTCCACGGGTTGGATGGAATAGCTTGATGTCCTAGGTCCAGCTCAGGGGCTGCAGGTTGCTGATCCCTGTACTAGATCATACTGCCTCCCTGCTAGCCATAAATGCCCAATTTTCTTTGGCATCTTTCTGAGCTGTAGACTGCAGTGCAAGATAATGACCTGGAACTGTACACGTCATGTATAGGGAAGAAATCTTGTTCACTTGGAACACATGCAGATGAGAGAGCACAATTTTGCTAATACAAATGTGCAAGCCATTCAAAGTCATCTCTGCAAAATACCAATGCCCAAAAGAAGAAATTTAAGAAAGGAAAGGAAAAGGGGGAGAGAAAGACACTAAGGAAAGACAAGTTGATTTGGGGAAGGGGAAGTGACCTGGGTAAGAGAGACTTATTCTTTGGCAGCTATCAAGATTCTGCAGAACTGTGGATTGATCAGAATCCTGCTTCTTCCAATCTTATCCATCCTCTGATTTGATGCTTCAGTCATCCCTGGGCAAAGGGACAATACATTGGTCCTGAGGTGGATCATTTCTTTACCTCCTCAGCCAGACTGCTCCTTTTTGTCCTGTAATGGTGGTACTGCTGCTGGCAACACTGACAGACTAAAGGATTGCACATTCCACATAGTCCCACAAGGTAAATTTAAAAAAAGAAAAGTCAAAGCTATGTCTGGCTGTGCTCACACTCAGGGACTCCCAACTCAATACATCTTGGTTACTTGGAAAAGATGCTTATTAATAAGCTAGGAAGGCACAGTTAGTTCAGCAGGCTATGGGGTCGCCCAGTTAGGGGATAATTTACTTTGCAAAGATACTGCTGCATTGGATTCCTGTAACTCTACAAACAGCAGACAGCTGGCATCCCGCATGCCAGCTCTGTGCGTATAGCAAGTGAGAAAAATGGAGGGAAGCGGTTTTGCTCTTCCTCCAACCTTCTTGTAATTAATCAGTTGTCTAAAGAGAGAAGAGCAGGAGCTGGAGGGACTGAATTAGGAAGAATGATTATTAACAGTACTAAGTATGCGTCTCTTGTCTAAAGTACAGTGACGGGGAATGATGGCATAGTGACCAACTACAAGCATCTGAAGGGGAGAATGCCAAGAAGGCAGAAAAAGTACTCAAAAGGGTGTGCTGGCAACTAGGAAAAATGGGATGAAACTAAACAATGGAAAAATCATTATTAATATAGAATCATAGAAAATTAGGGTTGGAAGGGACCTCAGGAGGTCATCTAGTCCAACCCCCTGCTCAAAGCAGGAACATCCCTAACTAGATCATTCCAGCCAGGGCTTTGTTGAGCCGGGTCTTAAACACCTCCAAGGATGGAGAGTCTACAACAGGGGTAGGCAATGTTTTTTGGCCGGTACCAAAAAATCCCACAATGTCTACCTTGGAAGGTGCCGGAGTGCCGACATGCCAGAGCCCGGGGCTGCCAGCAGCTGCTTAGAGCCTGGGCTGGCGGTGGTGTGCTGAGCAAAATGGCCTTGTGTGTCATGCTTGGCACGCGTGCCAGGGGTTGCTGACTCCTGGTTTACAACCTCCCTAGGTAACCCATTCCAGTGCTTCACCACTCTCCTAGTAAGAAATATTTTCCTAATATCCAACATAAACTTCCCTTGCTGCAACTTGAGACCACTGCTCCTTGTTCTGTTATCTCCCATCACTGAGAACAGCCTAGCTCCTTTCTTTTGAACTGCGCTTCAGGTAGTTAAAGGCTGCCATCAAATCCCCTCTCAGTCTTCTCCTCTGCAGACTAAATAAGCCTATTTCCCTCAGTCTCTCCTCAGAAGTCATGTGCCTCAGTTCCCTCCACTGGACCCTCTTTAATTTTTCCACGTCCTTTCTGTAGTGGGGGGCCCAAAACTGGACAGTACTCCAGATGTGGCCTCACTAGGGCAGATTAAAGGGGAAGAATCAATTCTCTTGATCTGCTGGCAACACTCCTACCAATCCAGCCCATTATGCTGTTAGCCTTCTTGGCAACAATGGCAAACTGTTGACACATACCCAGCTTGTTGTCCACTGTAACCCCCAGGTCCTTTTCTACAGAACTGCTGCTTAGCCAGGTGGTCCCAAGCCTGTAGGACTATAGGAAGCCTTATTTAATTATGAGGATTATCAGATTATAGAAGCCCCAGAATACCTGATGCAGCCAAAGCATGTTCTAGATGTCTCAAGCCCCATAATGACATTCATAGGCAACTGAGATTCAGAATCAGATCAGCCCCATTGTTTATGTATGCACAAATCCAGGCTTGACTGAAGATTTTCTGGGTGAAATTCTCTTCTTAGTATTTAGGGAATCAGAACAGATAATCATAATGGTCCCTTCTGTCCTAAAATCAACAGCTGGATAGGGAAGCCAGCCTATTAGCCTCAGAGTTGGTGAAAGATGCCTTCTGGAGATGTTTAGAGTTAAAATGCAAGGATTACAACTCTTCCCTCACTAAAACACATACCTACTGCCTACCCAGAGCAAAGATTCATGATGTGACAGGGATGATCCAGGCCATGATCCACCCCACCAATTACTACCCCAAGGTTGTAATCCATGCGGGTACTAATGAAGCCCTGATCACCTGATGGCAGACTACCATGCTCTGGGGGGCGTGCTTAAGGAGATAGGTGCACAGGTGGTTTTCTCTTCTGTCCTACCAGTGAGCAGACATGGAAGACGGCATGAGACGTGCATCACAAAGACCAACTGGCAGCTTCAGGAATAGTGTCTTGAGGCACCTAGACTTTGGCTTCCTAGACAACGACCTGTACATCACAATGAGAGACATGCTCGGGTGGGATGGGCTCCACCTTTCCCCTAAAGGTAAGCGTGTGTTTTCTTCTAGGTTGGTGGATCTCCTCTGGTGGGCTTAAAACTAGGCTCGTCGGGGGAAGAGGAAGACGAGGGAGGAGGAAGCCTTGGACTGCTAAACCAAGCAGCACTCACAAGTACAGCCCAGCCTAGACCGACGAGCGGAACAAATACCCAGGTAAGCAACAGGGGCCAGGGCAATGCTGAGATTAGGGAGCCAGTGCACACATCTTCAGGAGGCCTCAAAAGCCTTTACACAAACGCTTGTAGTATGGGAAACAAGCAGGAGGAACTTACCCTCCTGCTAGCTGACACCAACCCAGACATAGTGGGGGTCACAGAAACGTGGTGGGACCCAACGCATGACTGGGTGGTGAATATCAAGGGCTATAGGCTGTACAGGAGGGATGAGACAGGGAGGAAAGGTGGGGGCGTGGCACTCTACATTAAGAAGGAATACACATCCTCATCAGGTAGCACAGAGTCAGAGGAGGGGCACTCTGAAGTGCTCTGGGTCAGAATACAAGGCAGTCGAAGGTAAAGAGATTTAACAGTGGGGGTCTACTACAGACCACCCAACCAAGGGCAAGAGTTAGACCAGGAATTCTTAAGTCAGCTCACAGAGGTAGTGAAGTCAAAGGATGTGGTCATCATGGGTGACCTGAACTTTCCAGACATCTACTGGGAA
>NW_017728907.1:15617155-15629693 GCF_001723895.1 Crocodylus porosus
CCCTGGGGGTCTTTAAGACAAGGCTTGACAATCACCTTGCTGGGGTCATTTGACCCCAGTACTCTTTCCTTCCATGGCAGGGAGTCAGACTTGATGATCTGCTCAGGTCCCTTCCGACCCTACTAACTATGAAACTATGAAAACAACAAAAAGTAAAGGTATAGGTGGGATGGTGCTGGGGGAGGGTTTTGTTTTGAAAATAACTTATTTCACTGCTATCAACCTCCTTCCTCCTCAGCCATTTATCCTCACTGGACTAAGCTACCTAGTTGTCATCACAGCAGTTCAAACACCCAATCCAGCAGTTCCTCAAATGTTCCCAATTGCCACGGACCCCTCACACTCTGATACTCCCCCTGACAATTGCCACTGAGTCTCTGGGCCCCAATGCTCCATGTGAAAGCTTTTTAAATGCTCCCAGCTGCTGTTGGAAGTCTTTATGTGCCAACATCCAGTCTTAGAGCTCCTCAAAGCACCACTTTAGAAGTCCTCAGGTGCTGATTAGCCATCTGTGAGAAGATTCCAATCCACTTTTTCCTCTTTTGGCTTCTCAGCCAGCTTCAACTCTTTCTTATTGGCTGCAACAAGGGGACAACAATAATTACAACATAGATATTTCCTCATAGGAGGACTACATGAGCACAAGAGCCAGCTGAAGTTTGGCATTTACAGATCCAGATATCTACCTGTGAGCTCAGAACTAGGGTCTCAGCTGAAACAAATCTTAGGCTGATCTTGAAGATTCTCAAACTAGTGAGTAAATGTGTGCAAACAGACTTCTCGTTACACATGAGCCACCACGTTTTGTATAAACTTATACACAGCTGCATGAGTGTTTGTAGGATCAGGCCTGAGATTTGATTAATCTTGCTGTATATTATAAATTTTAGTCATATGGCCAGTTAATATCAGTTTGGACAGCTCAGTAATTTGAACACAGTTTAAAACCAGGGACAAGAATAGCAGGTGTAATCGGAGCAACTAACAATCCAACATATTTTATCCAACACCAAGTCCTGTTGCTTTACTCAGCTTACAGTAGTGAAGACTATACATATTATCTTAGTGGGCCACGGATTTGTCATCAGACAAGAGTCTCCCATTGTAATAGAACTCTGGAGGCAAAGCAGGAAACGATCCTGGAGATCACGTACATTTTTGCTGACTTTGTTTCCATCAAAGAAAAAAGAATGTTTGCTGAAGAGCTGATTCTCTTTTCTGGCAGCTATCACCTGAGCAAGAGAAATCAGGAAAGTTTTCTGTTCCACCAGTGATTACAGGAAGTTGATTATGCTAGAAAACCTGGATGATGCCTGCCAATACTCTGCAGGAAGGGAGAGCTCGTCGAGGTCCATGCCAAAATTCCTGACCCCTGGTTTGGCAAACCATTTAATTGGAAGCTTCAGAGTAGCAAACACTCAATAAGCCATTATCAACTCACTCCCTTTCAATTTAATTAGAGCACAGACCACATCCCCAAATAAGAAAGCAATAAAGGCACTGAGAATGTCAGTTTCCTTTGGGAGGGCTGTAACCCTGTATTCTGATTGTTGGGGAGGGTAAACTGTAGACATGGGAAACAACTGATTCATGCTATAGACTGAAGGCCAGGAAGGATTGTTAACTATCACATAGCTGCCCTACTGCATGGTTTTCAGACAGGCATTGCATTCTCTCTGCAAAAAGCAATGAGGACTCATTGCTCTTGAGAAATTATATTGATGTCCAAAAGTGACCTGCATTTTATGTCACAGGAAGACAAAACAGACCTAAATATCTCTCAAAAGTATTTTCCAGTAGCCTTGAAATCATGAACTAAGAGCAAGCCGATGCAGCTATGAAAGAATCATCATGTGTGCTATAATTCATGACAACTCGGGATTTACAGATACAGTAGTTTCTGTTTGCCCAGATTTGTGCCAACTGGTAACCCCAGAAGCATAATAATCCAAACACAACTGTTTAATTTGCAGAAATATTCCTGAATCATTTTTTTGGCTCTTTACCATCTCTTCTCTACTGGATAGAGATAGAAGAGTCAGTAGAGGTGAGCTGTTCACATAAAGAGAGTGAAAGGATAGCTCATTTAGTGAGGCTATGATGGAACAGACTAGTCATACACTGAAAATAGGACAAATACTGACACAGCTATGGGTAACGGGACACGGATGAACCTTCTTGACTAGAGAAGGAAACAAGATTGCCACAGCTTTCCTGGATTCTCCCACAGTCTACCAGGGGGCCTCATTTCTAACCTGCTACATTTGAGCAATGCACCATGCAGTTCTGCCAATGAGATATACAGCTGTTCCACTCCTGCATCTCTGATGAAAAATGGCGGTGGCTCATGCTATAATGTAGGGTAATTTTGAGGGGTGCACAGCACAGCAGGGAGTAGGCTGAGACTGAATAGGCTCATTTCAAGATATAGTTTGAACCCAACTCTCTGGAGCAAAGTCCAACACATCAACTGTACTTTGCCATCAAAAAGTACTTCTTAAAGAACACTGTACTGATTTCCTCATGGGTTTAAAATTTCAAGCTACTAAGCACTGATACACAGATATACAGAGTTTATTCTTTAATTACAATGTATACTTAGGGGGTGACTGGGCATTAGGAATCTTGGGTTCACTCCTGAGCTTGGTTGCTGTGTGGTCTTGGGTAAAATCATTTAACCTTTCTATGCCACAGATTAGCCATCTGCAAAATGGAGATAATGCTCAGTAATGTCACAGGAGCATTGTGGGGCATAATTAATGAATGTCTGTTAAATTCTTTGCACCTTTTATTGGAGGATAGCAGTGTGTTATTATAGCTTAACATAAATATTCCATGCCACTGCAGACAGCTTCCCAACTTTTTGTTTATTCTCCCTCAGCCACATACAACTCTTCCGCAGAATTAAATGCATCCAAATCGCTGAGGCTATGATTTTCACGACACTGGCGCCTGGCTCATTTCTCTCCTGTCCTTTCAGTTTCATGAAGGTTAGAGGCATTCTTCCTCAGTGATTGTCAAATTGTTATCTGGTGTGGAACCGGCTACCCGTGCTCCTCTCAGAATATTTTATGCAGATTTTCCCTTCGTCTTGTAAGGCTCATCAGTAACCAACCTGCTGCCGATGCAGAGACATCTCACATGTTTGTTTCATTTGAGTTTACCTTATTCATTGTCACTGCTTTCCTCTACCTCCAGCCTTGTAGTTCAGAATATTTGGTATGTTAACAGGCATATGTGTTTCCTGTTTGGATGTGAGGCTGCTGTATCTTTTTACCCCTCCCATCCCATTTGAACACAGGGAGAATCTGATGTTCCACTCCAGCGCTATTCAAACCTGTTTTGTATAAAGACACACATACAAAATATAACCTAACTCATCTACCATGACAGCAATCTGAGTCCTGGTCTTGTCTTGTCTTGGGCTCCTTCACAGAAGAAAGAGAAATTTTGCACCACTCACAGAGCAAGAGCCTGCGTCTCACAAATGCTCCTGCTGCTTTCTGATGTTCTGATCGCATTTGCTGATAGTAGTCAGGCCAGTTCAAGAATTTCTTTGGCTACTCTTGGGTCAAATGGAATCATGTAATGAAATATATGTATATATGTAATGCTGGTATTCCAGAATGCCTTTATTAGGATCTATGCAAATACAGCTATCCTAGAATCAATACTGTTAATAATACGAAGGACAAGTCCATGCCCTTGCTAATGGAGAACTGTTCCATGCAATACACGACTAAATATAAGCCTTGTCTAGCTAGCAGCATACTGGGTTGTATTAATAGGACTATCACTTGCATAGCAAGGAAAGTGATTCTTCAGCTCTATTCAGCACTGGTGAAGCCTCACCTGGAATATTGCATCCAATTTTGGAAAGAAGCCAGAGCAGAGCAACAAAAATGACTAGAGGACTGAGAGAAGACTTACAAGGAAAGGCTGAAAGAAGGTTTATTTAGTCTGAAGAAGAGAAAACTGAGGGAGGGATTTGA
Organism: Crocodylus porosus; assembly: GCF_001723895.1. NCBI lineage: Eukaryota > Metazoa > Chordata > Crocodylia > Crocodylidae > Crocodylus > Crocodylus porosus. Next base: position 15,621,148 of record NW_017728907.1, read on the forward strand.
TAACAGTCTTTAAATATCTGAAGGATGATTACAGAGAGAATAGAGATGGGCTTTTCTCCATATCCATAGGGAACAGGACTAGAAGCATTGGCCTCATGCTGTAGGAGGGAAGATTTGGATTGGAGATTAGGAGAAACTTTTTGACTAGGAGGGTAGTCAAATATCGGAACAGGCTACCTAGAGAAACTGGAATCTTAATTCTTGGAAGTTTTCAAGAGCAGGATAGACAGACTTGGCTGGATGATTTAGTTCAGGATGATCCTCCCTGGAACTTGGGGTTGGACTAGATGACCTTGTGAGGTCCCTTTCAGGCCTAGTTTCCTGTGATTCCTATGATTTTGCTGGGTACTCTTCAGACAGGCTGTTTCCAGCCCTGAGATGCTGATAATTTCAATCAATAAAAGTGGGACCAGAGGGAAGGTGGTTACATAGCACCTCAGGAATAAAACAAGAATCAGAACCTCATTATTCTGAGGTCCTAATCCAGCATTACCCGTTAGCTCACACTGACCAACTAAACGTTATGGGATCTCATAAACCATCTATGAAAGTCTCCACTAAGTGCTGCTTATAAATTTCATGATGTCAGAGAGGGAAGGAAAAGAGTTGAATTCTTCAGACAATAGCACTAGCAGCTAGGAAAATAAAAATTTAATTTGTGAGAGAAAATGAATAGGAAACCCCGTGGTAACATTTTTACAAGTTCTATAACTGACTAATAGAGTCTTTTAACTAGAACATGACTTAGCGCCTATGTTTAAATGTCTAGGAAAATAAAAGAAGTATTCTGAAAGGCCTGAGATTTTTCCAGGGACTTCTGGGTTTAACTAGATATGGGCCAATGCAACAAGGTTCAGGTCTGGACCCAAAGTCAGGGAAGATTTGGTTTCTATCCTGTGATGTGTGTAGGTTTCATACAGCAGCATCACATCATGGGTGGTGTGGGATGGAGTCCTCAGGGGTGGGATTTTTAAAAGTGTTCACAACGGAGTCAAGTAGAAGAGAGTTAGACCAAATATTGTATGCTCCTCAGACTCCCCAGATTTCTCGGGGAAATGGTGTTTTGAATATGGTGTTTATGTCCAACGTGGCAGCAGTAAAGGAATTTTACTAAGCCGATAGCCTTTTTTCAATTATAAAAATGTGTCATCCAATATCTCTAGATTTGCTGACATTCTACAAACTCTAGGCCACCAGCTGTCTAATTATCTTGACTCATCTGTCAATACACTAGGATACCCAATAATAACAGAGCTATGGAAAAGGACGCCTAGTGGCCTGTCTATTGAACACAAATTATTATTAATCCAAGAATTTGTACTATAAGCACATAATCACTGCTCATGATTCATTGTCCTCCTGTTAGTAAAGCATGATACAATAATAGACAGTAATATAGCACAGCTATTGGAAGTGAACAGTTTGTGACTTCACTATTGGTTGGGAGTTTGTAGTATCACTCAGTGAATACTCACTGAGAATCACTCAGTGTAGTATCATTATCCATTCATAGAAAACGAAGTAGGTAAACTAATGGTTTGTGAATAGAAGAAAGAGAGACAAGATCGCAGGGAATTTATGAGAAACAAATAGTTTGATCTGATTATAGTGAAGAAATGAAGGCATTCTTTAAAATGAAGGTATTATTTTTGCAGAGTATTAAACTTCAAAAGCTTTACATGTCAGATAAACAGCCAAAAATTCTGAAGCATATTTAAAGCTCTGTTTCAAAATCTTTTGGATGTACAAAAATAGGCACCAAATCTTATGAAGATTCTTGGTGCTTCCTACTTCTGATTGATCCCTGATCATCATTTCAAAACACCAAGGCTTATAAAAATGTCATACAGAAATGCCGAGAATGAAGCAACCATTTTCACCCCTAAGAATGGGTCATTTGGGTTCTCAAAGAAATGTTCATGGGGGAGGTGGGAAGGTTAGATTACCTAAATTTAAATCTGATCAATGAAAATACATTTTCATAAGAGGCACAAGTGAACTGTGGAAGTCCTTGCCATAGGATGCTGAAGACAAGTATTTAGTAAGATTAAAAAATAAATTAGACACCAATGTGGAAAACAAGAGTATCCAGAATTATTACAGTATATACTAAAAAAGATTAAAAGATTTCATGCTTCCATGATAACGCCAAACTGTACTGGGAGTTCAGGAGAGATTTGCCTGGGAGACAGATTATCCTATACATGTTTTTAAAACCTTGCTGTGAAGTATCTGGTCCTGTTGGAGACAGGACAAATGCACTAGATGGAGCATATGTCTAACACAGTCTGGCCCTTCCTATCTTTCACTCCCATAACCTTTACATACACCTAGATCTTTCACAGTTTCAACACCCACAATTAAAACAGTAGGGGGAGTGGGGGGGGGGGCAAGTTTAAATGCAGAACCTGATCTGAACTTTGGAACTAGGGCATATTCCTAAAATGGCTCAAGCCAAGTATCTGTGACATAAGGAAGGATACTTGGTATCTGAAAGCTTGCATATCTCCCAACTATAGAGTTGGTTCAATAAGAGCTATCACCCACAAAAATCCTTGCCTCTATAATTAACCTTAACATAAGGGGAGTCACACAGCAAATAATCTGGGGAGGTTATTTGCTTTGTTTATAACACAGATTTTGCCTGCATTTCTTTCTTCTGCCACATGCCTAAATCTTGTTTCTAAAATAAAAAACTGTGCTTTTTCTTCAAGTGCAAGGGAAAGTAGCTAATTTAAAACAATTAAGCAACAGCTAATTAAAATCATCTCCATGTCCTAGAAAGGCGATCGGCCAGGTACTCAGCACGAGAGCTTGGCTTTGTGGAGCAGCATCTTGTTAAAGTCCTCGATCCCGCAGAGGACTCAGATGGGCCCATCCTGTGCGTTGTCTGCAGAGAGTGGTTGATCCGTTTCACAGCAGCAACCTTTCCCTTTCCCCCTTTCTCTTGCCCAGCTCGGCATCGCAACATACCTGAGCCACCGGCTGTGCTTTATGAAGTCTAAAATTTTCAACTGGTTGTGTCTTTCCATGCAAACTCATTAGACACTATTTACACCCGCTGCAGCTGTGAAGAGAGAGGTTCTGAACTCTGGCATTCTACAGTAGGCTTTGTTTCTCATTTACATTTGCATATTAAAGTGTTTGCCTGAAATAGGCTATTGAAATTAATTCAGGATTAATTGGTGTCTTTATCTCATTAGGACAATCTAATTTAAGGATGATGAAATTGTTTAGCCTCCCGTTTGCATAATTAGATTGCTTTGAATTGCTGTCATTATTGGCTCTTTAGCATCATCTGTAGGCCTCAAACAGACAAGAGCTTCAACCTCATAAAGACCAATCATGTGTTACAGCAGAGTGCTGTTAACCCCTTTTAACCCAAACTCACTTGAATAAGCCATAACACAATAGAACGGACTGGTCTCTGAGCAGCAGAGACTCAGAGGTCTCCTCACCCTGTGTAATGATGCTTCTTTTGCTTTTATTTACATGTTTGGGTATGAGATGTACAGTAATTAAAAGCAACCTTAGTGAAAGGCAAGTCACTCGGTACTCCTAAAGAATCAGCTAGCAGAATGAAGGGGCTCTTAGGGCTACTTTATTTTGCCTTACCTCCCACCAGAAGAGGCACTCGCTCTTGATCTGCTATTTTGTAGTCAGACTTCCCATCAATGAAACTATTAGGACTCCTTCCTAAAAATGATCAGAACCCAGTCCCACAGTGCAAACTGTTCCAATACTACAGAGAAATACATGGACACTGCACAGATTCTCTCCCCATAACATGAACGTATTTGTCACTGCTAGCTCTGAAAAGTACACAAGGCTGATTCACACATTACATAGGCACTAGGATGACCCAGATTCAATCTTCTTATCTAATGTCAATGTCTCATGCCATCTTAAATAAATCACAACACATTCAGGTCCTTAAAGGTATTTAGGTGCTAAACTATTGATATCAATGATAGCGAGGCCTAAATACCTTGGAGGACTAGGACACTAGTTACGCATCTTTAAAAGGGGGGTGATGACACTTCCCTTCTTTGACTGAGACATGAGATGCATGAAAGTACCTGAACTAGAAAGAAGAGCACAATTTGACCTTTTCTTACTGTCCTGTAATTGTTTTCCAGACAAACAGAGACAAATATCATGAACGCTCTAAATAGTTAGGAATAGTGTTTTTGTCCATGGAAGACAACACCTGAACAAATGTAGATGCTTTCTTCTCTCTAGTTTCTGCAAAAGAAATTCGGTAGAGCCATCCTGTGGACAACTCAAGACTTGAGCTGGAGAACTGCAAAGCTCCTGTGTACAAACCTTAGTATTTCAGTCCTGGTGTCTGAACTGGGAAATACACTGCAGGTTCTCAATGCAGGAGGTACAGCTATAGAGCAGCCAGGAACAAAGAGCTACTAGGAGGGAAGTTCAAAACATCAAAACAATGTATTTAAAGGGACAGTGGAAACAAAAGGAAAGGCAAATTTAAAGCTAGAATTCTCTGTTGAATGACCAAGCAACTGGGCTGGGGGAGCTAAACACTTAAAAGGTATCCTCCCCAACCTTCTATGAAATCTGTTCAACCACTCCGAAGCTATTCCAGAAATCTTTGCGCTCCACCGACTGTAATGGAGCTATACCTATTTACCTCCACTAAAAATCTGGCCTCAGAATCTGGCCTCGGACATATCCTAGGGGATACAATGGTTTTTCTGACACCTGTCACAAAGAATGATGCTTTCCTGGATATCTCCAGGAAATCAAGTTCTGCCAGTGGATTGCAGACAGGGGCTACAGACATCAATAGCTATGCATTTGTTTTACAGAAGTGCCTACTGGCCCCAATCAGGATCAGGGAGCCAGTGATCTGGCTCTGGTACCCACATACTGCCTGTCCAAAAGAGTTTACTGTATTAACATAGGATAAGAGATGGTAACTGGACACAAGACATAAACCAGGAAAGTTAGGGTTTTCAAGAATATTAGTTGAAATATTTTTGTGTCATAGCCTACTTCGCTAGATATTCAACACATACAGTAAATTCATTCCTTTATTCTAGCTTTGCAGTTCAGGTCACAAAAATAAAAAGCAGACTTTCCCCACAGACTTCCATTTATGGTGGGTTAGCTCCTAAAGGCTTCCGCTGAGATGAGGGCTCTATCGTAATGTGTCATACATAACTGAGGCAGTTTTTGCCCTAACAAGCTTGCAATCAAAAGTCAAGAAAACAGACAAAGGGAGTATCTTTAGCCCCATATCACAAATAGGGACTCAGGTACAGATCCCCAAGCAATCAAAGGTACCCAACTCCCATTGGAATCACTGCTAACCATTGGTTCTACTCTCTGCATCAAGTCATGCTGACTTTGCAGCTGGCTACAGAGAGCACATACCCACAGGACTGACTAAATCAAATGTCAGAGAGCATCAGAGATGTTCCACAGGAGTTGAGCAGGCATGCAGTGGAGATGGCCTTTCACCAGTAAATATATCTAGCTGTTTCAGCAATGTTGAGTCTACCTTGGCCCACGTTCATGCAGAAGGCCTGATTCTCATTAAGGGACTACTGATTTCTCAGCTGGGAGCACAGCCAGTGAACCTGTTCGGTGAGTCAGTTCACGTAAGGTAACAACTGCTTGTGTCTTTTTGCCTTGTGAATTTATAACCCTGGCAACCACAGGTTAGGGATGATCTATATCAAAAACACCTGAGCTATAAACTCATGACCAAAGAGAACAGTAGCTCTTCCTCCACCTGAGAACTTTGCTGAAGTGAGAGAGACAAAAGTGGTGCTAACTACAGTTTTCTTAAACTATGAAACAGCCAGAAAGAAAGGATGAAGGAATACTTAACATAGATATGGGTGAAATGTTTTAACCTAAATGTTTTTCCCAGCAAAATGCAAATTGGAAACACTTAACATTTTCCAGAATTGATATAAATTTTCCTGACTTGTTCATTTCCAAGCAAATAAGATATTGTTTAAAATTTTTTTTCAGAACTTATTATTTCTCCCACAGTGCCAAAACCATTTGTTTTGATACAAAAATCACTTTACATTTAGAAATGTCCTTTCATTTTCTTTCAAAGAGTAAAAATATTTAAATATTTAGTGAGACTGACACAAAATATTTGATTTATACCACTCAGATTGAAATGGACCCAATGGCCTTGTCACATATGACACTTAGTACATGTAAAATCTGTGCAGTATTAAAGTTAGAACATTTTCTGAGTAGTTGCACAGTATTGTTTACTACAATCTCTAATATGCACAGTTCACTGACTGTTAATCCCAACTCTAGTGCTGCACTAGCATCTTTACCTGGCTCCGGTGAGATATTGGGGCTGGGATGACAATCAGCTGATTCTTCCTCCTGACATGTGGCTGTCCGCATCCCACCTTCAGACTTGGTACAGCAGAGGCATCGCTGGTTGTCATGGCTGGGTGAGGACTGCAAATTGCTCATACTCCCTCCACAGAGCAGTCTGATGCTTGCTAACATGTGTTACTTAATACAATCTGGAAATATTTCTTGCATGAGAAGTCATTACTTTGCTAGATATGAGTGCACTTAGCACACATTTTACCGTTTTAATTTGTGGTCGCTCGTGTTTTAAGTGCATTTAACAAATGCTAAGTGTAACTTGCAAAATGGCCCTAAATTTTCTTTGACCTACTGATTCATTAACATTTTAAAAAATCCATTCAGCCCAAAAATATTTTTTTGGGATTATCATTAAACTGAGAAACCCATTTGCCTCACTGTACCTGGGAGTTGAGGATGAAACAAGAACACATCAGATTCCTAGAGAAATGGGGTCTTGTTTTTTACAGCAAGAGAATGGACTCCATAGGGAGAGGATATCTGTCTAGTTTATCTGAGCCTCTTATTTTTGCAAAATTTATCATTAGGACTGCAGTACTGTCTAGAGGACTGCAGTACTGCCCCCACTACAACTGTAACAAACAATGAGGACAGCTTCTGCCTAAAAATGCCTACAGTCTAAATGCCTAAGCTCTATAGATAACAGGTGCATACTGTAAAATAGACAGGAAACAACGACATATTGTCATTACAATATGCAGTGGTCGCAACTCACCAGCTGGAGAAATATTGTCAAGTTCTTCATAGGCATCATGGCAGAAAAGAGTTTTTAAAGAGGATCTTGAAATCACCATCAAGTAGATATTTCCCATGCTTCTGGTTCATCCTATTTCCATGTGGCTTAGAGACCTTTTTCAGCTGGACTTTCTTATAGCATTTTGGCATTTCTGCTGCTGATCATGGCCGGAACCTAGAAAGGCAGAAATGAACAATTTATACAAGAACAAGTAAAAATATTTTGCACCTCGAAAACATTTGTGGTGGTAAATAAGAATTTAATTTTGGTATCAAGGAAGCAGGAAGTCTGTAAGAAAATGAGTGGGTGTTCTGGGTTTAACTGAAGTTCTTAATTTTGTTACATCACCCTTAAGCAGAGAGGATACTCAAGAGATACCTACTGAAGCTAACATAGACAAGGCGATGTTAAGATCTTGAAAATAGAGCTGGAACTATGTGATAAATTAAAGATTACATTGTTACCAGCACAGGAAAGAATCCAAGCATTCTAAACACACTCAGGAATGCAGTGACCGTGCTGCTAACGGAAATGTGCTCTTTAAAATCAGTTAGCGTACTGGAAGATAATAAATGTTTCTATCATTTAAAAGTGTGCTGGGAGAATATGGGGAATTACAGGGCCTTACTTCAGTACTACATACCACTTGTTAAAATAACTGAATAGAGAAGGCCAGGTCTGGTAAAAATTGATTTAACCCCACCAATTGTAATGGAGCAACATCTTTTTGCTGAGACTCTGGCCCAGAATAATTAAACAAAAAAAATATAATACAATAGAACTATCTAGAAGGGACTTCCACATACACACAAAATCATGCACCTCCCATCTACTGGAACTGAGTAAGTGAACAGCATACTAGATAGCGCAGGTTTAATTAACATATCTTATACGAACTTTCATAAAGCTTTTGACAAAGTGATGTACAAGAAGCCAGTAAGGAAATTAAGTAGCCCCACCATAATAGGCAAAGTGCTGCTATGAATCAGGAACTGGCTAAGACTAGCACCAGAATAATTTAGGGTAAAAACACAAAATGAAATTCTCCTAGGGTAATCTACCTCAGATTTCTTTCATAGTAAGGCAAAATCAGGGTCTGGAGCATATATATAACCAGTTCTCCAGAAATAGCTTCCAGCACAAGGATTCCTCAGCCGGTGGTAGGGGGGAAGTAATGTAGTTGAGATAAAGTTAGACAAGCTTTTGAATGCAAGATTTTCTTCATCAGGTCTTCTCATAATGAAGTATCTTGCACCAGTGTAAGGCTGCAACTCATGTGTCCATTCCATGTTTACCCTGGAGTAAAGTAAAATTACTCCGGCATAAAATTACTTTAGGGATCTAGCAAACCTCCTGAGGCTAAAAAGAAAGGCCTACATAGGATGGAGGATGGGATTCACCTCCAAGGAGGAAT
>NW_017728907.1:15630048-15639849 GCF_001723895.1 Crocodylus porosus
GGCCCATCAGCCTGACTTCTATCCCAGGGAAGATCTTAGACAAGTTTATTAAAGAGGCCATCCTTAATGGACTGGCCAACACCAACATCCTAAGGGATAGCCAGCACAGGTTTGTTGCGGGTAGGTCTTGCTTGACCAATCTCATATGAACTATCCACATATGGCTGGATTCTAAATCATCTATAACCACTCAGGGAAAAGTCCCTGGCTTTACCATGATCAGAATCACCAACTAATGGAAACTTCCTAAGCCTTCAGGCTTTAGATCTATATCTTTTCTTCAGTGTAAGTTTATTAACATGGCTGAAATGTTGACTAAAAAACTTTGACCTTTTGGGTTCACTTTCAGGTCCAAAGTGAGCAATTCATTTAAAATAAAAAAGTATTTTGTTTCAATTTTAAGTGATATTAAAAATAAACATGAAGGGAAATTTTCAAGATAAGAAAACATTTCAAGTCAGAAAATCAAAACAAATCATTTTGACTTTTTCAAAAATTCTTTTTTAAGGTTTTGTTACTTCTCCTGAACAAACAGCTCATCCAAACCATCTTGATTCCCTAAGAGTATTCTGATGCTGTTGTCACTGTATTTCATACCAGGAAAAAACAATCTGGCCAAAAAGTTTCACCCAACTCTAATCAACAAAAGTTATACTAGCTCAAATTATCACCAAATGCTTCAGAGTAGGAACCTTCACCAGCATGCATAACTGAGAAGGGGAGTAATAAATCCTTACTCTTTGACAGCTACTACTGGGGAGACCCACCCATTTAGTACCTTGCCAGATCCCAGGCCTCCCTTAACTACTTCCTGACTAAGAGGCAACAAGCCTTATATTTCAGTTTCTTTAGGTCATGCAACTAGCAGCTCTCATGTGACTTACAAACTATGGCTCCCAGTTTTAAAGGGCCCAAGAGCCACAACAGGTACAAAGGGGCATGTATGCACCCAAAATCTTAGTGGCCTGTTACTGTTACATATGCAACAATATTCATAATTGAGCCAGCATCCAAGCTGTATGTTTATAACACAGTAACCAAAACCCTGCCTCCCCCCAGCCCCAGGGTGTGATTGTAATGAATTGTTGTTCAGCTTCCAAATTATGCTTCTAATGTTTTGGTCAATGACTCCTGACCCATGTAGGTTATTGGTCTCATAATCACACAGCTCAGACTTCTTACCAGCCAATCAGATTTCTCCGTTGATCAGTGTTGTAATCAGAGATTCAGCACTCCAGCATGGATTATTAAGTTTTAACAGTTGACACATCATATCTGATACCATAATCTGGCAGCACTTTACAATAAGTGACAGGTCCTCACTAATTCCTTTTGTATTCACTGTAACAACGTTAATCATGAGTGATGAACTTTGCGTATTCATATGTATGTAATAGGCAGTTCCCAAGGACTGAGACTGTAATTTAGCTTTAACCTAATGGGCACTGATTGTAACAATAAGCAATTATGTCAGCTAAATGCAGTGTTGATGGCAATTGATGACAGCAGTCAGAGCCATGACACCATTTTGGAACTCAGCTTGGAATAGCCATTTGTAAAGCGGTAATGGCCAAGAAGAGTAACAATGTGTCCTCTCCTGTGCATTTTATCCGAGAGCTACTTTCTATCAGATAGTGAGGACACTGCCAGCTGTGAAAAATAAACCACAAATTTCTCTTTACTGTGGGTCAGCTAATGCAGGGCTAGCCAAAAATCCAACCAGTTAGAAATATGTACCTGCTGGCATTCCCTAGTCAGCTTAGAGAAGAAGCATGATCCAGTGGTGAGGGCACTAACCTATGACTTTGGAGACCTGGTTCAATGCCCTCCCTGCTAAGGAGGAGTCACTTAGCCTTTCTGTGTCTCAGTTCCCCAAATGTAAAATGGACTTAATTGCTTTTCCCTACCTTGGAGAGGAAAACAGCAGCATGCTCTACTGTTATGCAGTGTTTGAGCAACAGGGATGCATTGGATGCTGGGAATGGTAATTTCCACCATCTCTATATTCAAATCAGGAGTGTGAAACCCTAGACCTGTTCAAATCAGGGCCAGGGTTTTTACTGTTTTCCTGGGATTTTTGCTGTTGACTTTAGTAGAACCAGTTTTACACCTAGGGCATCTGCAATCAGATCGGACTGTAATGTACATAGGTGAACTGGATGGCTGGTAAGAGAAAGTCTAAAGCCTACAAAATGAATTAAGCTGTTAAAATGAGAGGAAAACTACCTGCATATTTGTGGTAAGTCCTGTGCCTCTCCCTACTGCAAGTTAAATTAACATATACCAAAAAGCCATTCATTTAATAAAAACACTCCACAGCTCTTGCATGGTAGACACCTAGAGACACATGGGTATCTTGTGTTGCCAATACAATACCAGCATACCATACTGAACAAGAACACAAGCTGTCACCTAAACAACTACAGCTAGTGGGTTGTATTATTTGCTTAGATTTAAAGCTATAGAGGACAGAAAATAGTTAATTTATCCTTAAATAAAATCAGTTTTCTTGACTGTTGTGATGTTGCCTACTCAAGCTGCTTTTTTTTTTCTTGAAGCACCAGTGCTTGGAGTCATGTGACTGAAAAAACTGCTGCTCTATTTTAAATAAAGCATGTTTCAAATCCTCATGTTTGTACAGAAGAATGGGAAAATGTGATCCAAGTGTACCTCAACATCTCAGATATCAGAAGGCAAATAAAAAAAATGCAAACTAGTACCTACTTTATTAATATTTTGTGTATTCTAAACCAACATTTTTGGGGGAAGGGTCATACTTATTAAAATGTTCAAGGGTGGCAATAGTGTTTTTAACAAATCATGCTTGATAGGTGGTTTACATTTACATATGGCACTACAAGTAACCTGATCGCTTGAATCCTTATCACTGTTCTTTCTCAAATTCAGGCAGCACATGGTCTCATGTTCCCCTTGTACCATGGGGTTGACCCACTTAAGACCATAGTACATACTCCAGGATAATTAAGGACAAGTCCTGCCAATCATAGAGAAGAGGTTAAATATAAGTAACCTTGCAATTTACAATAAAAAACACTATTGAGAAAAGTGCTTTGATATCAGAAGCTAATTAATGTCCACCTAATGCTCCCAAGATACTGTCAGCCATAACATTGTTTCTGAAATGCTCAGTAGGTCAGGTCTACTAACTCTGCTTTAAAGAGTTAAGCTCCACGAGAAAATGTAAAGTTGCCACGCAAGCTTCAGGACCTTAAATGGTGTCTTTCTTGATGATCAAAAGACATTCACTGTCATAGACACAGATCCGGTTCAGATTTCACTACAACCTAGGTAGCTAGTAGCTATATCAATGCCATAGTTTACTTCATAAGTTTTCCCTTGCTATCAGCTAAATAATGAAGTTATCCTAAACTCGCCTTCATCATAACAGAAGTATTACATAGTACTGCCAGAAACACAGGTAAATCCAGGAAAAGACTAGCTCATTTGCAATGTGATGCTCACTACAACAGAGAAAGGGAAAACTGTAACAATTGCATTACAAACCTCTGCATAACTGCAATGTGTCCCATCACCAGCCCTAAAATCATGGGCAATGCTGAAGAAACCTGGATAAGGTTTACACAGCTATTTGAACTGTGAGTGAAAGCTATGGGGCTGGGGGAGGACTAGTAAAGTGGAAGAGGAGCACAAAACAACACTATTTTTGATGGCTGTTGTGCAGAAAGGCTGGCACATTATGCAAAATGAGCTACGGCTCATTTCCACATAAAGTCCCAGAAAGAAAGGCAAACAGCTCAGGAGTCTGTCATAGGCTGAAAAGCCAGTTTTGAGCTACTGTAACTCCCCCATAAAAGAAAGAGATTGTTTTGACTGTGTAGTTCACTGGCCAAATGTATCTTTGCCCCTGCTGGTGACTAGATTATGTACAGAGATCAGAGTTGTCTTATTCCTCCCTTTTAGTAATCCAAATAATTTAATGTAACTAGTATAGCTCTGTCCTTCGAAATCCAAGTCTCAGGTTGAATGTCCAGAGGCTTCCCATCCCAAAAAGTAGTCTGTCCCCTGGGAGTGTGGCTAAAAGATCAGATTTAGACAAACCAGATATATGTACACTGCAAGAATAGGGTACCTTAGGCAGGCCTAAGCTAGTCTTGATCTAGTCAGCATGAGTAACAGCAGATGTGAAACTTAGTGGCATAGGTTTACATGCAAGTGAGACAAGGCTGCTGGGGAACCAGGGACATGTTCTGGTTGTTGGCCTCTTCTGAAATCCCTGTGCCTCAATGCTGTTCAAAACCAGTATACTGGGAGCATTTGGGATCCAAAGTTAGGGTCTGATTGTAACAGTTTAGGGAAGGACTCAGCAGCCACGTCCAGACAAGTGCGGCTGTATGATATGTGGTGCTGCAGACCCATTTGCAGTACCACACACAACACATTCAGGTATTCCCCACACTGCTACCTTGTGGGACAGGGTGTTTTTTGACCCCAGTAGATCCCAGGGTCAAAAAAACTGATGGGGAAAAAAAGCGGGGTGGTGCACATGGGAGTAGCATGTGCACAGGGGACTGGTAGGGGGGACACAGAGGGGCACATACCCCCCCCATGTTTGGCCCCCAACTTGGCACCGCTCAGGATGGGGCATTTTTTTAGCCATGCAGGCCGGTGGCATGTTGCAGGGAGGGACACTAAGCCACAGCACAGAAGTATAGGAGTGGATATGGGGCTTCTGGCCCATCCCTGGGCCTGCCCACAAATTGTGCCCCCCCCGCCCCAACCAGACTCAGGAGGCATCAGTCACCCCTGAGCATACATCACCCAAAACTGGTGCTTGGCCAGCCAGAGCCATGTTCCAGCTGCTGGCAGGCTTCCAGTTTCAGGAGTGCCATGGCTGCAGCTTCCCTGGCCACCAGGTAAGGCTGCTAGGGCCAACACACTTGCTAGCCTCAGACTCCCCTAACTCACCCAAGGTAACCTGCCAGAGTGCAAGTGCCAAAGGCATTCCTTGGGGACAAGTAGCAGCAGCACAAGGTGCGGTGCTGCTTTTTGTCCCCAGGGAAATACATCTGTGCCTGTGCGGACGTGGCCAGCCAAGGCTGTAACAGCCTCAAGCTTAGGAAACTGACCTACAACATAAAGAGAGAACAGTTTTATTTTTCAACAAAGGTGGAAATCTCTGCTGAGACAGCAGAAGCCAAATTCTTCAGCAAAGCGGATGCATCAGCAGGGTTTTGGTAGCTTCCCTAGACACAGAAAGCTCCAAAGTTTGCACTTTTAATACACCACTTGGCAGATACTGCTTCTTGAGACTGCCTTTTGGAATATGTTCAACACCAGAAACATTTCTGGGTACAGTACGGTGTTCCAGATGCTAGAAGGTCTCACAGGACTGCAAGTCTGCTTTCATGATGTAATAGGCTGGGATGACACCAATGCTGATCATCAAAAATCAGTCCACAGACTACTGGAGATTGCAAGGAGAAACAATTGTAAACTAGATGTGGCTATATGTTGGTATCAAACCAGTAATATCACCTGCGTAGGAGGGAAATCAGCAACACAAGGAATAATACTTGAGGATTCCAAGATTCAAGCAACACTGAGCATGCCAGCACCACAGATAGGATGAACTGATTTGTATCATTTAGTTCACACCCAGCCATGCCACCCACTCAAACAGCCCCCTTAAGAAAATTTCTTTACAGTGATACCAAATAGGCATGGACACTGGCACCCAAAAGAGTTGGAGGATTTAAAATATGTGTCAACATAACTGCTGAAATTCTTTAGGTATGTACACAGGACACAATTACCATGGAGAAACTAACTCCTGATTTTACTCCACAGTAAGAAGCTGACACCTGACCAGATCACCTAAGCCAGTGGTTCCCAACCTTTTTTGGACCAGGACCCATTTGTAAACATTGATGGCCAGCCCCGACCCAGGGCCCCTCACTCCCAGCCCACTGTCCCCCAACCCCAGGCCCGAGCCCCGCACTGTATGGGTCAAGAAGTGGGGGGGAAGGCATGGAGGGCCCTAAGCAGCCCCTTGCAAGCTGAAACTCTGCCAGCCTGCCCAGGGAAAGCCACGGTTTTTCTCCTTTAAAGGAGAATCCATTTTTAAAGTTTGTTTATCCATTTTTGAAGTTTGCTCAGGACCCTTTCATATACTCTCGCAACCCACTTTTGGGTCACGACCCACAGGTTGAGAAACACTGACCTAAGCCAATTGCCCATTGCAGGTGCTATTATGTAGTTCCTAGCCACTTGGGGTAGGGGAGCTATTTTGAAATGAACACTTTCATCAAGATGAACCTCAGTAGGAGAGTGGACACACATTTCACATAGCAGCATTCCCACATGATAAAGTTACTATACATTTTTGCAAAGGGCTTGAATGTTTTACTACAGAGCAGGGTTGTCTCATGTGTCTACTCCACTTTTACTATGTAGTAAAGTCAATTTAGTATATAGTAACCTTGTTATGTGTTAACACCCTTTGACATACTAAAAGAGATTTTGCTATCTATCTACAGATGTTTCAAAAGGTGGGCTGGAACTGCATTGCTTACAGACACAAGGTTGAACGTGTGCCTGTAATGTATGCTGAGAGCTAACAGTGGCAGAGAAAAGGCACATGCAAATCAAAAAGACCTCTACAAAACTTAATTCTTTTCTCTATGGTCTTGGTTTCAGAACTGAAATTGCCCATGAACTACTGACTGCAAAGCACAGCAAAGGACATGGTAAATCCTCAGGATTCAGTCATTATTTCGGGAAGTACAAAAGTCTGATAGGACCATGGAGTTTCCAGCCAGGATGGCTCCTCATAATTGCAGACATGCTGTCAAGAGTGTATGTTGCTCTTTATGACACACAACCAGATGATGTGGAACAAGCCGTAACAGTCTATGTGAACACAATAACAGCATTATGTGCTGTCTGTCCAAGAATATGGGATGAGTTGGAACTAGAGACAGCTAAGGATGAAAAACTGCAACTGCGAGATCTGTAAGTAATGGATGGAGAAATCAACTCTTTCCACCTCCTGCATTATGCATACATAAAAAAGAGATTTTAGTGATTATAGGACTGTTCATGTAACACACAGCACAGAACCTACAGTGATGAAAAGGGACATGGAGAGAACACCCAACAGGCCCCCCATGGAATGACTGACTCAGAAAGAAAAGCTGCAAGAGCTGAATTTCTATCCACTGATGAACAGAAGAGGTTGATGAAATGGTGAGCAATTACAGAACCAGCCTGAGCTACACAGCCAAAAAGTAATAGCATATCACACCCTCCCCACCTGTACAATGGAGTAGGAATAGTACTGCTGCCCTGGTCTGATGCATCCATTTAAATTACGAGCTCTTCCCTGACAGGTCATTTCTTACTCTGCATATGTAGTCTTTGTATTTGTACGCATGTTCAAAAACATGTTCAATAAATGCATAACTCAGACCAGACTTCTCAGGCCAGCCTCAGACTAATGAAAGGACCCGACCCCAAATCAAGCTTCAAAGAGACATGTTAAAGACATCAACAAGCTGGCAATAGTCACTGAACACATTTCTGGCTTTCATTGCTTATCTTTTGGCCCACACTTTGGGAACTCTTTTTTTTATCTGAGTTGCTTGCACAGAATAAAGAAGTATATTTCATAAGCACAGGTCACAACCTCACCTAGTATGGATCATCACTGGAGCTCCTCCAGTCTGCACCAGTTGAGAGTCTGGCTTCATGTATTTATGCAGCAGGATAAAGCAAAGGGGCATGAACATAGGCACAGACAGAATCCATGTTTCTTGTACAGTTGACTCCTTGAAAGTACTCTACAGCCATGCCCTTATAGAAGTGTTTGGCTGCAGAGCACTTTAGAAGGGCCTGATCCTGCAACAATCTGAACCCTCATTACATGAGGGTACAGATGAAGGCACTCCAAAGCAGAGTGCCGTCATTAACTTGTGTCCGAGCACCCAGGAGCATAGCTGGGCTGACACAGCACAGCCCTGCTCCTGACACTGTCTTCAGACTGGGAGGGGGGAAAGGAGCAGAGGGAATTGTATCTGGCGGGGGTTTCAGCGGCACTGGAGGGTAGGGCAGATGGATTGGTTTGCCTCACCCTCCAGAGCCAGCTGAAGAAACCTAACTGAGCTCCCTCCCCTCCCTTCCCCCCCTCCATTCTGAAGATAGCACCAGAGCTAGGAGCCGGGAGGGACAGGGTTAGAAGAGAGCAGATGCATCCCCCAACCCCCAGGACACAACAGTGAACATCTATTGGGTCTGGGGGATCACTGTAACTCATAGCACTTCTTGCAAAGCATTCATGAGTTACGATGGGGTAGCTACACTGCTGTCTGCAACCTGTAAGCTGCTTTACCAGAACAATGGCTTTGTTTGCAACAATTTCCACACATGATTTAAACAACTCCTCAACTAGAGGACAGTGAGATCCTCTATTACTAACCATAATGCCTCCCTCTCATATAGTATTTCACCAACAAATCTTAGAGCGTTTCAGTAAAGAAGACAGGCATTGCTGCCTTCATTTTAGAGATAGGGAAAGAGAGACAGAGTGACTCTGCCAAATCACCTAGCAGGCCAGTAGGAAATCTGGAAATAGAATTCAGGTGTCCTGATCCGCTAGGCAACACTGAGAAAGAAAGGAGGTTAGGACTAGACTCGCTGGTCCAGATCCATGAAGGCATTTGAGCAATCGCATTCCAGCTTCCGAGTCAATGAGCATTAGGTTTATAACAGGTATGAAATTCTCATGACATGCCTATCTGCCTCTTTATGCACCAAAATACCTTCATATATAAGGCTCTATGGTCCAAATTTTCAGCCAGTGCAAATAAGCTGCATTCTGCCAATTTATACTGTTCTATGATAGGGGAAATGAATGAACTGCACCCAACACTGTCTGCCAACACAAATAAATATATAATGGATTTGTCTCCACTTGAGAGGAACTGAAACCCAAACATTTTCTCAGATGTCTAGCAAGTTACCAACTGCCCACATAATTCTTTCAGCAGATAACATATCCCAGGCAGTGCTGTGAGGGAGGCCCAATTACCATTCATCACTACCTAGCTAGGTCCAAGTACCCGGTCAATGTCAGAATATGTAGTGACATATCAGACATGATGCATATGACGAACATTCCTCAGCACACTGAATGGAGCTGATTGGGAATGAAAGTGATTGGCAGGTTATGTCAAGCAGCACAGAAAGCAGAAGCACCTTACAATTAGCAGCAGAGCTGAGTTTTTTCCAGTGGGAGAAAAGGTAGGTGACCCCAGCTACTCACATAGGGCCCAATCCAGAAAGCACATGATCCCTCCAGTTGGAGTTGGTAGGACTAGTGTGAGTCTTAGTACTTTGCAGGATGTGGCCCTCAGCGAAGATTTGGTACAGGGCTGCTGAAGCAGCAGCAGACAGAGCAGTTCTGGTGGCTGGCTGCCTAAAAGAGGTAGAACAACAGACGCTGTTGTCACCTTCTGTCAGATCTCTGGAAGGAATTGGAAGCACACGGTAGATGTGCTCTGTAGATCCTGACAGGCAGCACCCTCAGAGGCCTCCGCTAATGAAACTAGCTCTTCACAAGCCACATGATCCCCACAACGAAGGTGACAGAACCAAAGAAACTGCCTCCCCCAACACACCCGGTGCCGGAAAGAAAGTGCATGTCCTTTTTTGTTCAGATCAAAACAGGGACAGGTAATAACAATCCAGGGACGGATCCTCAGGTGATGTAAAGTAACATAAATCTACTAAGGTCAATACAAGCCGAGGATTCATAATGCTGCC
>NW_017728907.1:15639949-15665848 GCF_001723895.1 Crocodylus porosus
ACACACACACTTGCACCATGTGTTTATTAACTAAAAATAGTCGCTCCAGCAGGCACATAGACTGAGCTGGCCCAAGCTCAGCACAAGGGGGTGTTGAGTCATAATTTCCATTTCTCTAGTGACTTGCTGATGAGAACCTGAAAGCTACTTCATCATTATTAATTAGCTAACCTGGAACATTTCTATGAGGAGGCACTGCTATCTCCATTTCACAGGGAGGGGAAACAGAGTCTCAAGGAGGTCCAGTGACTTAAACAGGGAGATGCAGGAACAGAGGCGTAACAGGCCAGCACTGTGCCCTGGGCAGCACCAGCTACTGCACTGCCAGTGGCATAGCCAGCTGCCAGCTATGGCAGTGGCTATTTTTGTGCACCTTTGCCCCTCCTCTCCCCCCCACCCAAAAGTGGCACCCATGGCTACTTCTCCAGTCAATCTCCTCAACTATACTATTGCACAGAGATTTTGTGGGAGCACTGGGTAATGTGCCCAGGAATCCCAACAGCCCTTTGTGCCAGTTCTGACTGGATACAGGGGTATAGACAAAAAGAGGGACTGCAGGATGAGTTCACGGGCGTTGCTCCTCTATGGTACTTAGCTGACCAACTCACATTTACCCCAGTCAATGGGGATTGAGTACCTTTGTGAATGTAGACCACGGTTACCCACATATCAAGCATTTTGTCAAGGAAACCTCCAAATAAGCCATGAGCATGGTAACTACCAAATGGACATTAATACTCAAAAAAAAAAAAAAAAAAAAAAAAGTAAAGGACTAGGCTGATGTCCCCCTAATATATCTATAGGCTGACTGAGGCTCCTAAAGACTTGGCTCTTAGGAAAACAGATATCTAGAGAAAATCTTCTCCTCTGTTCTTTGTCCCTTCCTCTCCCTTCCCATCCTTCTACCCACTTCCGCAGAGGGTGGTGGTGGGGGAGGAGAAACATTAATAAAAATTATTTACCAAAAACTCTTTAAAAAACCAAAATAACTTGGGGTATAAATTTGGACAGAAACAACCAAAATGGCAAATTTCTCAGGAAAAACAATTCCTTGATTTTAGGGATCAGCTCTACTCTGCCTTCCAAGCATATAAGGTACTCGGCCATCTATTGTGTCAGGGCAGAGGGCTGTCTCTGTCTAAGAGGAACTTCTGGAAGGACAAGTCTGAGAGAGAAACATTGCACTGAGTTCTGCTGTTTGCACAGGACAACACAAGTTAATTTTACTTAAAAATTATGATCCATTTTCATTCAGGTGTTTTTAACCCTTCTGCTTCCTTCTTTCACCTTTCCATGCTTACTTTTTTTACTGAACATTTTATTCAACAATGGCAAAATAAGAGCCCTAATGCCTCCAGTCAAATACAGGAAAAAGGAAGCAAAATAATATTCAGTATTATTTGCATTACAGTTGTTTCTATGGGGATCAACGCAAGAGACACACCTATGCTTGACAAAGCCTGACTATCAAAATAAACAGGAGAGGAAGGAACCGGTGAAGAGAGGTGAAGTAGTGACTTATCCAAGACACACAGAATTTCAATAGCAGAGCCAAGAAACAGAACTTCAGTTTCCTGAGTCCCACCTCAGCCTCATCTATTAGGTCAGACTGCCTGCCCAACCTTCAGCTATACTCGGCCAGTAGGGGTGTGTGAAGTGGGCCCCATTCAATTCGGATTCGGCCCGAATCAGGAACAGTGATTCGATTCATTGATTCAGATCGCTGTCCCTGATTTGATTCCACCGAATCTGAAGATTCAATGCTGATTCAGAGAATCAGTGATTCGGACAAAGATACAGCTTTAATTTTTTTTTTTTTTTTTTTACATACATCAAGATAGCAGATGCGACTCATGATCGCTGTGATGCTGAGATGCATAGAGCGTCCCAGAGGGCCTCCATGTGCTCAGCGGTGAACCCAGAAGTGGACCGAAAGTACTTCCAGTCCACTTCTGGGTCTGCCAGGGAGCACACTAGCCCCCCCCATGATCCCCCAGCTCAGCAACTGACTGCAGGGGGACCCCGGGTATGCCCCCTGACCCAGGAGACACCAGTCACTGAGCCAGGGGGGTGAGGGGGGGCCCCTGCACACTCCCCAGTGGACCCAGATGCAGACTAGAAGTGCTTCTGGTCCACTTCTGGGTCTGCTGCCAAGCGCACTGAGGAGATCCCCATGCTTCTATGGGACACTCCATGTGCCCCACCATCGCAGCATTCACGAGCCCCTGCTACCTAAAACTATTTAGAAAAAACACTTAAAGCAGCCTCTTCGTCCAAATCTCCAAATCTTTCAAAATTGATTCGGAGGGTTCCGATTTGATTCGGATTCGGAGATTTGACCACCAAATTGAGCCGAATCTCTGCCGAATCAAATCAGGGACCAAAGCTTTGCACATCCCTAATACTCAGCATATTATAAAAAAATATGAGCTATTTGTTTGCTGTTTTGCATTGCAAGAGAATACAGAGGGGAAAGGATCAAAGCAAAATGAGGAAAGAAAAAAGCAAGCCTTAGGAAATGAGGATGCGCAGAACAGAGCATGTTCAGACAACACATACCATGCAGAGCCAGGAAATTGTCAGCACACAGCAATGGCATCAGTCTGTAACTGTCTCTGGGCCCCTTTCATCAGATTCACCAACAGCGCTCCCTATCCCTAGCCCCCTTAGATCATTATTTGCCAGCTGAAGAGCTCTAAAAACAAAAAACAAATGGCATCAAGTTGGTACTATTCCTCCTCTGATTGTGTGCTCTTCTTTCAATGCCCTTTAATCTGTTTCACCCATTTCCTGTCCTAAGAGGCAGCTTCCAGGGTACAATGGCAAATACTTTGCTACCAATGCAGAAGCAGATTTTTTATGAATCAGTAAGCGTGAGCCTCAGTTAGTAAGTGCCAACTGAAACAAGGCAGCTGAGAAGTGCCTATCTTTACATCCAGTTTTAAATGAACCTTTTTGCAGAAATTCCAGAATTTTTAACAGATTAATACAGGGAGCTTGCAATAGGGTAACTCGGGGTGGGTGAGCGGGGCACCATCCCTGGGCACCAAATTAAGAGGGGCACCAGAATGGTTTCCCCCATCCCTGAGGAGCCTGAAACAACTGGGGTGTGTAGACCATGCCATGGCAGCAGCAGCCAGGGACTGTTCAAGAAGCCCAGAGTACATAAGACCCCCTCACCCCTACCCCCTGCTGCTCAGCAGCAACTTCCCCCCTCTCCTGCCCTGTAGATTTTATCCAGGGTACAAACCTTGCTTTTTAGTCCTCAGCCACCATGCCCCCAACATAGACTAATATCTTCCTTGGACACAGAGGTCTGAGACAAATAAAAAATACATTTCTGGTGAACTGGACAAAGGCCCGAAAACAATGGAGACCAGGATTTGTATTAGGCTCATTTTTGTTTTGCTGTTGGGTGTTCTGCGAACCTCGGTTCTGTTGCCTCCGCTTTTCTTTTGCCTGATGTTTTTTAAAAAATTCAATGTTTGCAGGGTTAGGAGATCTAGTATGCTGTCTGATTTTTCTTTTAAAATTTGGCAAGTATGAATACTCGAGGGCTGCTATTGCTTGGGGACCAGACTGACAGATTAGCAGATGACTCATTTACACTCAGTGCCAGAACTGTTTTTTTTTTTCCTTTGGAGGCAAAACTTTTCCTTCAGTTTTTCAGATAACTTAAAAGTCTGATTATGGTTTGAAGGTTATAGTGGCACCAGGCCCTTCTCCATCAGCTGCATTCAAACTATTACCCAGATTCCAATCACTGGGCCTGAGTTTCCTCACAGTACTGATTCCTAGCAATGGGCAGAATTTGAGGTCTGTGGCAGAATCTCCAATAGTATAATTATCCATTGAACTTCCCTGTACATAACTATAATACAGTGAGCCTCAGCAGCAGAGGATCTCTGGGCAATGAGGCTGAAGAGTGGGCATAGTGGTAAGCGGCGAGTGTGTGCAGGGGGCGGGGGAGTGCCAACTTGAGCTCTTTATACCTTGGCTACTGCTGCTTCTGTGTGGGCTCCTCAGGGGCCACCATTCTGGAACGTCCTGTAAACTGGCATCTACGGCTGGTACATTGCTCAGCCTGCCCTCGTTAAGCTATTGCTCAGCAACAAAAGCATAGAAAAGCTCTAAGGTTCCATTCACCAGGCTATCTAGATCAGGCTTGTCCAACAGACGGCCCGTGGGCCGCCATGCGGCCTGCCAAGGCATTTTCTGTGGCCCACAGTGCTGCAATGGGAAATGAAAGTAAACACGGTTTACTTTCGTTCTTACCCCTTGTCCCTCCCCCAGACGGTCAGCAGTTTCCTAATGGCTGCCGAAGGGCTGGGGAAGGGACAAGGTTCCCACACACACCGCGTCAGCTTGACGTTGCCGATGCGATGAGTGTGGGAAGAGGAGTGCAGACCCAACCCACCTCCTCCCGTCCCCAGCACCATGTGGGGAAGCCACCGCTTCCCGGCGTGAGGAACTCGCCGCTCCCCGCCCGCAGGCGAGAGGCAGCCCGGCTTGGCCTCCCAGCCCCAGGTCACTCGCGGAGGCAGAGCAGCATGGCAGGTGCCTCCTCCCACCAGGCTGTCAGCATTGGCTGTGTCGCATGGGGCAGCCCCGGGCTCAGACGGAGCCTGCGCTTGCTGCACCCCAAGGTGCCGCCCAGCCCCGGCCCCGGCCCCAGCTCCCTCCAGCCCGGTGCGGTGCGGTGATGCGGACCCGCGGTGGTGGCACGGCGACTGGGCTCATTCTTGTCATCTGCCTCTGCTACCTCCTGCCCAGCCGAGGTGCCGCAGGTAGGGCCAGGCTGGGGTGGGAAGACGGCGCCTCCCCCAGGGCTGGGCCCATAACTGTGGGCTCCCAGCACCTGTGTGTGTGGGGGGGTCCCTGCCTTTCATAGGGGAGGGAGGCTCAGCTCTGACCCCCATCTCCTGGGGCTGAGGCTTTAACCTCAAAGCCTGGTCTTCCCTTGTGGGAGCCAGCTGTGCCCATGTCCTAGAAGCCGGGTGCTGGAGCATTACAAAAGAAGGCAAAAACCTCCACAGTCTGCTCTAATTTGACCATGGGGTAAAATTCCTTCCTGACCCCAGATTTGGCGATGAATGGGACCCTGAGCAGAGGGGCAAGACCAAGGCTCGGCAGCATTTGTTGGGCAGTGCCAAAAACACCTGCAGCCTTGACTTGTAAAATGTTGGCATGCCAGGGGCAGACAGCAGGGGAGCCACGAAGGGCTCTATCCTTGTTGTGGCAGCACAGCCCTGGCCCTTCTCCTGAAGTCTGCCCCGAGGCACACATGCCAAGCAAAATGCCTCTGTGTGCTATGCTCTGGCACCCATGGAAGCGGTTGCCTACCTCTGGACATAACCCTCTAGCCAAAAACCTCTGGATTTGGTCCCAGAAGGAACATTGGCACACCCCAATCAAAGTCTCTAGCCTCAGCTGTAGCCAACACCCAGTAACTCTGAGGAAGACTTAAAAACATCCAGGCACATATAGCAGAAAGGGGAAGGGTGGTGGTGGGGACAACCAGCAAAACCCAGAAGCATGAGAAGTACCCATAGTAGAACATAGGCTATGCCTAGATCGGGGTAGGCAAAATATGGCCCACAAGCTGCATCCAGCACACCAACTGATCCTCTCTGGCTCACCATCGGGAGCCTAAGAAGCAAGGGATGTGCCCTGTGTTGCTCCGCTCTGCCTCAAATAACTGCCCACCCCGGTCTAGATCAGTGGTTCTCAACCTTTCTTGTACCTCGACCCATATGTAAACATAGATGGTCAGTCCCGACCCAGTGTCCCTTGCTGCTCCTACCTCCAGACTCCAGTGCCCCAGTGTGCAGGGCATGGGAGGGCCCCAAGTAGCCCCTTGCAGGCTGGAATTCTGCCAGCCCACAAGAGAAAAGCCACAGTTATATGTTTTTCTCCTTTAAAGGAGAACCCACTTTGAAAGTTTGTTTGTGACCTTTTCATATATTCTTGAGACCTTCATTGGTGTCAAAGGTCACATGACATCACTTCCTGATGTGATACTACTACCGGTGAGGTCTTTGAATATGGCTCGCCAGCCCACTGGGTGATAAAAAGTTCGTGATCCGGCCCCACATTCAAAAAGGTTGGACACCCCAATCTAGATGCCACTATAGATAGATCTCAAAAGGAAAGCACTGTAATATTATGATAGTGTTGATGGGTCTCCTGAATTGTCACAAACCTTGAGATATCTCCTAGACTCATGTGATTATGTGAGAACCCCCACCTTCCTTTTTTTTCCTTTCTTTATTTCACATACATTTCTTCTCCCCAAGATTGCAGAGAAGAACTTGCACATATGGTCCAAATGTGTTAAGAGCTCTTGGTGAACTCATGGGACTGAACGCAGTGGCTCAAAAGGATGCACCCAGTCCTGTGTTCCTCTAAGGCTCAAAAACTAAAAGGTGCACAGAGAGAGCCTGACAAGTGGTTATTTTTGTACATAAAATCTTGATTCTGGGAATAAGGGATGTTTTCTTTTGTTTTGTTTTCAGTTTTTGAGAATAACAGCATTTCTTACTTCTTATTCAGTTATTTATTTAGTGTATGTGGTGTCGGCACATTGTTTCAGCCACTGTAAGGCAATGTCATCACCACTGTGAAGAGCTTGAAGGCCCCCAGGTAGCATTATAAATACTATTCAGTACCGGAACATTATAGTCCCTCTCTAGTCTGTATCACCTCTAAAACTCCTTCTCTTTCCACAAGACATATATGAGTGAAGTAGAGAGAGAAGGTAGTACTGCATATAACAGAAACATGATATATCATTAATCTTTTCCTAAAGCAGCATTAGGAAAGTGCCCCTTTGTTAAAAATTCCTTTTGACCATATCATTCAATAATGGGGAGGGGGTTATACCCAAATATTTTAAGTCTCCAGTTAGGGCTAGGCTGTGATTCGGTCTCCAGAGATATGGCCATGGAGCTAGAAGAAACCTTTGTCCCATACTCTTATACAGCATAACCAGTGAAAAGGGGCAGAAAACAGGGCATGCAGTTTCCAGACAGTTTGCTGGGAGCAAGAGGAGGAAGGAGAAGAGAAGCCAGGCGCCAGGCACCAGATTCTGCCCAGGGAAGGTTAGTGATCCAGAGCTACCTGTGCCTTTGGCTTGCTGAGTGTTGTTTGGTGGGCTGTGTGTGTGTTTGGAGTGTATGCTCTGAGAAGCTGGGAGTGTTGCTAGCTGAGTGATTGCTACCTGTGCCTGGCACAAGCTGTAATGAGTGGGCAGAGCCAGTCCAGGCCCAACAGAGTATTAAAGAAGACTCCTCCAGTGACTGTGTAGCCAGCAAACAGGGCAAGCAGTTTGCAGGCAGTTTGCTGGTCAGGTTACAGGTCAGTTTGCATCATCCGTCCGTCCTCCTTCCTCCCCTTTTGAGGGGACAGCCTTTCAGCTTGGTGTAAGGAAGCAGGGGAAAAGGAACCTTTTATGGCCAAGGAGGAGTAAACAGGCCAGCTTCCAGGTGAGTTCACTAGGGAAGGTATGCTTGGAAGAAGGGCAGTAAGACAGAAGAAGCAGATTTAGAGATCCAGGGAAATGGCAGGAGGATGCTGCAATGCCAGAGCCACTGACACTGCCTCTGTTTGC
The DNA here is from genome assembly GCF_001723895.1 of Crocodylus porosus. Lineage (NCBI taxonomy): Eukaryota > Metazoa > Chordata > Crocodylia > Crocodylidae > Crocodylus > Crocodylus porosus. Next base: position 15,647,559 of record NW_017728907.1, read on the forward strand.
ACTTGTGAGGTTACTGTCCAGGCAGGACCACTCACCATCAAAACTCCCACCCAGGTCTGGGTTTGGCATTGTAGGGACTGCAGCTTGCAGGTTCCTTCCAATGATGGTGAGGTAGGGGAGCACCTGCAGTGCCCCTCAGGAAACAAGCAAGAGAGCAAGAGAGCTACAGGAGGAGGTGGTGAGGCTCTGAAGCATCCTCCATCTTGAGGAATTCATCATTTCAGTGCTGGAGGAGACCTCTGAGACTGTGGAGGAAGAACTGCCAGAGGCAGTGCTAGAGAAGGGAGATGATATGAATTCCCAGGAAGGTGCACGCTGGAAGTTTGTGACCTCTGGCAGCAAGCAGAAGTCTTCATCTCCACCTGCGGCAGTTCATCTGGAGAACAGATATGGAGGCCTAGGAATAGAGGGAGAGGAGCACGTTCCCTTGGTGTTGGACTGGACAGGCCTTCCCAAGGTGGGAAAGATCTAAACAACTGTCACCAAGAAGAAGTGATGGGTGGTGGTGGTTGGAGGTTCCCCTCTATGAGGGACAGAGGAATCCATCCCCTGGCTTTACCTGTTGTCTTGGGAGGTCTGTTGCTTGCCTGCAGCCCAGATCCAAGATGTCACAAAGGTATTACTGAGACTCATCCAGCCCTCTGACTACTACCCCATGCTGCCTGTCCACGCGGGCACCAACAATACTTCCAGGTGAGACCCTGAGCAGATCAAAAGTGACTACAGGGCTCTGGGTGCAAGGGTGAAGGGGACAGGGGCTCTGATGGTGTCCTCTTTTATCCTCCCAGTCAAGAGAAAGGGCCGAGGAGGAGAGGGTACATCCTGCAGATCAATGCCTGGCTATGCAGGTGGTGTTGCTAGTGGGGCTTTGGCTTCTCTGATCACAGGATGATGTTCCAAGAAAAAGGACTACCGAGAAGAGATGGGATCCACCTGATAAAGCAAGGGAAGAGCATCTTCACAAAAAAGCTTGCTAATCTTTTTAGCAAAAGGAGGGCTTTAAACTAGGTTTGCCAGGGGATGGAGACCAGAGCCAGGAGGTAAATGGGGAAGTGGGTGACCTGGAGGAAGAGCAAGTAGGAAGGGGCAACAGGGGAAGTGCTCTCATTCCTCTCAGGACAATCGACTAGTTACCTTAGGTGCCTGTACACAAATGCACAGAGCCTGGGAAACAAGCAGGAAGAACTAGAAGTCTTTGCACAGTCGCAGAACTATGACATAATTTGAGTAACAGAGACTTGGTGGCATAGCTCACATGACTGAAGCACTGTTACTGATGGGTATAAACTGTTCAGGAAGGACAGGCAGGGGAGAAGAGGAGAAGGAGTTGCACTTTACGTAAAAGAGACATGATTGCTCAGAGCTCCAGTATGAAACTGGAGATAGGCTTGTCAAAAGTCTCTGGGTTAGGGTCAGAGACAGCAACAAGGGTGATGCCATGGTGGGGGTCTGCTATAGACTACCAGACCAGGAGGAAGTGGTAGGTAAGGCTTTCTTCAAACAACTAGTGAAAGTTTCCTGATCACAGGCCCTGGCTCTCACAGGGGACTTCAATCAACCTGACATCTGCTGGGAGGGCAATACAGCAGTACACAAGCAATCCAGAAAGTTTTTGGAGAGTGTTGGAAACAATTTCCTGGTGCAGGTGTTGTAGAGGCCAACTAGGAGCTGTACTCTTCTTGACCTGCTGCTCACAAACAGGGAAGAATTGGTGGGGAATGTACTAGCAGATAGTAATTTGGGCAGCAGCAACCATGAAATGATTGAGTTTAGGACCCTGAGGAAAGGAAGGATGGAGAGCAGCACAGTAAGGGCCCTAGACTTCAAAAAACCAGACTTCGACTCACTCAGGGAACTCAGGGGCAGGATCCCCTGGGAAGCCAGTCAGAGAGAAACAGAAGTCCAGGAGAGCTGACTGTACTTTAAAGAAGCCTTACTGAGAGTGTAGGGACAAACCATCCCGATGCGCAGGAAGACTAGCAAGTATGGCAGAAAGCCAGCTTAGCAGGGAACTCTTCAGTAAACTAAATCACAAAAATGAAGCTTACAAAAAGAGAAACTTGGACAATCAACTAGGGAGGAGTATAAGAGTATTACTTGGGCATGCAGGGATGAAGTCAGGAAGGCCAAAACACAGCTGGAGTTGCAGCTAGCAAGGGATGTGAAGGGTAACAAGAAGGGTTTCTACAAGTGTATTGGTAGCAAGAGGAGGATCAGGGGAAGTGTAGGTCCCTTACTGAATAGGGGAGGTAACTTAGTGACAGAGGATGCAGAAAAGGCTGAAGTGCTCAATGTCTTTTTTACCTCAGTCTTCCCAGGCAAGATCAGCACCCAGACTACTGCATCTGACAGCACAGTTTGGGGAGAAGATGAGCAGCCAACAGTGGTGAAAGAACAGGTCAGGGACTATTTTAAAAAGCTGGACATGCATATCCATGGAGCCAGGTAGGATGCACCTGAGGGTGCTGAGGGAGTTGGCTTATGTGACTGCAAAGCTGCTAACCATCATCTTTGAAAACTCATAGTGATTGGGAGAGGTCCCAAATAATTGGAAAAGGGCAAACATAGTGCTTATATTTATGAAAGGGGGAAAGGAGGATCCAGAGAAATACAGACCAGCCAACCTCACCTCAGTCCCTGGAAAAATCATAGAGCAGAGCCTCAAGGAATCCATTTATAGGCAGTTGACAGAGAAGGTGATTAGGAACAGTCAGCATGGATTCACCAAGGGCAAGTCATGCTTGACCAACCTGATTGCCTTCTATGATGAGATGACTGGCTCTGTGGATACAGGGAGACCAGCGGATGTGGTATACCTGATTTTGGCAAGGCTTTAGATATGGTTTCCCATAACATTTTTGCAGGCAAGCTAAGTTAGTACGGGCTGGATGAATGGACTGTAATGTGGACAGGAAATTGGCTAGAGCATCAAGCTCAGAGGATAGTAGTCAATGGTTCAATATCTAGTTGGCAGCGGTATCAGGGGTCAGTTCTGGGGCTGGTTTTGTTCAGTATCTTCATCAGTGACCTGGAAGATGGCGTAGCATGCACCCTCAGCAAGTTTGCCGATGACACCAAGCTGGGGGAAGTAGTAGAAATGCTGGAGTGTAGGGCTGTGTTTCAGAGTGACCTAGACAAATTGTAGGATTGGGCCAAAAGGAATCTCATGAGGTTCAACAAGGACAAGTGTAAAGTCCTGCATTTAGGACAGAACAATCTCATGCACCAGTACAGGCTGGGGGCTGACTGGCTGGGCAGCAGCTCTGCCAAAAAGGACCTGGGGGTTACAATAGACAATAAGCTGAATATGGAGCAGCAGTGTGCCCTTGTTGCCAAGAAGGCTAACGGCATTCTGAGCTGCACTGGTATAAGCATTACCAATAGGTCAAGGGGAGAGATATTCCCCTCTATTCAGCACTGGTGAGGCCACATCTGAAGTATTGTGTTCAGTTTTTGGCCCCCCACTATAAAAAGGGTATGGATAAACTGGAGACAATCCAGTGCAGGGCAACAAAAATGGTTCAGGGGCTGGGGCACATGACTTCTGAGGAGAGGCTGAGGAAACTAGGCTTATTTAGTCTAGAGAAGAGAAGACTGAGAGGGGATTTAGCAGCTTTCAACTATCTGAAGGGCGGTTCAAAAATGGATGGAGCTGTACTGTTCTTAGTGGTGGCAGATGACAGAACAAGAAATAACGGTCTTGAGTTGCAGCAAGGGAAGATTAGGTTGGATATTGGGAAAAATTCTCTCACTAAGAGAGTAGTAAAACATTAGAACAGGTTACTCAGACAGGCTATGGAGGCTGGAGGTTTTTAATACCTAGCTAGACAAAGGCTTGACTGGGATTATCTAGTTGGGGCTGGTTCTGCTTTGAGCAGGGGGTTGGACTAAATGACCTCCTGAGGTCCCTTCCAACCCTAATTTTCTACGATTCAATGATATCCAAACCTTAGATCTGGATGCACAGAAGTAAGCAGAGTCACAATCTCTGCTACCTTTTTTCATAGCACTGCTGGGAGGCATAAGACATGGGTGGAACCCTCACTGGCGCCTCCTACATTCACTAGACCAAAACCAGAGTGGTCAAAGTTAATGGAGCGTTGGGTACATAAGAAATGTAGGATCAAGGTTACTTGTTGTTCAGGTGAAACATGAGCATGGTAACTGTAGGGGGTATATTGTACCAGCAGAAACTCCAAGAACCTTAATTTGTTTTTCTTTATCAGACAAAGGCTATGACAACACTATAGACTACTATCACTTTTATCTACATAGTAAACTTATTGTGCTCAAATCTGGCATCCTCAAACATGCTGCACTATTCTGGATGGGCTCCCTACTAAATTGGAAGGAGCATGGTTTTGTCTGGTGGTGCTTTGGGAGCCTAATTGGCACTGCTGCATGGCAGTGCCAATTAGTCTGTCTCTATGCTAATTATTCCATCTGCAGCACCCTGTGAATGCAGCTATACTGCTTCTGGCTTAGGAAGCAGAGCCCACAGACAGCAGCCCACAGAAAGCAGCATGGCAAGCATGAGGACACCTTTTAGGAGCAGAGTAAATTTACCATGTAGAAGTGGCCCATGTCAGTCAAGTATATCAGAAAAAGTGATCCCAAGGTGACATTGCTGTATCAGCAGAAGCCTCTTCTGTAGATTCAGCTTTACTGGAAAAACTGTGCTTTTACCTGCATAGACTATTTGTTTGCGTTAGGTGGCTTTGCTACCCTAGAACAAAGGCATACTGTTGCCACTATAGTTATGGCCACAGTTGGAGCACTTGGTTGGTATAGGACATCAATATTCTTATTCTGGTAAGGCACTCCTGGTGTTGATTTAGCCTGAGATCTTGTCTCCAGGGAGAAATTTACTGACACTACTACATCCAAGTAATTATACCACTATAGTTGGTATAGCTCTGTGTGTGGACACTTTTCCAAGCAACAGAGGTTAAATTAAGAAAGGCTAAAGAAGAATGGCCACCTGGGGAATTATACAGTATAATTACAGTGGTAGAGTAACGCAGGTAAATGTTCCTTTATAGAATATTTCCAAGCAACAATTTTCTCCTGACCACCTAGTATGACCACAGAAATGTGCCATGAACATCTGTGGGACAAGGAACGCAATGGAGGGAGAAATTATATAGATGCAGATTGAGAGAATGGGGAATATATGGGATAGGGGATTGAAGGAAAAAAACAACTATAGTTTCTGCTTTCACTAGGTCAATGGATCAAATCCAAGCCAAGCTGATAGCAGCAGACGTCATTGCCATCTGCTGATTGTTCAGTGGCTGATATGAAATGAATTGATGGTCTCTGTCTAAGTCCCTAACTGTCACCACAGCTTGTACTAAATGGCCCCCTTGTTGGCAGTCTCGACAGAGAGGGAGAGAAGATTGAATGGGAAAAGAAACTAAATTCACCTACAACCTTTGAAAGTAATCCCTCCGAGAACAGGGCTGAAGCCCATTGGTGGAAGGGGCATGTGGAAAGCTTGCCGTGAGGCTGTCTGAGCTATAACTACGCCATGGATAAATAAAGGACTTTAATCTCCGGGGTTGTCAATCCAACACCTTTCAGCTACACTGAATTCACTTAAAAAGTTGTAAAATGAAGAAAGTTGTGGGAGCTTAAAATGAGGTGAGACTGGCTGCTTTCACATAAATAGCATTTCCCACTGCCTTGTTTCCCGGCTGCCGTACAGAATTTTTTGCAGCTGACAAAAATAAAACCCAAAGTAGATCTCGCAGAGGTGAACTTAAGTTTTTCAAGAGGGGATGTTCCTTTTAATGTGGGATGTGTGAAGCAATGCCATCAAAAGGAGACAAAGGTGCCTTGAAAACTTTGAGAAATGCCTCTCATTATTTGCAGAATGACACAGGAAAACTTCTCAGACTGAAACAAGAAAGGCAATTAGTTTCCTGTATGGAAACAAAGAGACATCTGTGCCAAGTATGCTAACATATACACAAGGGGCAGGTATACTGTACATGAGGAATATCTTCCAGCTGCAAATCCACCCCCAAATTCTCAAGTCAATCTCGAGTACTACAACTCTCAGCAATCCTCTTAAAAGTGTCCAGATGCTTTAATGACTTATTTCCAACCTTCTCAGAAACAGTTTTGCATTTAACTACTGAAGCACTGGAATGGAAGAGGTCAGAACTGGAAAACCTGGATAAAACAGTGTGGGAAACCCAGGACTGGAATAGCAGAATATGGTTACTTTCAAGATTAAAATGTATGGGTAGAAGTGCATTAACACTCAGTGCTAAAGTATCAGTCACAGGTCAGTTTGGAGGTCCAGGGAAGGAAGAGCTAATTTGCTGAAGCCTGCACTGTGCCAACCAGTGTATAACCAGTACTTGCCTCTGATTTTTCTGAGAGCACAAATTCCATCCAACTCCTTTTTCTATGTCATTTTCTCATGATTGTTTTAAATGAGCAAGGAAATTTGGTGACACTTTAATATATAAAATGCCATCTATTTTATGTGTTCTAGTGAGTGACGCTTTTTAAGTTAACATCAGGTGTTAAACAGACACATACATTGTTTTAGCAAAAGCCACATTTTATAATAGGCTTTCTACCTAACAGCTTGATATAGCATCTTCCATTAAGCATTTATTGCTAATGCATTGTAAAGTGTAACATGCTATATACGCTATTAAAGAATGAAGCTGCCATGTACTCATCCTTTAATAATGAAATGCTTATAAAGAGGAATTTTAGGTTAGAGTTGTGAATTAAAGTTAATCTAGAAGAGATCATCTACTAGTCTGTATAGCATATGTCAGAGCACTGTCAGTGGCATTATTCGGACCTGAATCCAATAGAAAAGATATCCATTGATTTCAAAGTGCATTTGAGAAGTCACTAAGTGACATGACTCCTGTTGGTAGTAATTGAGTGGATAAATCCCCTCCCAATAGCACTTTGCACATTTAGTGGCATGAGGAGATTGCAGCTGTCAATGTCATTGTTTTATATAAATAATTGATGTGGTCTAGAAAAGAGGAGGGGCCATGATCACAGAGTGAACACCCTCAAAGGGTTTAGTTTAGAGACTGGGAGGATGGTACAACTGGGATCAGTGGCTGAATTTCAGGAATGAAAGGTTTAGCTCAGATACCAAGACAGTCTCCTCTTCTTTACCTCCCTAGCAACTGGGCAGAGAAAAGTTTCCTTAAAGAAAGGAGCTGAGCAGCTATCATCGTAGAGTCAAGGCATGGTTAGATGAGATGTTAATGCAGCTGATGTGGAGGAGTCCTGCTCAATACTGGGAGCACAAGCCAAACAGTATCCTTTGGGTCAGTATTAATCTCTGAAAATCTGCGAGTTTAGGCGCAGAGGGGTGCTAAGACAGAGGGGGTGAGTTGGGCACAGCACTGCAGCAGCAGCAATGTGTTGTGCAGAGTGTACCCAGCCAGTGCCGTTTAGTTAGCTTGAGTACTGTAAACTGCATAACTGTTATCTGAGCAGTCCAATGAGCTAGGTTAATTCACTTAGCTGATAATGTAGTTATACTGCTATAATGTGGTGGAAGGAGGAGGGTAGGCTGTGTGCCACTGTAGGAGGGTCATATGCTGCCACCACAGCTCATGTAGTGGGGGAATCTTTGGGGCAGGGGCACCCTTGCAGCATGCAGCCCGTATGGTGTGGCCTGGCAGCTGCACATGGATGCTGTGTGGCTCCTAGTCGCTCCAAAGTTGGACAGCACTGAGTTAGTTCATTAAAGCAAATCATGAAGAACTAGACTTTGCTACTGCACCAGGGTTTGTATTTCTTCTTTAGAAATGGAAACAGAATTGAGCTCATCCCCTTTAGCAAAGTATTTATACACTAGATGAAATGTGCAAAACGTCTGCAATTAAATTTTTACTGGAAAAGTATTTCCTCAAATTCATTTTTAGTTATCCTTTGACTGAATACTTTAGCAGAATCAAAACTTCTCACCCTTGAAAAGGCTACATAAAGCTGTCCATGTGTAAATACAGGCTTAGAAAAATAAATACATATTTTGTCAGAAGTCCGACCTTGTGACTTGTTTACACTCATAGAATAAGAGGGCCCTTGTACACATGACAAAGGGCCCTTGTATATGTGAGGAAATTGCCCCTTTTACTGGTTTAATTGCGTTTTTTAACAATTTAATTGTGTAAGTGTACACGTTCAGCAGCATGTTACAATTAAATTTTGTAAAAGTGTATGCGTTTAGTGGCGTATTTCAATTTAAATGACTTTTTTACATAGCAAACTGAAATACATGAGATGTGTTTTAGATTGCTATGTAACAAATTATGTAGCAAATTTCTCTCTCCCAGAGCCTGCCTGCATCTCCCATGGCTGGGGAGAGAGCTGCTGATGGGCTGCGTAGCCCCCAAGCTGATACTGAAACCTGGCAGTTCAATTCACACCTTTGCTTCATCTGCCTTTGCATGATTTACCATAAAAAGTAGGCTCTCAACATAGCTTTTCCAAACAAAGGATTAAGCTACCATTTACCCTTCAAACTGCACAGAGGTTGGGGAATATTTTTGTATTTGACCAGGCCCTGGCAGAAGCCTAGTTCAAAACCCAGTCTTTAACAGAATTAGAATGTCTTATGAAGAACACTAGCTGTATTGCCAAGATCAAAACCATCAACTCTCCACAACTGCAAAGGTGTCATCCACTGCTCTCATTCCTTCATGAAAGCTACCCATATCATGGCTCTTAATGTGGAAGGGAGAGCAGCCTTCTGTCAGGAATAGTGCGCCAACAGTGGTTTGGAGTGTATGGCGTATTGACCCCTCACCCAAAACACAGACAACATCCAGCATCCAATAAAGTGAATCCAGCAAGGAGGGAAAATTAATTGCATCAGCTAAAGCCCTGGAGCAAGAAGGAAGTAGAGACTCACATATAGAATCAGAATCCTAGGGTTAGAAGAAACCCTCCTGGCCAGATGCTCAGGCATGGCTGCAAGAGAAGACACAGCCCATAGCATGGATGGACATACCCAAGCTAGCTTTAGTCCAGCTAGCGCACATGATATTAGCAGTGAAGATACAGTGGCATAGATTTCAGCATCCCAAGTATGGATCCAGGAATGTGGGCAGCCTTGTTCAGCTCACTTTGAAAGTCCACAGTTCCACATCCTTGCTTTTGCTTATACTGAGATAGCTGAATTAAAGCTAACTCGCAATGGCTACCCATTCCAGAACCACACCTCTGATTGCCATGTAGGTACAGCCTCAGAGTCATCATCATGTCCTGTACAATCCCTAGCCAGCACAACTATGCAAGGCACCTTACTGAGGACTTGTGGCAAGTCCACTCTTAATCGTGAATAAGCAAAGCCTGCTGTCTTGTCTAGCATTGTATCACAGCTGAAAATAGAGAGATCCACAGGGAGGGAATAGTAACTCCAAATCGGGATGGAGTTTAAACAACATATAACCCTAGTCTGGATTCCATAGTTTTGTGGACAATGCAATAAGAGGAGACAAGTTTGCCTTTCTTGCTCTTACTACCAGTAGAAAGTAGCCTTCATACACTTGCTACCTAGCTACGCTTAAAATTCACCATAGTGAATTAAAAGTGCTGGACTGAAATGGGGTCTCTCAACACAGTCACATCTGAAAAAGAATGAAAACAGGGTAAATAATCATACCTAGAACATTTTTTGTTGGGTGTCGGTATACAGAAGAGGAATGATAGACAGATGGTCAGAAGGGAGAGGGGGAGGGAAGAAAGAAGATCCATGACAAACAAGGACCTTTTCTCCAATAGAAATTCACATAAATGGATATGGTTTTTGTGCCTCCCCACTAACTATATTTTCTAAACCTATTTCATGTTTTCAGAAACAAGATGGAAAAGTTTATATTGGCCTGAAATATTGTACCTGACTTCCTAAGTGGATCTCAGAGGGAACCTCCGAGTATCCCATGCCTCTTTAACAACACCCTGCCTGCCACTCAGACATATGAGTAAGGGGGATGCACTGAATTCTCGTCAGAGCTAACTTTCTGAGCTTAGAGGAGTCATGTGACTTTGTAAATATGCCATTGGTTTTTTCCTCCTTTGGAATAATTGCCTTTCTTCTAGATTTCAGTGGTTCCCCTTTGTGTTTACGATAACAGAGGGATGCTTTATTGCATTTCACCAGGCCTGTTGCCATGGTGACCAGCAGTTGCTGTGCACTGTAAAAATAACCCTCCTTCCTTGATAGATCTCACTTGAGTGAAAATAACCCTTAAAATAGGTTGAAATTTACATACTAACTCTTCCAGGAGGTTCAAGAAAGAAAGGATGAATTACAATACAAGATGATGAGCTGTTAGGGCTACGATGAAATACAGAGGCAATGATTCAAGGCAGGTCCAATGCAAGACCATCCTAACTCACTAGCTAAGACTTCCAAACTCCCACATGTACGGCCTTGTTTTAAGAGAGCAGCAAGAAACCAGGCAAATTCCAAATTGCTCTAAGTTTTGTAAGGCGGGGGGAAGCATAGTATGCACCTTCAATACCTCATCCCAGACCTTTTCAAATGTGTGTCAATTAGAAGGGCATGATGTGTGATTGAATACTTAGAATAAAAACTGAGGGGCAAAATGTTTTGCTTATACGCTCAGCAGTGATGTACCATGACTTTGAACAAGTCTCTCCATTCCTCTGTGCCTCAGTGCACCACTTTACAGTTGGGTAGTGACACTACTCCTTTCCTACATAGGTGCATAGTGAGGCATATTCATTCCTACCTCCTACGTGCTTGGATACCTCTTGTGAATGACAGTACAAAACTATCCTTAAAGTCCTTGCGCAATGTGTGGATTGCACAATTAGCATTGGTTCCTTCTTGGAAAAATTTCACAGTTACATGAAGGCTTCCATTACCCCACACAGCTTTACCTTGTTATGTTACATATTCTAGCTGCTTGTTAATTCAAATATCTGTGAGACCAGATCCTCAGATAGAATAAGCCAGCATGATTTTGTGAAGCCATACTGCTTTACACCAACTGAGAATGTAGTCTTGTCTCTGCATCGTTACCCATACTGTTGGGATGGTCTTCCTTCTTCATCCAAACAAGCTGGTTTTGTGCTTAGATCACTCCTGATTCAACATCACACAGAGATCTTATTGACTTTCTCTCTTTTTTTTTTTTCCTTCGTTTTTTTAAAAACTTCTCCCGGTCACTCAGCTGCTCTTCCTCCAAAAGCCAGTTCAGGCTTCTAAGGTGTATACAGATTCCTCCTGCTAGTCTAGGTGAATCAAACTATAAGAAGTGGAGTAATGAGATTATGATTAAAAGCACACCTTGATAGTGAAGCATCCATCAACCTGTCATAGAAATCGTATCTCGCAGGCTGCTCTCATCAATCTGACCTTTCAATTATTACCCAGAGTTCATGACTCTAAGTGTATATAATTCCTACCTGAAATCTAAAATACATGTCTTTGTTTTTTGGCTCACATTGTGCACAGTCCTATGAGGTCTCTCACAGGAGCATCATTGCTGTATCCTGATACAAGTTAGTTTAAAACAGATTTTGGCCCAGAAATTGAAAATGAGATGAAGTTACTGCTGGGCCACCTACCAACAGCTATCCTGGTAAAATCTTTATTGTTGCTTTCTTAGCTGTTCCTCATCCATTTCCAAACTTCTTAACAGCAGTATTGGCTCTAGCTACCCAGTAGTCCACAATCCAAGTCCACCCTTTGCAGTCTCCCTTTTCTCTTGGATATTCCATTGATTCTCCAGCTAACTTTACCACACAAAGAAAAATTGCTCAAGTAAAAAAAAAAAAAGGTAACCCCACAAGGTCATAATGTCCACATGAATGGGAATGGTCTGTAAGTAAGGAGGTGACCTCATCATTAGCACATGAAAGAATGTTAGTCTAAAATGTCATTGAAAACCCTGTATTTGCTTGAGCTGCATCTTAAGTAAAACAGAAACTTAAAGAGGAAGACTTTCAAAAGCACTCAGCATTGGCCTAACTATTTTCTGTTGAAGTTAGCATTCCAGTTGTTTTAATTCACAGCAGAATTTAGCACCGTGTTAAGCCCTTTTGTGAATCTGACACAACAGGTGTGAAGGGAAAACTCAGTGGCCTGCACAAGTGGGTTGATGTGGGATAGGATGTGTCTGGAGCTCAGAGTGTGGCACAAAAAAGAATTTGTGCCCCCTTGCTGGAGTCAACTGGCTGCCAGAAGACGAGCGGAGTTCAGATGGTATGGATTGTATTTTTACTATAACAAATGCTCTCTACACCTACTGATAAGGACTGGGTACTCTTTCCCACTTGAAGGTACTATTTTGCTACTTAAAGATGGGAATCAAGATCCTGGAAATCCCAGTCGAATACGTTTCTTTCTGCAGTGATGCATGGGGGAGCAAGTGGGTTCTTGAACTTATGCAGCCCCTTAGCTGGTCTTTTCTCCTGTTTCAAAAGAGGATGGAACAACTAGTTTCTAGGACACTAACATAATCTACTAGATGCAAGGAGAAGCCTTGCAGCCTCTTCCAAGAAGGATATTCCACATATACCACACCATACCTGTACCAAGCTTGGGGTTTATATGAGAGCTGTGGTGGCATCATTGGCATCCACCTACATGCCTTATGGATGAGAAAAAAAAACCTGACGAGTTGCACGATTCATCCAACTGAAGGGTAGAATAATTTGGTTAATACCTGGTGTTTTACAATGGTGCTGACAGTCAGAAAAGAGTATCTGTAAGAATGTCTTGAGCAAAAAAAAAAAAAAAAAAAGGAAAGCATAAGTCAGTTCATGTTCATGCCTGTGTTTGTATAACAAGTAGTTCTACTTCACATTATGTCTCCCTCCATAAAGATTCTAAGTTCTGATGTCTTCTCCTGTCATTATATATCATAAGTTGATGAGTTTCCTCCCATTCCACACCTAGTGTAACACCACCTTACCCTTCACAGAAAGTAGCCTCTTTGATAGCTGGTTAGAGTTGCCAAGAACTCAGCAAAATATAAAGAGTAAACTATCTTTACATATAGAAAAAATCCAAAACACACTGTCAGAAGCTGGGGTAGATTTGAGCAGAAATTGTCTTTACCTTGCCTTGAAGCTTCTTTTTTACATCACTCAAGAGATCCTGGATAGAAAGAAAGACAGGCAAATTGCAACCTAATCATTTTAAATACCTCCCTTAAGGTGGCAAAAGCAATAGAGCTACACTGCATGCTAATGGGATGACTAATCCTGTGCTAATTTATTTTATCAAATTAAAAAGAAGAGCATTCATTGAACACCAGAGACCTTCCATTCTTAGGGTCCCAACAGAAAGTGGCATGATCCATTTGTAAAGAGTTTTTTGCCAAGAATATGAAATTAATAAAACAGGATTAGGGGAGATATGGTTTTAACTGATTCCTTAATCCCAGTGAATAGTTAATGATAGCAATGCATGATTTGGCTCAACTCACTCCACATTTGAATAATAAATAGCATAAGAAAAAGAAACAGGAATTGAAGCTGAGCTACAAACTTAATAAACGGAGCTTTTTCCTGGTGTCTGCCTATCTCTTTGGTACCGTGTCTAGAATATACAAGATCTATAGCCACAGAAAGTTCTGACACAGAAGCACTTGAGTGGTCCTAGTGTTACCGGAACTCTTGCCAATTTATGTACAACATGTTAATTTAAAGTACAATTTAAAGCAAAGGGAAATTGCTGTCTGAGCCTAATACATCTCTCACTAAGTCTTTCCATTAATTTCAGCAGATGTTAAATTAGAAGCTATAATTCCAATAAAAAAGGAAGGACCTAAGGTAAGATATACACCCTCTGCACTACAAAACAAATGCTAAATACCCAACTGAATAAACAAATTCTTGCAGAGCTGATCCGGAGCTTTCCTAGCACATCACACAGGAAAGAAAGGCACATAGCAGGGTAGGTTGTGTCATAGTTAATAGCTTCTAAATGCAGCGATTTACAGATTCTCACAGTAGGGCCTGCTTCGCATACCCCTATTTGATTCAGATTGAGCCCAAATCAGGAACAGTGATTCAATTAATTGATTCGGATCACTGTCCCCAATTCAATTCAGCTGTATCCAAATCTAAAGATTTGATGCCGATTTGGAGAATCAGTGATTCAGACACAGACTTAAAAGATTTTTCTACATACCTCGAGGTACCAGCATGGCTTGCAAACACTGTGATGCTGGGGCAGGTGGAATGTCCCACAGGAGTGCGGGGGGGGCCCTCCACGTGCTCACTTCCAGGTCTGTCGGTGAGTGTGCTGGTCTGCCCCCTCCCCCCCAGCTCAGTGACCGGCTGCAGGGGGACCCCCAGTGCCCCCCCCAGACCAAGGAGGCACCAGTTGCTGAGCCAGGGGGACTCCCCCATGCGCTCCCCAGTGGACCCAGAAGTGCTTCTGGTCCACTTCTGGGTCTACTGTCAAGCCACCCATGCTTCTGTGGGACACTAAAGGAAATGCCTTACTGGACTTGGTTCTGGCCACAGGGGATGATTTGGTGGCGGGGGGCGGGATTCTCCTGACACAAGGTAACCTAGGGGACAGTGACCATCACCTGATTGAATTCACTATCCTGTGTAGGGTGGAAAAGATAACCAGTAGGGCAGAAGTGCTTGACTTCAGAAAGGCTAACTTCAGTGTGCTCAGGAAACTAGTTAGCAAGGCACTGAAGAACAGGAGAACTGGTAAGATAGGATTCCAGGAATGGTGGTCATTCCGAAAGGAAGCAATCCTACAGGCACAGAAGGAAACAATTTCTTTGCACAGGAAAGGGGGCAAAGGGGCCAAGAAACCCTCTTGGCTGAACAGGAAGGTCCAGGAAAGCCTAGGAGCTAAAAAAGAAGCATATAGGCTATGGAAACAGGGGGCAGCTACCAAGGTGGAGTATACTCACTTGGCCCACACTTGCAGGGAGGCAGTCAGAAAGACCAATGCTAAAACAGAACTTAGGCTGGCAACAAAAATTAAAGACAACAAAAAGTCCTTCTTCAGGTATATAGGGAGCAAAAAGAAAGTGCAGGGTAGCATAGGTCCCCTACAAGCCAGGGCAATTAGTGACAGACAGGGGGAACAAAGCAGAGCTCTTCGGTGAGTTTTTCTCTGTATTCCTGAACCTGGATCACGATAAATCTCCCAATTGGATCACAGACAGGCAAAGAGGGGAAACTGGCCCACCAAATGTTAGCACCAATTTAGTGAAGAGACACTTGGAGGAGCTGGATGTGTTTAAGTCAGCAGGCCCGGATGATCTTCATCCAAGGCTGCTGAGGGAATTGGCCAGTGCCATAGCAGGGTGACTGGCATGGCTGTTTGAGAACTCTTGGCACTCATGTCAGGTCCCAGAGGACTGAGTCAGACTCGATGATTTACTGAGCTCCCTTCCAACCTTAAAAATCTATGAATCTTCCATCCCCATTTTGCATTTGGTCCATAGCACTTTTTCCAAATACACAGAAGTTTAGAGCTGGAAGGGGTCCTGTGAGATCATTAGGTCCAGCCCGCCCTGCTCTGGGCAGAAAAGACTGATGGGGTCAAATAACCCCAGCAAGGTGTACGTCGTCTCCTTTTAAAGCTTTCCAGGGTAGGTACCTGCACCACCCCTGCTGGGAGGCTATTCCAGAGCCTAGTCACACAAACTGTGAAGAAGTTTTTCTTTATATCCAGCCTGAAACTTTTGGGTGCCTGTACACACAACGAGTTTTCATGCTCATTAAATAGGTTTATAAAATTTAAACTTGTTTATTTTGGAGTGTCGCATCTGTGTTTACGCACACAAGGTTTTCAAATAAATTAAGACAGGTCCCCGGCCAGCGCTGCAGGAGAGTGGGGCAGTCCAGTGCTGCCCCCTAGCCCAGGGCCCCCCACATACCCTGTGCCTATGCCCTGCCACACAGTGGTGGAAGCAGGGAGCTGGCAAACAAGAAAAGAAAAAGCCACACAAGGGGAAAAAAAAAAAAAGTGGAAACAACTAGAAAGAGAAAGCAAGTTGAAGCATTGAACTACAAAAACATCACAGCGTCATCTGGTGGACAAAGAGGCTCATTACACATCTGAGTGCCTCGGTGTTTGCACACAATGAATCCATGGATGTGACGCTTTAATTCTCACTGACTCGGACTGAACTATGGGCAAGGAGTTTTAGTTTAATGCACAAGAAAGACTTTTAAAACCTCAGGAAATCCCACTCGGGCAAACAGGCATGCAGTTGCAGCACATAAAAGGGCAAAAAAATATGACATGTACATGAGCCCTTCTTCTAGGAGTTTATGACCATTGCTCCTGGTTTTCCCCTGGGGCGCTTTGGTGAATAATTGTTTGCCAAGCCCATGATGCTCTCCCCTAATATATTTGTAAACTGCCACTAAATCCCCCCCTGAAATCTTCTCTTTTCTAGGCTGAACAGTCTCATATCTGCCAGTCCTTCAGGCCTCTAACTATATGAGTAGCTCTTCTCTGGACTCTCTCAAGCTTCTCCACATACTTCTTGAAGTCTGGCACCAAGAACTGAACACAGTACTCCAGCTGTGGCCTCACCCATGCAGAGTAGAGAAGGGAGAATAACTTCCTTAATTTTGCTTGAGATGCATCAGTTGATGCATGCCAGTGTATGGTGTGATGCTACAGTTAGCACAGCAAACAAGTGGCTATTCATTTTATGGTTCATTATGAACCTCAGGTCCCTTTTGGATGTGGTACTAGCTAGCGTAGCACCACCAAAACATACAAGTTTGTTGAAGATTTTTCCTCCCCAGATGGAGCACTTTGCACTTCTCAGTGTTGAACTGCATCCAATTCTGGTCCACCCATTTAATCTGTCTAGGTCTGCCTGGATTGTCAGCTTGCCCTGATGCGTGGCCACACTTCCCCAAAGCTTAGTGTCATCAGTGAACTTTAACAGTGTGCTTTTCACCCCCACATCCAGATCACTGATGTAGATGTTGAAAAGTACTTGTCCAAGTACCGAACCCTGAGGGCCCCACTGGCTACCTTCCGCAAGGTCGACACAAATCCATCTATTAGTATTCTCTGGGTCCGACCCTGCAGCTAGTTTCCCACCAATCTGACTGTTCAATTGTTGAGCTCATAGTTCCCTAGTTTTAGGAAGTATGTTGTACTTCCTACAACACACTTCCTGAGCCAGGGGGAGTCGGGGAGGGACAAGCAGTGTGTTGTACTTCTCATTTTATATAAATGCTTTAGGAAGCATGTTGTAGACCACTGGTTTTTCATTTGCAGACCCCTAAAAAATTAAAATGGAGGTGCAGACCCTTTGAATTTTAAGTCTTGGTACTCACATACTTTTCATTGATCATGGTCATCTTTCATAGACCCCTTAGACATAGTCTGCAGAACCCAGGGGTCCATGGACCATAGGTTAAAACCACTGATGTAGATTGGCCATCTGTTGGCTGACATGCAGGAGAGTGCTCTAGGGAACTCTAGAACTAAAAAAACCTGAGCTCCTACAACTTGAACTAGAGTCCTCGGTCTAGAAATTATAAACAACTATCATCTTTTGGTCAGACAGAGAAGGGCTAGTTACATTCACACCAGTGGCTTATATCTCCAACTACCAAAGTTCTCCCAGGTTTGCAAACACACACTTGTAGGTAAAAATATAATCTTTGACTTCTGGGAGTGAGGGGCTGTTTTCCAGGTCTTCTGGGACAATACATGATTTATGGTCAGTTTCAGCTAACACTGCCATTCCATAAAGACATGAAAGTTTTTACCTCCATCACCTATGGCTGAAGCACCTCCTTGATGTGATATCATTCTGATGCCAGTTGGCATCCCTGACATGTATGCCTGTGGTATACCATTTTGATCCAAACCTTCTAAGACAGGGGTGTCCAAACTTTTTGAATGTGGGGCCAGATCATGAGCTTTTTATCACCCAGTGGGCCGGCAAGCCATATTCAAAGACCTCACAGGAAGTGGTATCACATCAGGAAGTGATGTCACGTGACTTTTGACACCAAGGAAGTTATAGGAAGTGACAATGAAATGGGTCTGGAAATATGCCTAGGGAAGTTGTGGTTTTCAGAAAGTATGTATGTTGGGTATGGCTTAGGAACAGGACCTCATTTTTCTGTGCAGGAGGTTAGACTAGATTGGGGCTGCCTAGCTGACTACCTACAGGCCACATGTGGCCCACAAAGGGCCAGGATGTCACCCACAGTCTACATGGGGTCTGCAAGCAGTTAATATATGGGGGTATGGGCCTGGGCAGCCACTTCTCCCACTGCTGTGCAAGGGAGAAAGGCCTGAGGGA
>NW_017728907.1:15665978-15681111 GCF_001723895.1 Crocodylus porosus
ATCCTTGAGATCCTTTACTAGCTTGATCATGCTCATTGTGGTTAATTAATAGAAATTGTAGGCATATACTACGGAGACGTGGAAGAGAGCTCGAGGATAAAGTTAGTCCAGGGCTGCTCAGATCTGATGATGCTGTGGGCCCCAGGTGACACCACCATGTGTTGCACAGGCTGCACGCTGTGGGGGTGGGCCCCTAGGATCCCCTCACTGCACAGGCTGCTCCAGCAGCATGCAGACCCCCATCCTCAGCCATGCAGGCTACATTAGCAGAACCTGAACCGCCAAGGAGGTGGCTGGATGTAGAGCACCTCTGGGCTGGGCTCCTCCTTCTTCCCACCCAGCCTGGCTCTGGCAACCGCACACCCTACAGCCCCAGCCTGGCCCCAAGGCACCCCCAGCTCCACACGGGAGCTTACCTTGTGCCTCTGTCCACCACGCATGCGGGCAGGGCACAGGCCATGTTGCAGCTCCCCAGGCCATGTGCCAGGGCAAGGGGCAGAGCCAGAGTAGAAATTGCACTCGCTGTCCCCAGCTAGTCTAATCAGGTGCAGCTGGGGCAGCCTCGCACCACGCAGCCCTTGGGGCAGAAGCGGCAGGATCCAGCTCACTGATGACCACGGCCCCGTGGGGGTAAGCAGCTCTCCCCCCTCACTGCCGGCTGGGGCCCGCATGCTCTACAGCGGTGGTGGCTCCACAGCCATGGCTCAGCGCTCCGTGGCAGCAGCTCTGCCGCAGCAGCTCCACGCTCTGTGGCCAGATAAGATGGCGGCCCATGGGCCATATATTGAACAAGCCTGTTCTAAGATGACTGCAACAAAACTTGCCTTGGATGCATCTACAGACAACTTAGTTTGGCTCTTACTATCATACTGCCCCAGGACAGAGGTCTCCTTAATTAACAGCTTCAGTTTCTCATTCTCTTTATTAAGAGTTCTTAATTGGACATCTTTGTACAGTAGCTCCCTCCAGTTGCTACTTAAGCCAGCTAGGTTAACCACAAGTTTCCCAGCATAATTCACCATTCAAGGAATCTTTGCATCATGCCTTTATCTGTTAGTGAAGGCATACTGGTGATGGCTTCTCTCCTATGCAGATCTTTCTATATGCTTTGTTGTGCTAACTCCTCTCTAGGTGAGTTTCCTATTATACAGA
This sequence comes from Crocodylus porosus, assembly GCF_001723895.1. NCBI lineage: Eukaryota > Metazoa > Chordata > Crocodylia > Crocodylidae > Crocodylus > Crocodylus porosus. The sequence goes on from NW_017728907.1 coordinate 15,667,131, forward strand.
ATTCACAATCATGTTTATTTTGCTTCAGATCAGCTCCTTTGTTTCTTTCCAGAAGTACTCAAAGTCTCTGGTCACACCTAATTTTTTTCCTCAGATTATATATAATATTTTCTAGGCAAACACTAGTACCTTCTATAGCATCAATAATTTTGCTCTATTTTCTGGCAAAAACCTTCCAATTCCAAATGAATGCAAGTGACCATCTGAGGATATAGTACCTCCTGCAATGTGGGTTCAGTGCACACAAAAAAACCAAAACAAAAACAAACAAACACAACAACACACATTTGGCTTCTCCAAGGGCACATTTTCACAAGATGTTTACTGCGCAGTTACCTAATTAGCTGTGCAGTAAACATCTTGGCATCTACACGTGCCCCTGTTAGGCTGAAGTAAATTTGCTCAACAGCAGGATAGAACTTGTATTTACAAATACTATCCTGCTGTGGAGTAAAACACTCCACAGTAGCAAACATGCAGAAGCTGCCTGGGGCAAGAGGGCTTTTCACTACATGGGCTGCCTGCTAGCTAGCCCCATTCTGAAGTGCCCTTGTGTCCCAGTCAGCCCCTCCACAGCACACTGAGCTGGGGTGAGCAGCCTGGGCTGGCAGGCCGAAGCCCGGGACCCCCTGTCAGCGGGGGCTGCTCTGCCTAGGCTCCACCTGAATAAAACGCCCAGCTTATTGCTTTGCAGATAAGTGCTCTTGGATGCACATCCAGACATAATGCTCAGGAGCAATAAGCTCCACAGTTTATTCAGGTGCCATAATTGCACATGTAGACACACCCTAGGAGCATATGCTAAAACCCTGCAGATGTACTCAGTGTAGAAAAATTATTGGTATCAGCCATCCCCCCCAGAAGTTCTCCCCTTGATAGTATGGGAAAACATTTTCTTTTTTATATCTTCCTTTAAATCTTTTGCATCAATATATAAGCAAAGGGGTTCATAATTTTTTCTTACAATAACTAAGGATCCCATTAGTTCTCCTACTCATACTAAGATTTCTAGAGTTCACTTATCCAGCTCCTCTCTAATCCTCCTATGGGCAAGGGGGGCTTTGGTGGCAACAATCACAGGACTGTTGGACTCTTTCAGTATTACTGCATATTGTGTTAGGACCTTCCCTATCCATTAGGATGTGTCCTCAGAATGATTCCAAAATTGTTTGGAAGAATCTTGAGAAGACCAAAAGTTAACATACTTTTAACCCACTACTAGAATCCTTTTCTTCTCTATTGTTATAAAACTTCTGTATTTTCCAGTGTGTTACATATCCACCCAATTTAATTAATTTTCTCTTTTAGTAGGGATTTGCTCACTTGTAAGACCCAAGTTTCACCTGCTTGTGGCTTTTCTGTCAGTATCAATGGCACTGTGTCTGGCACCACACTGAAACCAGGCACAAGTCAAATGAACACATGGTCCTCTTACTTTTAGTATCACAGTCCAATCATTTTTGCTGGAACATCCACTGCTCCCGTGAAGAATTCACCTGAGCTGGTGGTGCTGCTATTCTCAGATTTGTCTATGCCTGGCACACTATCATGGTGTGATGAGTCTAGGGCTCTGTGACCATGCCTGTTCCAACCTATGGGTGCTTTCTAATCTTGCCTGCCACATCTTGTTGGTTGAAATCATAAGTTGGGAGGCTGCCCACAAGTTTGTGGTCAATTCTGCTGAACCCCACTAGATCCTGCTGATCTTGGACCCCTTGCTGGGTCTCACTCAAAGTTGGTGTCTTGCAGGATAACCAAAGCCTTATAGGCTAGATGCGTGGCTCCAAAGCCTCCCTTTAGCACACCCCATGCCTCACAGGTAGCAGTTAAACATTGTCCTTTTTTATGAGGCTTCCATCAAACTCGCCCTCCTGTCACCGCACCCTCTCTGGCACTGGGCTCACTGCAGCACAGTGTGCCCCAGTGAGGCCTCCTCCTCCCCAACAGCCTCAGTTCAGTCTACCAGTTTAAGTAACAGAAAGCACAAGCTACAACACAACAACAACATAGGCACCACACTTTAATGCTTTTAAGGAGTAAAGCTTCTCTCTATCTAATGGGCTTCTTCCCCACCAGCACTTATGAGCTCCTACCACCTCTTAATCCTACCAGAAGCAGAACAGGTGGTTTTGCATCCCCAAGTAGCTTCCACTAGGCGCTTCTTCCCCCTTAGCTGCTGCTAGAGCACTAGCTCTCTAGTCCCAGCCCTGGGATTTATGTGTGCCCAGGGCCCTGCCTTCTTTCAATCAGCTGACCGGGTACAGGTGCAGGCTAATTCCCTCCTTAGCCTGCTGCCACAGTAACCTCCACCTGTCGGGTTCCTGCCTGGCTGCGAGGGCCCTCTCTCTAGGCAGTTTCTGCCCTTAAAGAAGCATGCACCTTAGAGCCCTGTGACACACTCTGCTAGTGCTTACAAATTCTTGCAAAATGATGCAATCTATTTCAGCTCCCATATCGTTTCCAAATGCTGGAAAGCAGCACTTCTGTCTTAGTTTCATAGATGTCTGGGTGAACTTAACATTATTAAACACCTCAAGTGTTTCTGAACAGTGTTGTCAGAAATAGTCTCAAGGTAGCCTTATCTTCCACTCAGCTGGCACCCACTGCTTTCAGATATCAAGTGAAGAGCTACTTAATCTTCTCCATTTGTCCTTCACCTTTCCAGAGAGATTTCATCTCTGATGGAGATTTTAATTGCTCTGCTCTTCCACCCTGAGGGTCTTCTTATTTCCTTTTAGATTTAGAAGCATGTTCTTCAGCAATCACTTGAAGCCAAGGAGTCTAACAGAGGTCAGCTTCATGCAGTGTCTGAGTTCTAACTGATCAGCATTATGCAAAATGAGCTTCTGCATAATACACTAAACAGTTCCAATAAACTCTGGCAAGTGTCCTATTGGTAGAGCTCCTCATACTTGTAACTATACAGTCTTCCTCAGGGTAACCACTAGTTCTCATAATCATGCACATATCCCCAGTTCCTTACTAGGTTTCACTAGGTGAGGACAAAAAGATGTTAGAAGCTCATTTTAAAAAATTTCCAAGGCCAGATGCCTCCCATATTCCTAGATCCATTTATACTCCCGTCTGGCTTTTACCTCCAATGGCATTATTTTTTGTTTGTATTGCTCCCCAGTCAGCTATTTGAGACTCAGGTGGGCTAAACACACAGATAATGGAAAGACAGTCCTTGACACAAAGACCTAGGCCTCAAACCCTCAAAGGGAGTTAGGTGCTTGAGAATCTAAGCAATCTAGATACCAAAACACTAATGGAACCATTGCCCCCAATTCTGCCTGGCTCCTGCAACACTGACTTCCAGTAATAGCCTGAGGCAACCTCCCAAATTCAATCTCCCCTCCGGGTATGGGTTTAAATTCTGAATGTAGCTCTGCTACAAATTTCCCACTCAGCCCCTGTACCTAGAACAGGTCCAACATCATTCCAAGATCCAGGTACCCCCAATGTTTTAAAGGGGACTGCACCACAGATTCTAAATGAGAATTTAGGGCTTGGTGGCCCACCCCATCCCTGCTCTGGATGGAAGAGATGAATGTAGTAACATCTGAATAAACATGACATCATCTCAGTCTGTGGTGCTCATTAAGGCAGAGATTTGCTTTGAACTCTTTCCTGATGAAATGATTAATGAAGGTAATGTATACCACTTACTTTCCCCCTCTGCTTTTACCAGCCGTACAGAGCAATACCAAACGAGGTGATCATGACAAACACAGCTTTAATTCTTTATTAATATTAATCAAAGGCAACCTTTCCATTGACACCAAAGCATGAGTGTGTTGGCAGGGAGAGGATAATATTGCAGTGGTGACATTTCTTGAGTTGGTTTTTTCCCCCTGCTTCTTTTAATATGGGTTAGCAACTCCTTGTACAAACAGAGGAAAGAAGAAGCTGATTAAATAACAGAGCTGGACCATAATGAAAGAAAAGCCCATTGCAAACATGTGTTGATTGTTTTAAACAGAAAGCATGGGGTGGTGGATTTCAGGTGATACCATGATGGCTCATCTCATAATCCTGGCTAAGGCAGCATTACAGTTTTCATGCTAAAACTGAATTTCATCTGGTCCCTGCCGGCTGGGGAAGAGGCTTAGACAGCAAGACAAGTCCCACGTGCCTCTTTCTTTAGCATCCAGAATCATCATTATTAATATCATGAGGAGACATGAAGGAATGAAAACTTAAGGTCTTTTATTTATTTATTTATTTATTTAATTTTTTTAAAGAGCTAGGTCAGACCTAGGCTGCCTCTTGCACTCTTTCCCCTCCCTTGCTGAACTTCACGGAAGCTTGGATGAAAGCAAGGACTAAAGTGGTACTTCTCAACTAGTGGGTCTCAGACCCCAGGAATGTCACAAAAGACAACTGAAGAGGGAGAGGGCATGATCACAAGGTGAGATGTTGAAACTTTTATCGTGGTCTAAAGCAAATATCTTTATTCTCCAGTCCTGCCTACCCTTACCCTGTAAATCCAAGTATAATGTCAACCTCTTGAAATGCACATGTGCTGTATATTAATATATACTGCACTGACTTATTTTTTTAACCTTGGAAGCTGCTTTCTCCAAAGGGGAAGAAAGATGGCTGTGAATTTTTTTTACTTCAAATAATGGATTGTCAAACTAGAAGAATTGAGAGAAACTAGTCCAAAGCTCAGGGTGAGGGGCAGCTGGGCTGGGCTGGGCTAGGCTGGGCTGGACATCAAGAGAACTTTTTCAGTCCTTATTTGGCTACTGACTTCTTGTGCAACCCTGCATAGTCTTCTCCAGCTGGTCTTTGCAGAGCCAGACAAGTGGGGGAAATATTACATTCAAATTCCAGTTCAGCTGTTTGAGAAGGCTAGAGGTATGATTCCTTATATTCAGTAGCTGGAGTTAGCAGTGCTATGAATTTGTTATATTATCACTTGTATTTTGTTGCACAGGATTTTGTTGCACAAGGGGGAGGCAATGCAACTTTTTGGGTGGTGGTAATGTAACATGCTTGGCTTTGTTTGAAGACAGGATCAAAAAAGTATTGAAAAAATGTTTCCAATACAAAACCTGCTTTTTGCATTGCTTTAGACACATCTCAGTTTCTTATTGAAATTCAAATGTCCATTTTGATCCAGTTTTCAAAACCCACCCAATGTCAGTTTGGACTGAGTTTTCTAACATTTGTGCAAAGCCCAGATAATCTGCTGGATCATATGCAATTGTTGACCATTCTCTCTGGGCCCATCTCCTCATGCATGCAGATATCACGGTGAGGGTCACCTAGTATAAAGCTCTGAGAGGTGGCAATAGCCACCTATTCTTCTTTCATAGCCTACACCCTTCACTAGGGTATGGAAACCCTATGAGGTCAATGGTGACGGTAAAGTGGAGGAGGAGCTGCACTGAGCACAACAGATACACTGTACACCAGAGTGAGATCTGGTAAATGTGTCAGTGACTAGGACAATGTGTATGTAATCCTATGCTGTAAGTGTGATCCAAAATATGCCCACATAGCAGCCAGGGGAAGAAAGAGAAGATGAGGAAGTTTGGGAAGAGAATGAAGCTGGCCCTGCATGGGTTTCAGTCTACAGCGCCTCCCATGGTGCAATCTCACCCCTGGTTTATAGATAATGCGGTTACCTGCTGGAGTGGAACCGGCTCATTTGTGTGTCAAGAGGCTAGGAGCTCAGTGTGCACAAGGCACATTAAACTTGTACCTTACACATGTCAAGAGTCCTTGTGCTGCAGCTGCCTTCCCCTCCTCTGCCACTCGTTGCCATTTGCTCTCCTCCCTCATTTTATCCAGACCACTGGCTTCTGCATTCTCTGTCTCTCTCTCCAGTCTCCTTTCCCGTTCCTTGCTCCCAGCATTTTTTCTAATACTTCTCTTTTGATAAAGATGGTGTTTTTGCTTCTGTTTATTTTTTATTCTACATGCTTCTTTGTACTAATTACTGGGTCATCCATAAGAGAAACATGCACAGGAAAAGCTCAAACCCTCAGACAAGCTTTCCCCCTCTCTCTTAAAACAAATAGATTTTCATTGAAATCAACATATCTTTCTGAATTGAATAGGTTTTCATGGGGCCAATAAATATCTTCAAAACAATGCATTTTTATTACAACATATTTTTGTTCAAACCAATACTTTTTGACAACCAGATATTAATGACCAGGCCAAAGCTATAAATTTATCCCAAACTATGTGTTTTCTCATAGAAGGAAATAATTTTTCTTATACAAACACATTTTTATTTGAATCAATCCTTTTTTCTGAAATCAGATGTATTTCTGTAGGGGAAATAGAAAAAGGCTTTTTTGCTTAGGAATGTCCTTTTAAATTAAATCAAAACTGAAGTAAAGTTCCATCTTAAAACAGTTCTAGTCCTTCTAATAATAATGGTCAATTAAATAAAGCTATGCTATTCATATCACCAAAATATAGTCATGGGTTCCTGTAGATCTTACAAAATAATGTTTCATGTTCTAGTCATTTTGCATATCATGTATTATCTGGGGCATTAACAAGTCCTAGGACCTTGTTACAGTGAGTCACACAAATGTTGATCAACTTGGTGCTAGCTTGGAGTTTGGAGCAGTCGCATCTTCAGCTTGAGTGACACGTGTGGGGAGTAGCCACACCTTAATACAGGGGTGGGCAATTCTTTGGACCTGAGGGCTGCATAGGGAATTTTGGGGAACTGTTGTGGGCTGGGTCAGTCTCCCACCTCTAGCCCGCAACAGCTCGCTAAACCTCCCTATGCATGATGGGGCTGCAGGCGGGGGTTGGTGGGGGAGGGAATGAGGCTGGTATGGGTGCAGGTGGCAGCTTCAGCCTCTAGCTGCCCTTCTACCCCAAAGAGGGACTCAGGCAGATGCCCTGATCCCCAGGGGGAAGCTGCTTCTTGCATCTGCAGCTGATGCTTCCAGCACACGGACAAGAAGCTGGTTTAAGCTTCAGGGCCATGCTATAGATGCAGAATGGTTGAGGGGGAAGGAGGAGACAGAGAGAGATGGCACTGCCCATGATGAGCAGCAGCAGCCAGTATTGGGTGCCAGGCAAAAGCTGGACCCAGCAAGGGGTACACTCACCACTTCCAGAGCCCTTCTGGCTGCAGCTGCCTGGAGCCTGCTCTGGGGCTGCCCTGCAGCTCCTCCCTGCTGGTGCTGCTGCTGCCACCCCATGGGCTCAGGGCAGCCTGGAGGTGGTGGCGGCAGGGAGGAGCCACAAGGCAGCCCTGGCGTTGGCAGCTGCAGCCAGAAGAGCCCTGGATGCAGTGAGTGCGCCTGCTGCCAGGTCCAGTTTTTGCCCGGCACACAGCACCAGCCACTGCTGTTCATCATGAGCAGGGCCACCTCTTTCTATCTCCCCCTTCCCCTCTTTCCCCTTGCCCCCAACCATCCTGCACTTCCAGCGTAGCCCCACAGCTTACAACAGCTCCCAGTCCATGCGCCAGAAACAGTACCAGGTAGGCGCTGGCTCAGCTGCGGACACAGACAGCTGCATTCCCCTGGGGATCAGAGCATCCTCCTAAATCCACAGGTGACATTGCTGAATCAGTGCATCAGCTGTGGTCCCAGGCAGCTGGCCTAATCCGCAGCAGGAACCTACAGGCAGCGTCCACATTTGATGCCAGCATGCACTTGGCACTGTTTCCAGCACGCAGGGTGGGAGCTTGTGTAAGTTGTGGATAGAACCAGGACATGCCTGCCTGCCTGATACAATCACCTGATCCAGCCCACAGGCCTTATTTTATCCACCCCAGGCTTAAAGAAACAGAAGCTGGGTACTGTGGAGCAGGAGATGATCCTGTCCTGTAGTGATGTAACTTTGAGCCACATAATGAGTGCTTTAAGCCACTTGAAGGTGTTAATGTGTGTACAATCCAGGGCATAACAGCTGCAGGAGCTGCCCAAATTACATGTAACAAATTCCCTAGTCCCAGAATGGTGTTAATTCTATCCCTCCTCCCTCAGCAATTTCTCTGCGCTGTGATACTATATGGTATAGAGTACAAAATAGAAGCCAAATGCCACCAAAACAAAATTCTCCATTAACTATGCTGCTGATAGACTTTATCCTCACTTAACACAGGTATAAATGATTATGCAAGGAACAAAGACAGAAAAATCATGACCCCAATTTCCAGAGCTGTGCTTTGTGCCCTCTGCTGGTTCGCTGAAGCACAGGCATTTATAAAACCTAACTTCTAAAATGGTCTGGAGATCAGCGATGCTTCTGTTGCTTGGAGAGACACTTTAGGCTGGGTAATGGGACTGGTATTATGTTAAAGGCATTGGTTTGAATAGAAACAGCTACTCTGCTCCACTCCAGATAGGCAAAAGTAGATGGGAATCTATGTATAGTAACTGTAAATGAATAAAACCAGTTGGTTCTATAGGTTATTCCCACTCCCAAGAGGCTTTTAGGAACAGCAAAGAATACAAAACATAAATGACATCTAGTTATTTGACAGTAACTTTTTAACAGCACCTGATTAGTAGAGGCTGTGAGAAAGCAGGTTGGAAATATGACTGGTTACGATATGCATATCTGGGTGTAGATGACATGACTGCCCTCTATAAAAACTGTTCAAATGTGTATCAAATGCCCTATACTGCAAGCAGGAAATGACGAACCTTCTCCTAACTTAAGCAATGGGGACAGAAGCTTGTTGTAGGTGGGGACTGGCATTCTCTCACGGCTACTGATGTAAAATGGGTATGGTACATAGCCAAATGACAGCCATAGTGTCCCAAATTTATTTCCTGACCATATAAGAGGCGCTTCTACCAACAGAAAAAAAAGATAGATTGGAACACTAAAAAATTTTGCAAACAGATCAGAAAAGTCTGAAGTTCTTTTAGAAACTGAGGTTGCATCATATGCCTCTCTTGCTTGAACACCAGTGAGAAATCTATGAATCTGCTGCTATTGGCCTCTTTAGAGAAAAAGATTAAGATCCTGAACCTAAGGCCTATGAAATCAATGGGAGTCTTTCCTTTGATTTCAGTGGATCCTGGTAGAGGCCACAAGGCATCCATATGGACCATTCAGGGAAAACTCAGCTCAACAGTTCAGCTATGCTCAAACAAGGAAACAAGGTACTGGGAAGTAAAGACAGAGGTAGAGAGAACTACTGAAGATACTATAAAGCCATCACATATCACTGATAGAATTAATTTGGAATCCTGTATTTAACTATGGTTACTCCACCTCATGAAGGGTATATGAAGGACAAACAAGAGCAACAAAGATGGCTAGTGCAGTTGTCCCCTATGGCTCGCAGGCAACATAATGCCCCCTAGATCCTCTGCCACTGCCCAAGGCCACAGTAAGTGAAAAAGTTAAAATCGAGACTAACAGGGAGAGCAAAGTTCAATGTTACCTACATCATGTTACATGCTCAGTATTGCTACCCATAGATCAGCAAAGATTGTGGCCCACATGGTTACAGGTTACTAGGAGAGAGTTTAGTGGTGAGATAAATAAGTGATGGCAAGATTCATAGATGCTAGGGTCGGAAGGGACCTCAATAGATCATCGAGTCCGACCCCCAATAGATCATCGAGTCCGACCCCCAAGACGGCAAGACACAAAATAATACAAAGTTTTGAGAAAGTAACCTTGGGGCTACAATTCATCTTTCCTCATAAAGGACCCGGGAAAATTAAGAAGCCACATTTTAAAATGATAAAAGAAACATGGTTCTTTACCTGAGAATTCATGGTACCAACCTCTTAATTTTAAAAACCCACCACTTCAATTTAGGGAGAATTAAACCAAACTAAACCCCTGTGGCATGTACGCAAGGGTGGGGGCCTGATCCTTACCTGCCTCTCCAGCAGGGGAGGGAGGGAATCTGCTGGCAGGCCAAGGAGGCCCTGAGCTGTGCGGGTGCCTGGTGCTTCCCTCCATGGCTGCAGGGACAGGGGGAGGGGGGCAGTGCTTCTCTCTGTGGTAGTGATGGTGCCCCCCAGGTGGTACCCGCCTGCTGGTACCTGGGCTGGACAGTCCCAACGGGGTGCTGCGGCCATGGAGGGAAGCACTGGCTCCCCAGCAGCTGCAGATATCCCCATGCAGCTCAGGTAGGCAGGCAGGCTCCGGAAGAACAAAAACAAAAAGATCGGGCTCTTCAATTTTTTTTTCCTTCAATTGAGCCTGCTTGCCTGTATGAGCTGCCATGGCTTGATGTGCTGGTGGCGGGGATGGTGCATGGGGCACTGGAAGCCCACTAAGCCCCAAGCACGTCAGTTTTCAGCGCCCTGGTAGCAAACTAAAATGCCTCGGAGGTGTTTTATCTTGCTACGTTCCAAAGTCATTTAAACCCAAATATGCAAACAGCAATGTCATTCAAGCGGTACAAAAGGGCATTTAAGCCACTTGAAAGGCCAGTTTTGTGGCATGTAGAAAGGCCCATGAACATGGGGATTAAAAAAAATATACATTTCTATGAATATGAGTATCCACAGTTACAGTATTTAGTTAGTTAGTTGATTTATATGCTGCCCTTCCCAACAAAGGCTCAGTGGATAGGATAAAAATACATAAAAGAAAAACCCACCTGCTTCAGGGCAGAAGCAAAGTACTAACTGCCTGAGTTTAGGAAAATAATTGTCCTATGGAAAAATTATGCCATACTTGTCCATTAAGGAATTTCTTGTCCCTTGTTATAAGAATCAGGTATTAGCCAGCATTTATGATAAGATTTGGGACTATATGGCTCAACGCTATGAGCTGGTATTGCATTTACTGTGCAACTCTCTTCATATGGTGCCATTATTTTTATTTAAAAACTAGACAAAAATGGTAAACAACATATTAATGAAATCTGCAGGTGAGACTAAGTTGAGTGGTATGACCAATGCCATCGAGCATTAAAACAAAACTGGCTTAGAGACAGAGTGAAGGTATAGACGGAGATTCAACACAAACATATGACACTGACACAAATAATCCAAAACATCATGGGATGGATAACCTGAAAAGGAGCTGTGTTGAAAGACGCCTAGGATTGAGAGGGTCTGATCCTGTCCTATGCAAGTCAATAGAGGGTCTTGCTCCTGGATTCAGTCAGAGAAGAATCAGGATTTGGCAGCCTAATGCAAACCCAAGACTGAACTCCATGGATGTAGTTTGACTGATATCCATGGCTTGCATCAGGCACATAGAAAACAGCAAATGAAAACCTTAGGGCCACTAAGGAAGCTAATGTGATGTTGGGTAGACTGAAAGGGAGAATCCGGGTCACTGAATCCAGTTCTCTACTATCACAGAGAACCACCTTTTATTATCTCTTCTGTAACCCTTCTGGAGCATAGAGGTAAATGTGTTCTACCTGAAACTGGTATGATCATATGGGGGAGGTTATTTTAGTTTCTGGCAATTCATTCCAAGGAACACACTGAAATAGTGGAAGAGGCTTAGGGAGGAGAAGCAAACTTAATGCAAAGGCTTAAGAGACTGCAACATAAGGCAAGACATACAGCTTGACATGAACTAAGAAGGAGGCCTGAGAATTATCTACAAGTGACATGAAAGAGACCTGTAGAGGTATAAAGAGTAATAATGGGATGAATACTGGATAGCAAAACCTAGGAGATGCATTCTGGCAGGGAAGGGTATTCCATTAGGGAATATTCTCCAACAGGAAGTGGCAGAGATCCACTACTTGGAGTTTTCTAAAACCAAGAAAGCCAGTGTGACAAGGAATATTCTCTACCATGAGCCTCACTTGGTGTGTGTCACTTTACCACTCTTTCCCCTCACATTTTTGTCAATTTAGATTGTAAGCTTCTGGAGGAAGCGATCATCTCACTTTGTTTGTAAGGTCCCATGATGAAAGGAGCATCAGGCTCCAGCTGTTTCTTTCCAACTCTCCCAGGGCTCATTTCCTGGTAACCAGCCTGACAACATAATTCCCACAGCTGGAGATGAAGCTGCATGTTGCATGCCAGGCTTCCCATTATGAGTAGGAGTACTTTTCCCAGACCTCTACTGCAATGAACTACAGGAGAATGCAAACAACCACTCATTGGCAATAGGTCAGTCTCACAGCCCAAAGCAGCAGAGTTGGTGCTATTAAATCACAATTCTCTCTGCTTGCAAAGTGGTCAGGCTCAGAGGCCACATGATCCCTTTTACCTACCAAAGGCAAATCACAATTACCAGAAAATCCCAAGGGAGGTCATATCTAGATTACCCTCAGGAGCCAAGACAAAATTGCTCCCTATGTTCTATTCAGCAGGGCTTCCTCTGATCTCAGAAAATGGAGACAGCTTTCTTGGTGGCACTTCAGGAAAGATTTCCTGATATTCAGGAATCAGGAATTTGCTGGCTGTCTTTCCATTACTTCACCTGTTTAGTCAATTCTAAAACATGTCATCAAGGCACATCATTTCCAAAAAGGTTTTATTAGGAGGGCTAATTATCATCTCGTATTCTGTGGCCAACTGGTTAGGGCACTAGGCCTGGGATGTGGGAGACCCAGGTTCATGTTCCTGCTCTACCTATTTCAGAGCCATCTCAATGAGAAGCTCTGTTCTAAAGCAGGGATTTGAACTTATTCCTTCCTTAGCTATCCCAGCGCCTTCAATCATCTCATGACATAAACTCTTCCTGAACTGAGCAGCTTGGGTTTCAGTCTGAAAACAGACGTTCTGATCATTCAGTTTTCATGAACAAATTTTCTATTTTTTCCAATATGAAAAGAAAAAGAACTCTGAAACCTCACAAGTTGCTGGAACTATCACCATCTGGCCTCCTCCAGTGTTCAGTACCTTCCTGGATCGGACCATAAATCCCAACATATCATTAAGTACATATAGGGGAGATAATCACATAAAAGCAACATTACAGTCACCTCTTATCATACATTACTCAATACTGTGCCACTGATGACAGTTTAATATCCATCATTGCTTCAGTAGTTCACATTTATACAGCATCTTTTTGTCTGCAGTATCCTAAAGCTCCATGCCAGGCTGGAACAGAGCACAAGGCAACCTAAGACAACAGCTGAAAGCCCAGCTCTATAAAATGCTGAAGTCCTCCTGACTCAATGGACTTCTGTTCACTAAGATGACAAGGGAGAATTTAAGGAGGCAATAGACAATTACCGGCTGGAGAACAGGTACGAAGCCCTGGCAGCCCAGGAGGAGGAGGAAGGAAAGGACAAAACCGGGGAGGAGGCAACTCCACACTCATCGCGTCCCATGCAAGCTGAAGGAGACAAGCAGGCCAGGAAGAGGAAGCGTCACGTGATTGTCACTGGTGACTCCATCCTGAGAGGTACGGAGGGTCCCATCTGTCTCCAGGACCCCTTGGCACGCGAGGTATACTGCCTACCTGGAGCGAGGATTCAGGACGTGAAAGGGATGCTCCAAACCATAATCCAGCCCACTGATTATTACCCCATGGTCCTAGTCCATGTGGGCACTAATGATGCGGCCAGGAGCAACCCTGATCGCCTGGTGGATGACTACCACGCTCTGGGGTGCGTGCTGAAGGAGATGTGCGCACAGGTGGTTTTCTCTTCTATCCTGCCAGTGAGTGGACGAGACAGTCGGCATGAAACATGCATCGCAGAGACCAACTGGCGGCTACAGGAATGGTGCTTCGAGGAGGGCTTTGGCTTCCTCAGCCATGACCGGCACATCACGACGAGAGACATGCTCGGGTGGGATGGGCTCCACCTTTCCCCTAAAGGTAAGCATGTGTTCTCTTCTAGGTTGCTGGATCTCCTCCAGCGGGCTTTAAACTAGGCTCATCAAACAGCACCCACAACTACAGCCCAACCCAGCCCAACGAGTGAAGCGAATAAACAGGTAAGAGATAGGGGCCAGGGTAACGCTGGGACTAGGGGGTCAGTACACACATCCACGGGAGGCCTCAAATGCCTCTACGCAAACACTCATAGTACGGGCAACAAGCAGGAGGAACTCACCCTCCTGCTGGCTGACACCAGCCCGGACATAGTGGGGAT
>NW_017728907.1:15681122-15704601 GCF_001723895.1 Crocodylus porosus
GAGGAGGTTAGATGAACACCTTGCTTGGGTCGTTTGACCCCAGTACTCTTTCCTGCCATGGCAGGGGGTCGGACTAGATGATGTGCTCAGGTCTCTTCCGACCCTAGAAACTATGAAACTACCTAAGTTGGAATTTGGCCAGGACTCTGGGGTTGATACCGCTACTGTTGTAAAAATCCTTGAATGAGGGGATGTTATAGATACACCAGTATGAGATAATAAGCCGTAGTCTATATTATGCACTAGATTAGACTAAATGATGATCTTGGTTCTTCCTGATCTTCCTCTTTACAGACCAAGGAAACTCTTGTTACAGCAAGAGTCATTAGACAATACCGTTACATGCATTCTTATGTCTACCCCACACATAGGACAAATGTATAAAGTATAAATAAAACAAATTCCAGTACAAAAATAACCCAACTCTATATAACTGATTTCTCCTCCAACAGGTGATCAATCTAGAAGGCTGTATCATCTACCACTTAATAAGGCACAGTAATATTCTGATTTGAGTCAATATCCATACTGGGTGTATCAGGTATATGGCAAAATAGAAGACCTTGAAAGTCCTTTTTTTCTCATGTTATACTTGTACTCCTCAATGGTTTTGAAAATGGCAGGCTGATAGAACCTCCTTGAACTGACCATTGTGTGAGCTGTGGACTCTCCAGCTTGTTATCCATGCCAATGAACATTGCCAACACATCTCAGGTTTGCACAACACTGCCCCAGCATCTCACAGCTGGGCCTCACAAAGCTCTACCTAAGCCCTTGGGTGCTAACCTGGATTTTGTAGTTTTGTCAATTCATTTTGATGTTGAACCACACCATCTCCTGTTAATCTAGTCCATGGGTCTGGCTAAAGAGAATCTGTCATTGTTTGGCAGACATGAGGTTTTCAGAATGCAAGGATAATTTGCAGATCACAACACTCATTTCAGAAACAGCCCAGAACATAGCTTGAGATCTCCAGCAGTGAAACAGTGGCCTACAACCACTTCCAAAGTATCTAAAGAAGGATCTTAAACACTAGCAGGTACCAGCAGAATGGCAACATGTTTTTAAGGGCTGGTATCCAAAACGCCTCAAGCCCCAGTCATATTTCTGTCACTGACTTACTATCTGACTTTAAGCATATCCCTTCATCTCTCTCAGTGCCTCAGTTTCCTCATCTGATAAGCAAAATGTCATGCTTTGCTCCAGAAGATGTCGACAGTTGTAACATGTTGAGCACTAATCACTAATTACTTTGTGTAATAAGTAGCTGAATTAAACAATTTGTTCTGTGTTCTTGTATTTTGGTCTCACAATGGATACTGTGCCTAAGAAGTCCAAGGCCTTTCCAACATCAAGAGCTGACAATGGTTTCATTTTCCATGGCCCCTCTTGGCCACTTTTAGTTGCAGCTCTCCCAGTCCATGTAAACATGCTAATTGCTTGGGCTAAAAGAAGGGCTGGATGCCACAGTGTTTGTTTTCCATTGAATAGGATTAGGGATTCTGACACGAATGATTAATCACTGTACTGCAGACGGCTGACAAACACAGGGAAGGCATCCTCTACGAATGGAGAGCACACGCAATCTAAGCCAAGCAGCTGCTGGTTACTTCTATCTACTCCCCTGCATCTCTCTTTTTATCTTCCCTTCTTTTCTCCTCACAAAACACTGTGCACTCATCAAGCCAACTCCAGACCCGAGTGTAGTGGAGGAAATGGCAGGCAGCTCAAGAGCACTGGCCAAGGCAAGACTCAGTTGTTACATGTCACAGACAGATATGTGACCCAGTGCAGCTGTAAGGGCCATCCAGCTGAGTGGGAAGAGCAGAACAGCAGTAGCAAGAGTTAGACTCTTGGCTCCAAAAACAGACGTGGGCACCTATTACAGGTACACAATATGGGTTGGCAGGATGGCCACCTACTCACCTCATGAGGCACCTACTGGCGTGATGAATTTCAACAGCTAAGTTATGTTCTTCTGTCAGATTTAAATAGGAGAGGGCTTTTTTTGTTTCATTTATTTAAACGATTTCTCCTTTTCCCATCATCATGATATCTGATCACTGTTAGATAAATACAACAATG
Source organism: Crocodylus porosus (assembly GCF_001723895.1). Taxonomy (NCBI): domain Eukaryota; kingdom Metazoa; phylum Chordata; order Crocodylia; family Crocodylidae; genus Crocodylus; species Crocodylus porosus. Next base: position 15,683,208 of record NW_017728907.1, read on the forward strand.
ACATCAATAATACTGAGTGGTTTGCATTAAGCAAGCTCTGCATAAATGTCAGCTAATGATTACCTGCCACACCCCTAAGAAAAGGAAGTACAAATAGCCCCATTTTACACATGGAGAAAATAGAGCCATTGAGAGGTTGCAGCCAAATCACTGACATTTGGTTTATTAATACTGGGAAACTAAAGATGCTATAGTAAAAGTGGCCTGATTGACAAAGCTTCTGGACGTACCTAAACCTTATTATATGCTCTGTGCCACTGAGATACAGGCTACTGAGCTAGACAGACCTGCAGTCTGATGCAGTAGGGGATCTTTTATGTTCTTTTGTTCTCTGAAATCAGGCCACTTCTTTAAGTACTTGATTCCAGCCACACACACACACATACAAGGATTTTTGAAAATGCTGGCTCTTGTAACATGCCCAATTTGAAACTCTCGGGGCAAGGCAACAGATTACAGCCTATCTGAAACTAACCTGTATGTTAGTGCAACACCTGCCTCGACAGGGCCCAGAAACTGTTTGGGGCCTCTGAGCACAACAGTAACATAAATAATTTGTCAAGGTCATGCCGTGCTCAATGGCAGAGCCAAAAATAGCAGTCAGGAGTTCCCACTTCCCCACTCAGCCCACCAGACCTTGCTCCCCCAAGAATGCACAGCTCTATCCAGGGCTATTTGTAAAAGCCACAAGGTTTTTTATGTGATTTTTTCCCACAGAACAAACAATGCTTCAATGTGCTCTGAAAGAGCAACATTTGCCAGCAGCTATACGCTTTTGAGGCAACAGCCAGCAAGGCACGCAGCTGAAGCCCACTGAAAAGCATCCCTACACTACCAAAGCAAATGGGCACTGGCAGCCCTTGTGAGCTATCCCTTTTTAATACTGTACTCTCTTTAATCCAAAATGAGGTTGTTTCCCCCCTAATATGCATGGGGGGGAAGGGACCCTTGTCTTAGATTTGAGTATGGGTCTAGAGCAGGCAGCAGCTCAGCTCCAGCTTTGGGACCAGGCATAGGGCTGAAACCAGAGCTGAGCTTCCTGCCCTGGGCTGCAATGGTTCATCCAGCAGGGGAAGGAGCTTGCAGCCAAGGGGAGTACAAAGGAGACTGACTGTAGGATGGGGCAGGGAGAGGGAACTGTAGTCTGCCCCCCTGATCCCTTGTCCTCCCATGCTTGTGCCTGCCCCACCACCACCTGCTGTATGTCCCCCCCACCAATACCCCCTTGCCTTCTGCCCCGGCTCCAGTCTCTCCAACTCCAACCTGGCCCGGCTGGGAGCTACTGCTACTTCTCCCTGGCCAGGCTGATTTGGGGCTGGGTTGGGGCCACCACTGCAGCTGACTTCCCTGGAGCTGGGGCAGAACTTCAGCAGAAGGCAAGGGAAGGAGAAGGCAGCTGGGCAGGGTGTGAAGGAGCAAGCATGGGGGGAGAGACAGGTGGCAGGGAGTCAGATACAGGCACAGGGAGCAAGGGGAGGGGGTTCGGGTGGCTGGCACAGGGGGCACAAGGGGTGGGGGAGGAAGCAGGGAAAGCAAGGGTCCAACCCCTCGTGCTCTGCTGCTGCTTTCCTTACTGTGCAGTGGGGGGACAAATTTAAGATGACATTTCACTAATTAGATTCTATACATGGAAAATTATGACAAATGTATAATTTTCCATGTATAAAATCTAATTATGGCGGGGAGGAGTCATCATAAGCTCAAAGTCATCTTGGATTCGGGTAAATATAGTAAAGCGTGTGCACTGATGGCTGAGAGGCGGCTTGTTGATTCTGTTTGGCCAGACAGGGCCAGAAGCCTTCCCTGTGTCACCACTCTCCTCTCCCACCATACAGTTGCTATTAAGCCATTAGCCCTCAAAACCGATCACCCCCACAAATAACATACTGCCCTCACAGCCACCATTAATCCACTATTCTTCTGAATCTCATATCCATTAATCCACTACTTCCCATGCTCCTTCTCCCCTGACTTCTATACAGGCCTCTCCCACTTCCTTTTTTTTCAACCTCCCAACTCAATCCTGGAAGATTCCTTCTTTCCCTTCAAAGGTGTAGTCAACTTAAGAGCCTGTTATCTCAGCTCTGTATGGATTTTATTTACCACTAGCAAACTGCCTGTCGAGAATGACGAGGGCAGGAGGGGCAGCTAGGGATGAAGTGCTGCCACCCACCGCCCCACGCCACTACCACCTCCCAGGACCGGACAGTGGGGCAAGCTTCCTCCCTTTCCCCCCGTCAGCTAATCAGAGCACAAATAAAGCATTACAGACAGACAGACAGATTTGGGCTTTTATAATATTAGAATTCTAATCCGTCTCCTAACCTTCACCTTCATTAGGGCCTGCTGACACTCTTTCTGCTCTTCTACTTTTTGTATTATTCCTTTGTGCTAGCTACTGTACAGACACACTATAAAACAAGAGTCCCTGCTCCAGAGAATTTACAGTAGACAAGACTGGCTAAGGAAATATTATTACCATCCCACATTATAGATGGGAAGCTGAGGAAGAGAGTGAGCAAGACAACCGCCTAAATCACAGGAGTCTAGAAGAGCTGGGAACTGAACCTAGATCTCCTGGGTCTAGGCAAGCACTAGTCAAATCCAGTCTCGGCAATGTATAGTTGCTTTTTGAACTATGTTAGCGAAACAGTTTTAATCCATTCAATGTGTGCTATTTTGATTTTGTGTAATGATAATTTTTTTAATCAGAATATCATTAAGAATAATGTCAAGTGCCTTCAGGAAATCTAAGCATGTTATGTCAACATAGTTACCTTTATCAACCAAATTTGTAATCTTATGAAAATGATATCAAGTTTATTTGACAAGGCCTATTATCCATCAAACTATAGTGAATACTATCAATTAAGTTACCAGCCTTTAATTCCTTACTGAGAGTTACATGTCATATCAGCCTTTCCATGGCTCTGCCTGCCATCAGTGTCAGATTAACCAACCATCTAATGTCACCTTGCTAACTCTTGTTAAATATTAGAAAAACATTAGCTTTTTTTCATCCTCTGAAGCTTTCCCAGCATGCTAAACTCGTGAAAAATCAATTATCATAGTTCACAAAGCTCTTCAGCCAAGTCTTGAAATGGTCTTTGGTGCAACATGTCTGGCCCTTACTTGGAACATAAATTCTTTGGGGCAGGGACTGTATTTTGATTCTGGGATTATATTTTTAGTACACTAGGATTTTGGTGCATGACTGGGGCACCTTGGTGGTACTTGTAAAACAAATCAGTCAATCATTCATCATCATTCTTTGCATTTTCCACAGTTGCTGTTTATCATCATTTCTGGTTGCTGATAGAGCAGGAAGCATGTCGTCATCATGTAAGACATGAATACATCATATCTTGCTTCTTTCCAAATACAGAATAGAAAACCTAATTATGTGCCACTTATTCTGTAAGGGAAAAATAAGAAGTCTAAAGCAGCATTTCTAAACCCAGGGTTGCAACCCAAAAGTGTGTCACAAGAATATATGAAAGGGTTGCGAACAAGCTTTAAAAATGGATTCTCCTTTAAAGGAGAAAAACATGGGAAACTATAGGTTTTCCCTTGCAGCCTGGCACGGTTCCAGCCTGCAAGGTGCTGCTTGGGCCCATCCCCCTGCCCTACACATACCCCCAGGAGTTGGGGTCAGGAATGAGGGGCCAGAGGGCTGTTTTCTACTTAAACTATTTATGGGCTCAGGAGTGGTCACCAATGTTTACAAATGGGTCCTGGTACAAAAAGATTGAGAACCACTGCTCTAAAGGCTTCGGTCCTCTCAGGAGGGAACACGCTGTTGGAGGTGTCGTCTTTCAGAGGAGACAAAAAAGCAATGGAAGTCCTGATCCCTTGCAGTCATTAGCAATTCCAAGGCCTTTTGTGCAAAAGCATAAACTCTGTCCAAATATTTGGATTAGCATATCAGTTTGGGTAATTAGAGCTTTCCTTCATAAATCCCTTATGCAGTATTTCTTCACTTCCTGTCCAAAATGCACACACTTTTTATACTAACCAATATTAGACTATATATTCTTATGTTATGACTGTACACAGAAGTCTCAGTTATGGACCCAAGCTTTGTCGAAGTAGCTGAACAGATCTGTTACAACAATTGCTGAACAGACCAGTTATAACAGTCTAGTGGAAGTCGTTCTCTGCTAAAGATCTGCTAGGCTGTGTGGCAGGTGAAGCGATTCCAGCCACTGCAATCTAAGATTATTGCTATTTATAACAATAGGATGATTCCCCATTCTCTGCTGAGATAGTTTCTACCCAGGCTCTCCAGTAAGTCAATCACACACAGTCACCCAAAGGCACACATACAAGATGTGTTCCTGGCTTGAAAAAGCCCTGGTGGGAATGATCTAGATGGGGATGGTCCTGCAGGGGATTGGACTAGATGGCCTCCTGGGGTCTCTTGCAACCCTAATTTTCCATGATTCTAAGGTGTTCAAATGCCTAACTCCTATTTAAGTGTTTAAGCTTAATGGGCACTTTTACATGTGCGCAGGGGGTGGGAAGGGAAGCCCTTTAATTAGAGTGGCTTCAAGAGCCACTCTAATTAAAGCATCACAGCATTTTGTGTATCAGCCCCCATGTTTAAAAATGCTGGCGGGGGGATGCTTGAACTAAAGCTCATTCAACAAGTTTTAGTTTGTGAGCCCCTGCTGCCATTTTTAAGTGTGAGGACGGCTGCTGGAGCAACTCCAGCAAACTCAGTTCATCTTACAGCATGTCAGAGCAGCCTCCGTGCTTGTGTACAGGCACCCAATAATACCTGATGCAATGCCTGTTTTATTTCAGTTTGGACTTGAGGTCCCCGAATACTTTTTTTGAAACCTAGCTCTCAAAACTCCTCCTCCTTTAAAGAGCAATTAGAGCAGCCTTACCTATATAATACCCACACACACTTGGGTTGTATACTGTGCTGGGTTCGGGGGTGGGGAGGGGGCAAGATGGCTCCTGTGTTTTGGCCATGTGCTCAGCATATGACAAGCTGCAGCCTGTGTCTGGGGGAAATACCCCTGGCCTCATTGGCCAGGGGAAGCAGAGAATTCTTTCGGCCAGTTGGTTGGGAAAGGAACTGGGGTATGGTGCTCCCTGCCTGGACAAGGCTAGGGTGATATCATGCGGGGGGGATACAAGCTGAGCCAGGCTGGTTTGGAGACAGAAGCTGCTAGGGGCTGCTGCAGAGTGAGGTTTCTTGTAAGGCAGAAGGAGTTTGCAGTTTGCAAAAAGGGAAGCTCAGGTGGAGGGGAGAGGGAGGGAGAACTGTCCCACGGATTAATACCAGGGACAAAAATATTGGTTCCTTGGGTTTGCTGGCAAGTTTAAACAGAGTTGAAACCTGGGAGTTTCCAAGCCAGTTTTAGGCCAGGGTTGAGGTTTGCAACTTTCTGCTCCCAGTGGAGCTGTGACGCAAACTACCTGCAGCCTAGGCCTAAAGGGTAGGCCTGGTTTTTCCCCTTGTTTCTTCTGATGGTCCTTTGCTCTAGCCAAGCTGTGTGGTTGGGCTGGCTCTAGCCATTAATTAATCTGGTTCCTTTTGGAGTTTTTCCTGCAGTTTCATTTCAGCAGGCCATACAATCCAGCCCAGAAGTTTTGTCTGTGTGCACTGCATCTAGAGCCACAGTCATGCCCCACACACATATACAGCCTCTCCATGGGAGCAAAGATTGGCATGCTATCATTCCTCCAGAAGCATCGAGGGGCCCCCCTGCACTGCAGAAGGACCCCGCTCTCTAGCAGCTTCCCCTGGTAAAGCACAACCTATAGACTGTGTCTTGTAGTTAGTAGTGTTTTATGTTGCATTTAGAGTTTTCCTTTGTTTTCTGTAATAAATCTTGTCTTTTGTGCTTGCGAGGAGCAGTGTTTTTGCTTATGCGGGACACCCTAGTAATTTATTTAGTGTTTCCCAGGTGGTCTGGGTGGGGGCTTGAGCCAAGGTAAAATATATTTACTACCGCAAAATTGAACCTGGCCCTTGTTGTTGCCCACTGGTGCCTGGCAGAAAGGTTACACCTATATCATAACATCCCTCTACTATTCGCCTAGTGCCTATACCCTCACAAACCAAGTCTCCACACTCACATACAACAAGTCTCCCCACATCCTCCAACCCCCCCACACATATAGCCACCCCTGACTTATCTCCTTCATGTTTGGGTACAACCTGCACTTCCTAGCATGGGGCAAACACACACACATATACCCTACATTACAAGCACAGTCACCTCTAATCACAAAACCTGTGACATCCACATACATGGGATGGAGCAGGCCTCTCCACACGCTCTGTGAAAGAGTGAAAGCAGATAATACTTGTTCCAAAAGTGGGGTTGCCTTAGCATAACTACATAATCTCATTCTCTCAGTGGCAGGTGGGGAGGGGACCTGGGGCAGAAGGGGTGGGGTGAAACTGGAAAACCAGGACAGCAACAGAGCTAGCTTGCACTGAAAGTTGCAACCTTTGAAATTAACTCTTCTCCTGACCTTGCAGAAGGAGTGCTGGAGGCAAATCCACCCATCTCTGCTGGTGCCTTTCGCAACATGCTGTCACTCAGACGAGCAACATTCTTAATGGGTTTGTGGGAAAGGCCCGTCCTGCCTTTCCATCTGTACCTTCTGCTGGTTCCCTTCGCAAAGCACTGGCTCACCATACGATGTTCCCTTGAATTATTTAGACTGGTAAATCTTCCTGCATCTCACATCTTTAGTCCATCTGTTAGCCAGGGCTTTGCCTTTATAGGAACTGTCCTTTATGCATGCCGGCATCTGTCAGCAGTACACTTGCCTCTTTTATTCATGATCTTCTGTGGGAGATGGTACAAGCTGCAGAAATGCCTCATTTCTAGTATGCATTTCATTTTAATGGAAGATTACATGACTGGGCCCCACTTTATTACCTCTCACCCTACACATTCATCCATCACCAGCCCCATTCACTGAGCCTGCAGTGGGATGTCAGCCATCAGGCAGCCACTGTCAGATTCCTCTCGTGCAGGTTCTCCCCACCTCCAAGGTGAGAAGAAAATGCATTGCTTTTTTCACAGGGCAGAAGATTATCATAAGGGAAGCAGTTAGCCACTGGACTGCGAGTTAACTCAACAAATGCAGCGCTGTGTACTAGGATCTCGGAACATAGTAAACAGTACTGGACAATGGACAGAGAATCTTGTTCAGGGCAGAGACAGATGAACATGCACGCCAAGTATAAGTTGGGTTGGTTTTGCATATTGATGCAAAATCTACTGGAGCAGGGAGATGTGCAGCTACCCTGAGACAACTCACACATTAGGCAGTTCTTATAGCACCTTGCCAGTAGGTAGCAAGAAAGCAGATAATAGCGTACTTGCTTTCAGCAAATTCCTACATCATGATGGACATGGATGTGTCTAATAAAAACCACCGGATTGGGCAGTTATTCTGTTTCTGGATTTTGACCATTTGTCTACCTTTTTTTTCTTTTTTTTTTACACTAGAGCAATGCTGTTAAACCAATGTTAACATTTCATCTCTCAATACCCTCAGACTAGTCAACCACAAATGTGAATTCTAAGGCACAGACGCAGGTAGGCCAATGGCCCCTAACTCCCCACTCAAATTCACCTCTGCACATATGTACATATATGCAAATATTTATATACCCATACCAATACCTCCAGAACTCCAAAGGTATTTGTGCAAAGCTACAATACCCATCATTGCACACATGCATACACATGCACCCGTACCAGATCATCCATATACAGCTGTAGTCAGAAAGATCCCAGTTACCCACCATATTCATACAGTAACACCAATCCAGATGTGTAAGCACAAATACCTATAGCATTCATCTAATGTTCACAACAACCAATGCTCCTATATGCTTCACAGATTCCTCATGCACCACTATGGACACATGCTCTTACATATACACATGCTTACATGCATGTATACAGTGAACAGCATCCACAAAAATCAACATGCAACTAGAGAAACAATTAAAGTTACATGATTCGCTTGTGAGTATAACTGGATGAAATTAGTGGAAATATTTTGCACCAGGAAAGGAACATTTTGGACCAAGAGATGATTAGGAACAGTCAGCATGGACTAACCAAGGGCAAGTCATACCTGACCAACATGATTGCCTTCTATGGTGAAATGACTGGCTCTGTGGATACAGGAAGACCAGTAGACCTGATATATCTTGACTTTAGCAAGTCTTTCGATACGGTCTCCTGCAACATTTTCTCAAGCAAGCTGAGGAAGTATAGGTTGGATGAATGGACTGTACAGCAGATAGAAAACTGGCTGGTTGGGCTCAAAGGGTAGTAATCAATGGCTCAATGTCTAGCTAGCAGCCGTTATCAAGCCAAGTGCCCCGGGAGTTGATTCTGGGGCCGGTTTCGTTCAATATTTTCATCAGTGACCTGGAAGATGGTGTAGAATGCACCCTCAGCAAGTCTGCAGGTGACACCAAGCTGGGGGGATTCAGAGAGACCTAGATAAAGTGGATTGGACCAAAAGAAATCTCATGAGTTCAGTAAGGACAAGTGCAAAGTCCTGCACTTAGAAGAGAACAATCCTATGCACTGGTACAGGCTAGGGACTGAATGGCTAAGCAGAAGCTCTGCAGAAAAGGACCTAGAGCTGATAGTGGACAATAAGCTGAATATGAGCCAACAGTGTACTCTTGTTCCAAAGAAGGCTAACAGCATACTGAGCTGCATTAGTAGGAATATTGCAAGCAGATTGAGGGAAGTGATTATTCCCCTCTATTTGGCACTGGTGAGGTCACATCTAGAGTATTGTAACCAGTTTGCCCCCTGCACCCAGACAGCCCAATGGAGGGCAACAAAAATGGAGAGGGGGCTGGGAGACATGACTTCTGAGGAAAGGCTGAGGGAACTTGGCTTATTTAGTCTGGAGAAGAGAAGACTGAGGGGGGATTTAACAGCAGCCTTCAACTACCTGAAGGAGGGTTCAAAAGAGGATGGAGCTAGACTGTCCACGGTGGTGGCAAATGACCGAACAAAGAGCAATGGTCTCAAGTTGCAGCAAGGGAAGTTTAAGTTAGATATGAGGAAAATCTTTCTCATGAGATGGGGAGTCAAGCACAGGAACAGGTTACCCAGAGAGGTTGTGGAATCTCCATCCTGGGGATCTCACAAGTGCCTCTGGGTGGGATGTCTGTCTCTGGTGCCTTAGCTGTGCATTTCCAGAGCTTGACAAGTTTGAGCTTCTTTTAAGTTTAACCTTAACTTTGAATACCCTGGATTTATTTGGGATAATTACCATGTCACTGTCATTTATTTTAAACATTAGGCTAGCAATCTCAGCCCAAACTCCATTTTAGGGTACCTTTTTTGTTGCGGGGTGGGGGGACAAGGGGAGGAAGAATATTGTGTTGATCCACTAAGTGTTCATTCATAGGCCAGGCAGTTACCACAATGGCCATTAATATAAAGCAAGAGGCCAAGTCCTATTGGTCCATGCAGAGCCAAAAGCCACAATTCCAAGGAGTATATAAACCAAGTGTACGGTCAGCACAACCATGCCAGAGTCTCTGGCACTTCCAACCCTTGTTCCTACATTTTTACTCAGTATTGCTTGGTATGCTCTATCCTGTATAATTTGGTATTAAACCTCTCTGAACCATGATGGTTGCCACATTTCATTATGTCCAGTGCCACTTCCTAAAGATGTATATTAATATATATAAATAAACAAAGAATATTTCCATAAATGTGTGTGAGCCACCACAAATGAAACCCATGAAAAAAAACATACTTCCAAAAAAAGCTTAAGGACAACTAATTTCAAATGCATGCTGAATAGCACAAGCTGACGTAGGTGCACACATGTACATTACCACTGGATAAACTGATTAATATGCATTTCTATGCACTGAATGGAGGATGCTGAAGCTGAAGAAACCTACCAGTGAGAACTACCCACACAACAATGGTGGACAAAGGACACGATGCATATCACGCCTGCCAATAACCAGCAAGGCAAAGTATACTACATTGCTCCAGAAGAAGCAACTAGAATTAGGAGGCAGCTGAAAGAATACAGAGAAATATTCAGACATTTCACATGATTTCTTAAATGTGCTTTATTCAAGTAAAACTGTTACACTACCTATTCAAACAACCCCCTTAACACTGCCCCCCTCATTCCTATCCAGCTACTTCCTGAGGGATATTCTTATTTCGTAACTAGTCCAAGTAACTGTTCTGACTGTATTATTCAGTTATATCTTTTAGGAATCAATGATTATAAATGAAAATTTAATACCTTCTTCAGACAAACCAACTCCCTCCTCTCCCCCATGGTAAATAAATAATGCCCTAGTCGAATGATAAATGGTATGCTCTGAGATTGGTGGGCTATGTGCTGTTAGACGAGTGAGAGATCAGTGAAGTGGATATGTGGTCTGTCTCTTGAGGATGGAAACTAGTACTCACACCAAGTGGATAATTATGCTAATTCAGTGATGGGTAGCATACAAAACAACCACAGAGCAGGGCAGAAGGCATGTTTGGAGTTTCTGGTTTATAAAAAAAGGCCAGATGAAACCGGTTGAGTTTTCTTATTCTGGGACTTAGGTTATTTCTGTAATGCATCTGGGACCCGATTCAAAGGCCAGCAAAGTCAACAGAAAGACTCTCTAGGTCTAAAATTAGCATTGGGTTAGCTCCACTGAGAGTAAGATGGAATATGTTGTAGTCTCTCAGCCATGGTAGACAACTGGACTGAATGAATTTCAGGTCTTTGGTCTATTTACAGAGGGTATGAAATAAGATGCTGATATATTTGGCACCTAAAGGGTGGGCAAATTGAACAATGGCTTATGGGCCAATATGTGGTGGGGACTTTAACCTATATAGGAAATGTATATAATATGGGAAGGGTGAGCGTTGAGTTTCTACTCTACAAGATGAAGCCAAACAGATTTGTGGGGACAGAGCTAAATGAGTTAAATTTTGGACTGAAAAACTGGGGCTTCTCTGCCCACCCCCCAACAAAAGAAATGCACTGACAGAAAAGAGCTTTGGACAATGATGCTCCACTCCTTCGTGATACCTTATGGGAATGCTGGCAGAATGGAAGCGAGTCTTGCTCTGAACATTAAAGCAAATTTTTGTCAAAGCTTCATAAAGATTTGTGTCTTTTCCTTTGCTAACAACATTCCGAAACACCCACCTTTCAGCCTGAAATGTTTGCAGCTCAGTTCCTGCCCAGAGAGATGCTTTTTGCTTAAGCTTTTAAGTCTTTTATAATGATTAAGAATTGAGATGAAGAAAAGCTCCCTAATTCTTCCACAGTTCTGCCAGCTGTGTGTGGGCTCAGGCCAGGATAGGAGTTTGCACAGCAGAATTGAAGTATACTGGCAAATGGGGATTCCCAGTGGGGAATACTGGGCATGTCTACACTTGGATTTATATTAATTAGCTATCACAATTGTAAATTCTATTGCAGAGATGACACCCATGTTTGTTATCGCTAGGACTCAGCATGGTTAACCGCTGGCATTTGTACCCTGGAACAAAGGTCTAAATTGTGCCCCGCTTGATTGTACATTTGTTTCCACATCTTAAAACGTTGTCTACAATTCTGTGCGGAAGGTCAGAACTAGAATGACAATGGGTTCTGAGATCAAAAATGAGGAATTCATGGCTATTGCTATGCTAGGCAATAAGTAGTAGGATCAGCTTATTTTATCAGCACCAAATTAGCACATTTTTTCATGCTCTCTGATTTTTTCCCATAGACAAGCAGGCAGTAAGAATTCAAGAGCAACATAATGCTCCAAAGCTGATCCCTCTCCCCTGCACTGTCTCTGCAGTTGGATCAAGTTGAACTTCAGGACACACTAATGACAATGCATTCCCCATGCTCGCCCCAGACTTTGCTTATCTGCTGAGCCGACTGTGTAGCTTCTTATCTCTGGGGAGCGCCTCTGTGTAAATATTGCTATAAATTCTTCTGCTTCCATTCAAGGCAATGCTGCTCTTTAATGCCTTCCTTGTAAGACCTGCTTGCCCTACCCCAAGCCATTAGTCGTAACAGGACGTTAATAAGGAGGGGCTTTGGTATCTCTCAGGGAGGTTGACCTCCTTCACTAGAAGCAGGGTACCCATTACGGTGCAATGATAAATCACAAGCCTTCCATTCTTGCTCCAGCAGGCACTTCTTTGCATGCATAAGCAAGAGAGAGAAAGAAACACTCCCTGTATTAACTCTGGCAACACCTGAATATTTTGTCATACCAGTACATTACTGAGCTAGTCTCCTGGTGGGACACATACCTGGCAAGCGCATGATCAAATGTCCGAGTTACAACTCAGGAGAATGAAGAGCAGAGTGGTTGTTCTTCAGTTGCCCTAATACCCAAAGGTACAGGCCCTGACTCCATGATTGCTGCACAAGGGCAACATACTAGACTGTGAAAAGGAAGTATGCTATCAAAAAAAGGGAGAGCAGTCAAAAAAAAAACCAGTTAAGCAAAATTCCCTTTCCCCATCCCCTCTTGTGTGCGCATGCACACACACACACGCATGTACCCTATTGTGTTATCAAATAACACATGCCATGTAAAGCTCTCCCAGGCACCTGATCGGCATCTGATCTATGCCCAATGACTGGTCTCAGTTCCAGCTGGGATAACCTAAGAGTCAAGGTAGTTGGGACTAATGAGAGTTCTGTGTCTTCCTCTAGTCCAGACAGTAAAACAGGTGAGGACACGACCTTACCTACTTCCCTCCCTCCTCCCCCCAATTTTCACTGAAAATCTTCATCTAAAAGTTCTTCAGTCTTTTTTGGGTGGTGCCACTGGTGGTATTGTTTAAAAAAATTGAAAATACAAATGAAGACATTGTGGGTTTGAGCTAAAAAAAAAATCAGACTGATTGCTTGTTATTTTTTTAAGCAAAATAAACTGGAAAATGGTCTAAATTGGACATTTCTTATGGAAATCTCTGGTTGTGACAAAGAAACAAAAAAGAAAAAAAACAGTGTGTGTTGAGAGAAAACTGTTGAGCACGTCTAGTAGATATCTAGTAGATGCCCATTACAGAAAATGCACTGACCACCTCTTTCAACCAGGTCTCTAGTAGATCTTCAGCAGTAAATGGGTATGTCTTCACTGCTGCCCCCAACTGATCACAGGAACACCAAGCAACCCCCACCTACCTGCTTTTACCCTGTATACATGACACCCAGAAATGAGGCAGTGAGGCCACTTCCAGGGTGCCTCTCCCCACGCCACTCAAGCTGTCTGTCTTTGGCACACGTGAAAGCAGCAGTGATGGTGGCTTCAGTGCTTCATTTTGGGGTCTGACATACGTAGAGTAGAAGTAGGCAGGTATAGTATGTTCAAGAGTGTGGCGTGCTAACAATTGTCAGAAAGTGGTACAAAAATACCCAGTACCACACATACTCTAGTGCTTTCTTCAACAGCAGCCAAGAGCTTCCCTTCCTACATAAATGGGCTTGAGGGTATCATTATGTTGATTTTCATCGGAAAAGACAAGTAATTTTCTTAGTGCACAGGTTTGGATGGGTACCTGGATTCTGATGCAAACAGCTGATTTCTTCCTTGACTGTGTAATAATATTTTGATCATATGAAAAGGAGCATCTCTGTTGCATCCAGCACACAGCACCTTATGTGACTTAGCTGAGGATAGTGTTGGACTGGGAGTTAGATAACTTGGGTACTCTTCCTAGCTGCTGCTGATCCACTAGCCAGGGTAGCAGGTCTTCTTTCTCTGACTCTGTATCTCAGTTGCCCAATCTTTGTGAAACTGCTCTGAGATCTCTGCAGGAATGGCAATACAATAAATCCTGTTATTGTAATGGCCATTTCATATTCTGAACTATAACATTAATCTACCTTGAAAATGGTTTCCATCAATATTTAAAAAATACAGAATAACAAGGGAAGTCACGTAGCAACTCTGATTGTGACTGATGCCCTAAACTGCAAAGGCTGAGGATTTGATACCAAGATGTTCAGGTTAGAGGTTCCTTACCATCATCCTGTCTGTTCCTGAGCAAGTGATTGTCAAAATTTAAGTTTGCTTTCTTCCTCTGTTGTTGTTCCACGTCAGGCTACAGCAGCTGCATTTAAAACTTTGTGGCATTTCTTTAGAAACACCTTTCCTGTCAGCTCAGGGGCTCTCATCCCCTTGGGCTGCCATTAATCAGTTCTGATCAGAAGTTTGTTCTGACCTTTTCACTTTAACCTCCTGACTTAACTCTCAGCTTCTGCATGTATGTGGGGACAGATCAAGAAGCATGTTGAAATATGATTTTTCTTCTTTCTTCCTATTCACACTGTCATTAGAGTAAGGAGAAGTTAGCATGCAACACAGATAGCCAGGCTCTACAACTGTTTTCCAACTCCTGAGTTCCTTCAGTTCCCCAAGTCTCAGTTTCCTAATTTGTTACCAGGATGAAGCCAAAAATAAGATTTTTTCCATCTTTTTGGTGAAAATGTACACTCTAAAAAATCTGTCCAAAATTCATAATTAATTTTAATGGAAATTTTCCAAAAACCCTGGGTAACTCATGAATTTACATATGAAAAAATAAAGGCATTGGAACAGAAGAAATGTAAGTGTTCAAAGACCTGAACTGCAAAGTTTTACAAGTACTTAAAGAAAGCACGGAGTAATTTTTAATTCAGGGAGCCAAACAGAAGGCTAAAAGTTTACCCTTGTGCCCCAAGGCAGCAAGCTCTGTAGAGCTAATACTATCACCAGACAACCTATGTAACAGTTCACTTGGGATTGTTGATTTAACTCCCTTTATTGAAACCACATGAACAGAACATTATGGTTAAGACTATAAAGTAGAAATGGATGAGGGTTTGTTTTCTGTTAATTTTTTTTTCCACCAAAAAAATACAAATTCAGGCCAACCAGAACCATCAATGTATCATTTGAACTTACATCAGATTCATCAAATTGAAAAAGAGAAAAAAATTAAACACACTTCTGTTCAGTAACTTCAGAATGAAGTTTTGGGTTTTCACTTCAAAGCACTGTTTCATTTTGAAATTTAGCTAGCTCTAAACTTTTTAGTGTAAAAATAATCAAAAAAGAAAACATGATAAAATTAGTTTCATTCAACACAATTGGAGAATATTTTTTCAGTTTCCACTTCAACAAAACATCTGGGAAAAAATGTCATTTGGGGTCAACCCAACATGATTCGCTTTTAGTTTTTTTTGTCCAGCCAGCAAACTGAAAATTGAGTTATTCACACAGCTTTAATGTAGACAGGCCACAGTTTGGAAGCTCAGGGTCAGAATGAAAACACTTTACACCTGCTCTTTATATCTGGGTGGCTTGAGCTTCCTGACTTTAACCAGACACCTTGTTTAATGGGACACCCTGCTGATCTGGGTAGAGGGAAGAGGCAGACCTACTGCACCCAAAGGGGCCAAGAGTTATACTTAAGGGTTTTTTCTTCTATGATGTCATGGTGGGAGGGAGGCTTCTGTGATTTCCGTTCGCTCTGACAGTCACTGCTGAGAACTCAGGGATATATTTCATGCTTATTTATAAAACAGAAGTAGGCCTGAGGGCCTCTGCTGGAGAACATGGCTTTTCTCCATTTGGGAGTCAGAGGGAATCCTGGCTTTCTCTTTCAGTCAAGAAATAAAGCACTGGGGAGTGCACTTTTAGGAAAAACTTAACAGTCAGGGGGAAGGGGTATGGGCTTCTTGCTCTATAACTAGCTTGTCCCATTTGAGAATATCTGGGAACCTAGAAAAGGCCAAAAACTGAGGCTATAAAAATTATTTCATTCCAGGCTGAGATGATGTCAAAGTTCTAGGCAAGCTAGAATGTGTTCAAAACTAACTTCTTCCTAAATATCAGCTGCTGTCAAGATGTCCCTGAGGAAAGCACTGATTTTCTCCATTATGCCCTGCAGGCAGTCTGGAAATAGAGCAGTAGCACTGGGGAGTTTACTAGGAGAGGCAGTGTTGTCTACTGGTTAAAGTAATGGCCTGCAATTCAAGAGACCCACATTCTAATCTCAACCCTTCTGCTGACTTGCTGTGAAACCCTGGACAAGTCACTGCTTATCAGCTTCCCTTCCCACCTTCCTTTCCCATCCATGGTCTACTTAGATTTAAAAATTTCAGGACTCTCTCACTGTGTATAAAACAATTAGACCCAGTAGCTAACATGGGGTGGGTAAGTGGGGCATGCACCCTGGGCACTTAAAGGGAGAGGCACCAGAAGCGAGATAGGTGCCTCACTCTCCAGTTCTTTGCTTGTGTTGTATTTTCCAGCAGCACGCTGCAGTGCCAGAGGCAAGGTGTGTCATGGAGCATTTTACAGAGTAGCAGTAGAGTTTGCTACTGCACATTGGGGGAGAATTGATCCCCCCATTTTTTTGTCAAAAATCCGCAATTTTTTTTGCCCTCCTAACTTGTGCTTGCACACAAAAAAAAATGGGGTGAAAGTTCCCCCTAGCAGCAGTGAACTCCAATGCCACTCTAGAAAACCACAACTCCCAGAATGCTTTGCACCTCATGACGTACACTGCCTGCTATTGTTTCTGCATGCTGCCTAGTGGGGAAAGAGTAAGAGGACTGCCCCAGGTGCATTTTTCTCACATTACGCCTCTAATTAGACCCCATTCTCACCTGACTCTAGGTGCCGCTCATGTAACTAATGCCAGAACAGACCGTATGGCTAGAACAGACCACATGACCTTTCAATGGAGGAACAGATCTGCTTCATTTTTTTCCCTCCTTTACATAAAAGCATGATAAGGTAACAGCTCATTTATTGTATTATTCCCAGCAAAAATGAGGGGGAAATAAGGATAATGGTTTTTCTAAACTCCTTGGGTGAATTGATGAGAGGTGAATTCCATCCCAACCCCATAAAACTAAAACCTACAGATCAATTTTTCTTCATCTGTTTTCCCTGTTGTTGCCTGGCAGAGAAAAAAAAAAGCACTAGTAATGATGAGGTGTTATCCAATCTTCTGCTAAAGGAAGCTGGTCCTTGTATTCAAGGCCAAAGCTTATAGCCACCCATAAAGGGAAATTCCAACGTACTTTGAAAGAGATTTGTTTAATTGCTACATCTAATTACATAAAGAGTAAATCACTGAGACTAATGCTCAGAGACAATGAGAAAAAATCAATGATTATCACACAGGGAGCTGCTGGGTGATATTCCATAGGACGATGCAAAGAATGCCCCTGTGTATTTATTGCACAAGGAAGAAAAAGCAGTCAAAGTCATTTCAAAAGTAAACTCTATTACAACATAGTTTGATCGCCAATTAAAACGATTGCTTTTCCAAACCCTGGAAATTCATGTGCTCTCTCATGCACCCAAGAGGCAGAACTGCATCACCACAGCCTTGGTCTGAAGCTTAGCAACCTAATGGCCTACTTACAGTGTCGTTATAACCAAGCATTGAACACAATTACCACCTGAGCAATGCTTTAGTCTGACTGTGGAGCACAGTACTTTACAGTCATGCTGTAACCCCATCAGAGAACAAGTGTGTTGTATTGGGCTCCCTGTTGTACTAAGCAGGTGGAGTGGTACAGTGTCTCACAGAGATGCTCAGGTTTCAGGTGCCTGGTTAATGTAGAAGGTAAATACACTGTTCTTGAACACTGTGGGGCAGCAAAAATAAAACCCACTGAGGATATTGCCCATGACCAACAGCTGAGAAACTGTGCCTTTTTGTCAGCTTCTTTCTCAGCCTTTGGTCCTGTGTGACAAAGTGTCTGTAAAATGGCAGATCCCACTGACAAAGATATGAGCAGCACCATTCACAGTTATGAAGCTAGTGAAATAGTGACAGGTACAGCTGGCAGCACTTAATGGGGGAAGTTCTCCTGGAACACACAGCTGGGGAATTATGTCCTGCGATATGGTTTTAAAATCCATTTTATTGGGACACCTCTGAGCCTTGGAGCCAGACAACAGAGAAGCTTGGAAACTTGTTTTCAGCAATTCTAGTTTGCAAAGGAGGGGGAATTAAAGTGCC
Source organism: Crocodylus porosus (assembly GCF_001723895.1). NCBI lineage: Eukaryota > Metazoa > Chordata > Crocodylia > Crocodylidae > Crocodylus > Crocodylus porosus. Next base: position 15,701,237 of record NW_017728907.1, read on the forward strand.
AGTGTGAACCATAAAGATCTTGATATAATAAATGAAAGAGATGATGGAGTAGAGAAAATACCTCTACCTTGCCTTTGCTAAAGCTTGTGCTGTGGGTGAACTACACCTCTGGACTAAAGTTTTCAAATTCAACCAGTGATTTTAAGATACCTCAGATTTTGGATGCCTGAGTTTTAAAAAGTGCTGAGCACCCCTCTAGACTTCTGTAAGGTGTCTCATGTCCAGCAACCAAAAAATCTTTTGAAAATCTTAGCCATGAACTTTGCCAGTCTTGGGGAGGTGAACCATAAAGAAATACAAAGCTTTCCCCATTCCTCATCAAAGGGTTAACTAAAGACTCCCTCAAAAGGACAATGTGAAGCAAGTAGCTGTGCTAACCTGACAACAGGCACAAAGCAAGGCAGGGTGCCACAAACCGTCATAGTTTCATAGTTGTTAGGGTCAGAAAGCACCTCAACAGATCATCGATTCTGACCAGTGCCCTGGGCAGGAAAGAGCGCTGGGGTCAGATGATCCCAGCCAGGTGCTTGTCCAGTTTCCTCTTAAAGACCCCCAAGGCAGGGGAGAGCACCACCTCCCTTGGAAGCCCATTCCAGATTCTGGCAACTGTTACCGTAAACTTCTTCCTGATGTCCAACCTAAATCTGCTCTCTGTCAGTTTGTGGCCATTGTTCCTGGTTGTTCCAAGGGGTGCCCTGGTAAACAGAGCATCTCCAATTTCTTGCTGCCCCACAATGAATTTGTAAATGGCCACAAGATCCCCTCTCAGCCTTCTCTTGTGGAGGCTGAAGAGATCCAGGTCATTCCTTAGCCTATAGGTGTGTTGGTGATTCCTTCTCCCTAGATGTAGCACTTTGCACTTGTCTTTGCTGAACTGCATCATATTCTTTTCTGCCCACTTTTACAACCTGTCCAGGTCTGCCTGGATTCAATCCCTTCCCACTAGTGTGTTAACTTTACCCCATAATTTCGTGTCATCCACAAATTCGAACAGAGTGCTCTCCATGCTCTCATCCAGGTCACTGATGAAGACATTGAATAGCACAGATCCAAGGACCAAGCCTTGGGGGACCCCATTGCCCACTTCTTTCCAGGTCAATATTGACCCGTCCACCACCACTCTCTGGGTGCAACCCTTAAGCCAATTTGCAACCCACCTGACCACGTAATCATCTGTGTTACAGTCGCTCAGTTTGCTTATGAGAATAGGATGAGATACTGTATCAAAGGCCTCCTTAAAATCCAAGTAGATGAAATCTACCTTGACTCCTGCATCTAAGTATTTTGTGACCTGGTCATAAAAAGAAACAAGGTTAGTCAGGCAGGATCTACCTGCTATGAACCCATGCTGGTTGCCCTTCAGCATTATTTTTCCTGCTGGGCTCCCACAAATGTGTTCCTTGATAATTTTTTCAAAGATTTTCCCAAAGATAGAAATCAGACTAACTGGTCGATTATTACCCAGATCCTCCTTCCTCCCCTTCTTGAAAATAGGGACCAACCACAGTGGCTCTTTTCCAGTCCTCTGTGACCTGACCTGAGCACCATGAGTGCTCACACAGCCATGCCAGTGGCTCTGCTATGACCCTGGCCAGTTCCTTCAGCACCCATGGATGAAGATCATCCTGGCCTGCTGAATTAAACACATTCAAAGTGTTTGATGTGTCAGATGCTAACAAAGTGGTTGTTATCTAGGAAAGCTCATACCTCTCTGAACCAGTTAACTTCTAAGGCAGGGGTGGGCAATTATTTCAGGCGGAGAGGGCCACTTACTGAATTTTGGCAAGCCATCAAGAAGCCACCTGACACACAGCCAGGGGCAGATAAATATTAGTTTCCTAAATTTTTTAGGGGCCCCACAGGCCAGATTGAATGGCCTAGCAGGCTGCATTTTGCCCACTCCTGCTCTAAGGTGCTACCTTGCCCTACCTCCTGTCTGAAGGACAATACAAATGTCAGCATTATAGATACATTAATTAACTGGCCACAAAAAGGGAGGTATAAGTGGTTCTCTTCAAAACCCAAAAGGACAGAAAACCCAGGATATAAGGGGTGGTGATAGAATAGTTAAGGTATTTTGCTATGACTCCAGAGGCGCAAATTCAAGCCTCACTCTGGACATATGCTAAAGGTCACTCCCAGTTGCTGGGAAATCAAAGACAACTGGATGGGATGCTAATCACACAACTTCCATGTGTGTTGTTGGCTTCAGAAACTGGTGTGCTTCAACTGTTGCTGTTTGTCCTCTGCGGGCAAAGATGACCACATCCAGCAGGGGGAGGGGAGGGAAGAAGAGAGAAAAGAAGTGGGGAAGAAAAAGGAGAAAAGAGAAAAGGAGAAAGAAGGAAATGGGGAAAAAAGGGAAAGGGAAGAGAAAGGATGGTGAAGGCTAGGTCACGTGAGTACATAGTGACTTATAAGTCTGATTTTTGCTTTGAACAATCTGCTGCAGCAGGGGCAGGAGAGCGAGGAGGACTGGACATGGGAGCTTTTCATTTTCCTGACTGTGCGTTTCTTCATTGCTTCTGCCGTGCATTGCTGTTCAAAGGCCAATGCTCTGTTCTGGATTTGGGACCTCCAGGATGGACAGTCGTGAGTGATTTGCTCCCACAACTCTGCCAGAACTCCTTAGGGACACCTTTAGGGTGTCCTTGTACTACTTCTTTTGGTGTGCCGTGAAAGTGTACTCCATTTGACAGTGCTTCAACTATGCTAGCCTAATAGGCTATATGGCATGGGATTTAACTTTGGCTTGACCTATGTATACAGGGACTCCAGGGCCTCCTCTCAGCTATATCTACCTTCCAAGTGATTTACAGTCCCCTGAGGTGTCAAAATAACTGAGCCAAGAACAAATAGACCTGAGCTCTTTAAGCAAGTCATCTCACTGCAGAGCAGAGAATATTAAAAAGGAAATATCCAGACATGGAAGTACGGGCAGAGTAGGAATGATATGACGTGGTATACACCCAAGAAGGACAGGAAAAAGAAACCAAAAGGAGGGAAGAGGAGACGAGAACAAGTGGGATGCAGGTTAGATCAAGTATGATAGAATGGAGAATGAGGTATGACCCGAAGGAACTAGCAAAGGATGAATGTGTTGTAAGAAGGCAGAGAGAATGGAGGAGGGAAGATGGGAAGGAGAACAGTGGTTGTCAGTTTTTCATCTGTATTTCAAGATTTACCTTTAGCAAAATCATTTTTATTTCATAGATTTCATAGACATTAGGGCTGGAAGGGACCTTGGAAGATCATCAAGTCCAGCCCCCCGCCCAAAGGGCAGAAAGTCAGCTGGGGTCATAGGATCCCAGCAAGATAAGCATCCAATTTACTCTTGAAGGTGTGCAATGTAGGTGCTTGAACCA
>NW_017728907.1:15704811-15707646 GCF_001723895.1 Crocodylus porosus
GAGTACAACGGGAGAACGACGTCCCAGGATTTGCTTGAGAAGCATCTATGGATGCAAGCCAGCGTTTTGGTCACTTTACTAGCCGCAGCATCACATTGCAGGCTCACGTTCATCTTGTAGTCAATGATGACCTCCAAGTCTCATAGGACTGATGAAAGACAAATGGCAAAGTACCCATTTAATAGGTTGGCTTTTTCCTGGGCATCATTTATGTACCCTTCATGCCATAAAAAGCATTTATCTTCCTTTCTCCTAATTGCATCATCATCAGAATCCATCTCAGAGCTTTCCCAGTCTTTTTATGGACATAAAATTCAGGCTTCAGGGTGGTTGCTTTGAACAAGCTTCAGTGTACACTGTGACTACAGCTCACAGACATACTTGAGCTAGTTCAGACCAGCTTGCTCAGATACCAGTAGCAGCCTTGCCACAGCAGCACACAGGATGTAAAACCTGCCTGAGAAGCTGGTAAATACTTGGGTGGGTACCTGTATTGAATATCACAGCACTGCTTCCAGTTCTTAAGTTAGTTTGCTTAAAATTTGGTCAAGTAACTATAGTGTAACCATGGCAGGTATAATCATCCCATTTAGTTCAAGCAGCTCAGTAGAATCAGAGGCTAGGAAAAGGACATTGGATTTGTCCCTGGACAAATTGTGCCTGTGTATGTCCTGGAACAGAAATGTCCTGGGATAGGTACGTATACACATTGCCCTTCCAGTCAGGGTTTAGTGAGTGGCTGAACGCATTGCAGCTTTTCTGCCATTGACTGAATGATGCAATCCTAGGATAACCATTCACTTTGAGACGTCCTGGGATAATCTATTAGTACTTATTATCCATTGAACCTTTTTAGGATTTATTCGAGGACAATGAACATGGACATCTGAACAATTGTACTTTGTCCCAGAATAAAATGGTTTATCCCAGGCCAAATACAATGCTTGTTTGTAGCTAGAACCTAATGGTTGTAGGAAAGACCTTGTGGAACGATGCAGGTTTTTTGGCTCCTTGGTTCCCCTTGACTCTCACTCTTGGTCTCTGCTGAGCAAGGTGTACATCTTTACACGGTGGCTTTGCCAACAGGAGATCAGTTATTAATAATGAAGCTGTTCATAAGCATTCCCTTAAATGCATGAGTACTTATACAGCTGTACACATCTGTGTCCTGGCAAGTTTAACAACAGCTGTGTTTCCCCAAAAGAGGAGGCCAAAATATTACAGGACAAAATTGTTTGTAGAAAAAAAAATGTGATTGTTTATAACTTTGAGCTTAGGCTGAAAGCAGTTAAGCTGAAATTTCCATGGATGCTCTTAAGGGAGTTAACATATCTGATTCCCATTGACCAGGGAGACTCAAGGGAGAACCTTTTGAAAATTGAGCCCACGGAGCTATGTCAGCTTGCACCAGCTGAAGATCTGCTTGTACTGTGTGAAAATGTGAGCTTCTTTACAAACCCCAAATGCAAAAATAGGTAGCTGTGTAGCTGCATCATTCATTGACATTTTCAAACCACATGGCCTATATTTTTTGAACAAGTACAGGATCCTAGCTACAAGCAAGCTGGCTGCTTTGTGAGTTTGAGTAGGAACCATGCAGAATTTGGACAGACAAACAGATTTGACAAAGTCTGCCTAGACAAAAGGAAACCAGAAAGCAAACCTTTCTGAACTGAAGCTGATCTCTTTTACATACACATCCACTTACTGTGGTCATGGGGTTACTTCTGAGTATCTTTAAAAATCAACAACTTTGATGGACCCTGGGTGGAAAAGTCAGAGACCACAAGGGGCTTTCCATTCCAAGTCTAAAATCTTGACGAGAAAAAAAAAAAAGTACAGAAACAGACTTAAATGTAGGCCACTAAATCAAAATGTCTTTGGCACTTAATTGAGGCTTTTAGCCTGATCTCTCAAGGTGCCAAGCACCTGCCAGGACCATTAACGTCAAAGGCTGGTCAGGATGCTCAGAACCCTGGAAAGTCAGGCCTCTACTTTTTATGTGTCTAAACACAGATTTAGGAGCTTGATTTTAGGCATCCAGGTTTGAAAATGTTGGCCCCAGAGAATAGCATGAGCTGTCACTTAAGTGAGGGGGAGGAAGAAATGTACTGTCAGAAAATGTAATCTCTTAAAAGTGCAGAAATCCAACTGTGGGAGGATTTACGGGAGTTCAGATCTAGGGGACGCCAGGAAAGACAGCTAAATAAACACATAGATCATGCATCTTGAAAGCTGATGTCAAGATCGTAAAAAATCAACTCGATTATAGGAGCAGACAGGTGGTGATTGGTGCAATTCCTGTGCATTGTGTCCTGGAGCCTTTGGTTGGCCTTGTCCACTGGAAACATCACCCAGCAGATGTTTTCCTGATTATAAATGTGATATAATTTATAATCTGCAGTTTTGCGCTTAAACAATCTTAGAGCTGTTTTGGGGACAGGAAAAGCAAGATCTTCCAATGCCTTAACATAGCCAGTGATGTAGAAATTGGCTTGTTGAAAACTACATGTGGGTGCTGGCTGTGGGGAACAGCATCGCAACTTACAGGGCTGCTTGTGAGGCACTGAGATGCTTGCTTCTGAACCCTGCTCAAACCACTCTTGACAGTTACTTAGGTAGACCAAGTACCTGATATATTAGCAATAGGCAAAAACTATCTGACTTAGCAGTCAGGCCCAGTTAGGATTTATCCCTCTTCTTCAGAAACTGATCAAAGATATAGGAGTTTCATATAGATGTGACGGGCTAGCTGGCAGTGTCCTAGCCCAGGGGTTTTGAAAGGGCAAAAGATGATGGGAGGACTTGGGATTCCCTTTCCTCACCAATCTGGTA
>NW_017728907.1:15707746-15732984 GCF_001723895.1 Crocodylus porosus
CTCACCCCCCCCCGCCCCCGTGTCCCCTGATTGGCCCCTTGGGTCACCTGGAGGGGGATAAAAGGGGCAGTGTGGGCTGACTCAGGGGAGAGACAAGTGAGGGACAACAAGGAAGAGCTTCATAGAGCTGAGCCAGCAGGGCAGGAGCAGCGCCCTGAAGGAGCAGGACCTGCAGGCAGCAGTGGGACTCTCAGCAGTGCGATGTGTGGCTGGCAGGAGAGGCTCCCCACTGGGCTCCAGGATCCCCTGGGAGAGGCTGCAGCCAGCAGGAGAGGCTCCCCTGCTCCAAGAAGGATCTGAGCAGCAACCTGAGAGGTTACCAGCTCTGCTTCCAGCTCCTCCAATCTGAGGCCAGGCAGCTCAACATGAGGCCGGTGCTCCAAGAAGGTCAAGACCCCTAGCAGGCTGGAGCAGTGCTACCAGTGGTGGCTGTATGGCCATGTTCCTGTCTACCACATAGGAGGTCTGGTTCAAGTCCCAGCTGAGGTGACTTGAGGTGAGTGAGATAAGAAGCAAACCTTCTTGCAGTGGAAAGGGGCCATTGTGTTTTCTCCCTCTCCAGGTACCACAGCCCTAATTTCCTTGTCATTTGACATTTTGCATTTTGTGCCTTTTTATATTTCACCAACCCATATCACTTGTTCTGCTGCTTGTGTTTTATATTTCTTTAACCCTGTCTTTTTGTCAATGATTGTAAGTGTCTAACCTTTGTTGAATCCTGACCCCTTGGGGCACTGCAGTGTCCATTATACCCTCTGATTTATGCCTGTTATGTTCCCAGTATTAAAAGGTATATGGTTAAGTCCCCATTGGTGGTCTGGCTCTGCTCTACCGGGGTTGGAGAGTCCCTACACCTCCCATAGCGCTTGTGCACCTGCTTTGATCCCTTCAATTGGAGAGGGAGTACCTCTTGGAATATCGCCCAGGTTATACATATACATATAGGATTCTCCATGCCGGGGAATTGTAAGGGAATGCAGCCTTTCTCTACTCCCTTTTTCACCCTCTAAGCAGGGCAGAGCAAAGAATCGATCCTCATCCTTTTGCTCTATGGTTGTCTCCTGAAGAATAGGAGGGTGATGCTTGCTTGCCGTGAGAAACAAAAGGGTCTACTGAGACACTAGCGATATAGGTGTGCAGCCTCCTATATGAGTAGTTTGTTAGAAGAAGGCAGTAACAATTAAAGTTTTCATTGCTTAAAGGCATTTTGAACAGATCCATTACAATCTAAAATGTCTTTCTTGCTCCTTTTTTTGGTTAAATGAGCGTGGACATTTTAAAGGGTATAATTTTATGAAACTATTGTTTGGTTTGGAATGAAGTATGTATTTCAGTTAACAAGGAAATAGACTGCAGCAGGAAAAAAGGAAAGCTTTCAGTATTAGAGGTGTAAATGGGCCTACTTTAGTCTGGTTGAAGATAAATTGCTACAATGATTTTAAAGAATATCATCATAATAGCAATTACCATTGCAATGGTGACTCCCATACATGAGGATTCCAAAGCTCTTTAAAACTTACATTTATCAGCACCAAGAAATCACTTCACCTACCACTGAAACACAGCCACCTCAGGTGTTACGTGGCGGGTGCTTAACAATGCACAGAAGCATCCTGCAGGGTCCAGCTTTGATTTTTAAAGCAAGAATCAAAGAACAATAAAGGTAGATCATAGGTGGGTAGCAGTTATTTTTCACCAGTGCTAAACTTCAAAGGACCTTTAAGGAATTGAAGCTCACGCTCACAGCAATGTTGAAAATAACGTCAGGATTAGATAATAAAATGGTCCTGTCCCCTGGGGACAAAGACAAGATGTAATGGACTCAAACTGTAGCAAAGAAGATTTAGGTTAGACATTAGGAAGAACTTCTTCAACATGAAGATGGTTAAACACTGGAACAGATTACCTAGAAAGGTTGTGGAAGCTCCACCACTAGAAATTTTTCAAGTGCAGGTTAGACTGACATTGGTTTGAAATAGTTTAGACAGAGATGTCCCTGCCTTGTGCAGGGTACCAGACTACATGCTCACCTGAGGTTATTTCCCAACCCATTTTTCAATGAACCTGTTTAAAAACTGGCAGAAGATGCAGACTCTGTTATACTGGGCTGCAACTATTGCTAACTCCACTAAAGATTAATATATGCTAAGAAACACAGGCCAGACAAGTGGCATGAGGTTGGTCCACGGGTGTGATCCAGCGCATCAGCCCAACTCTGCATGCCAGATCCAGCCACACACTAGCCAAACTCCACACTCCAGATCCAGCTACAGAGCTACTCCACATGTTAACACAATCTAGCATGCAGAACCGCATCATCTGGCCTGTGGGACTCTCCACAGGTCCAGAAAGTCAGCAGCAGAGGAGAAGCAATTAATGCTACCACTGCTCCCCAACTGCCAAATTTCCAGGCCCACGGGGAGCCCCCCAGGCCAGATGACGTGGGCTGGATGTCATCCATGGGCTGAAGGTTGAGCACCACTACTAACCTAGGCTCGTACAGTCTCTTTCCCCCCTCTAGTGGCTAGATAACATCCTAAATTCTATCATCTTACTACTAGACGAAGGTCTTTCAGCTCAAGCAGTAGTTTAACAATTGAAATTCAAAGATCCCAGGTTCAATACCTACAAACAATACTATCAGAGGCACTGTTACAGAATATCACCAAGGAGACAGAGAATTATGGAAAAATGGGAAGATAAAGGTGAATAGATATATTCTGACCTGCTCTGGTGTTTTGACCCAAATACATTTTCTCATTCTGCATCTTATCTGTGTGTGGTATGAACAGATTGTGGAAGCTGGAAGCCACATGGAGGATTTTGATAGATGAAGGAAGGATGATGCCATCTTCTCTCTGCAGCCAACTTCCTTCCTCTGTGAAAAAACAGAGTACGTTTTAAGTAAAGGACAAATTTAGGAAAACATCCATTATAAATCCTCACCCATTCAGTGCCTAATGAAAGAGGAGGAAAACACTCACAAACCAGGCAACTGAGAAAAAAATGTAGGACTTTGATCACATAGAGAACACTGTGAACTCCCACTATAGTCCAAGCCTACATTGTCCAGTTTGCTGATAAGTAAACTTGATAGGATAGAATCTGGTGACCTTCAGGCCCAGAACTGACTGCTCCTAAAGCCTACTACCAGCAATGGCAGAGACTGTAGACAAAAACAAAGAAAGAAGGCAAAATGCTGCTCAGTGGTTTACCATTGCTCCACCTTCCTGAATGAATCAAAATTAAGTGTATGGAGAACTGAAAAGTCTTTTAGAAACAAGGCTAATAGGCCCAAATATAAGGTGAAAGGCCCACATAGTCCTAGAATTAAGCAGCAGCTTGCCTGCCACGTGATCACAAGGGAATCTTGGGATGGAGACAGAATACCACCCATGCAACTTGAAATGCCTTGGAGAGTACAGCTGGAAAGGCAAGAGGCAATCAAACATGCCTACCACCTCAGTTTCTCCCAAGGTGAAGAAACTGAAGGGCCCAAGACCAGATTTTGAAAGCTATTTAGGTGCCTAAAGATACAGGAAGTCAGCCAGTATAATTTATAAAACCTCTTTGGCAAATTAGGCCCACCACTCCCAACACCTTGCAGTTTTAGGATGGTGTTACACATTCAACTTAACACTTCTAAGTGCAGTTAAAACAGGAGTAGACGCAAGTGCAAGCACTTTTGCATGTGTTAAATGCTCTCATGACATTGCAAAAATGCTCCTTTTCAAGCGAGGATTATCTCCTAACTCCTATTAACTTCAATACATCAAGACATTGCAATGGTTTGCAACTGTTGCAAGTAAATGTGTGACAAGGCCACTATTTAGATGCTTAACCTTTTTGTACAGCTGCCCCCACATGTCCACAAACTGAAACAACACTAGAAACATGACTGAGCTGTTTAGAAAGGACGAAAACCTGGTTTTATGAAAAACATTTTCATTTTTACAGGTTGGAAATGGATTATTTTCAAATCTCCATTTTTATTCTGATTTTTAAATGAACAAAGTAACATTTTTTCAAGAGCCAACCATTTTAATTGCATTTTCAATAATAAAGTCTCAAAAAGTCAGGCATTCATGGAAAATGCAAAATGCTGACAATGCTTTCATGAAAGATCTGAGTTTCCAAGAAACTCTTTTTTGTGTTTTTCAAACACACATTTTGTTTGAAAAATTTCCTCTGGCTAAAAAAAAAGTTTATACCCCGAGCAGCTGACCTAAGTTACAGAGACACAAATCAAGCCCAGTATTTAAATTTTGCTTACATAAGAGTTTTATAAAATGTAACAGGAGTTGGAATGCTTTTTTTCCTTTTTTAAAAATATTTCATGAAAATTAGCATGTCTGTCTGTAAAGCTGCTTTTACAGTGCCAGATATCCCAATCCATTGGTCTTGTAATGGAACCTAAAAGGGTTCTCCTCGTCTTAATTGGGAGGTGAATGTTATTCACAGGACGAGATAAAGCATAGGTCTATGGAGAGATGCCATTTGTAATAATGGTTAAAGCACTAAACTAGGATTTAGGACTCCTAGGCTCCAATCATGACTCTGTTGCTGAATGACTTCACATAACTTGCATCAACTCCCAGTACCTCAGTTTTTCCATCTGCAAAATTGAGTTAATGATACTGACAATCCCACCCCATTGTAAAACATTAAAAAAAAATGATGGGTGAAAACTACTACATGAGAACCAGTCTATATTAATATGCTGGGGGGTAGCCCTGATGGAACAGGATGTGCATTGTTACAGGGCAAAACTAAGAATGAAAGAAAGTATTTCCAAGTGTACATCTTCCTGAGAAACACAGCACAGGGCAGTTCTCAAAACACAGTACTCTTTTATATGGCCGTGGCTGTCAAGTTGAAATTAATCTTACAGGGCCAGATGAAGTTTGGATTTGCCAGAGCTAGCCTCTAATGAAAAATGCATAACAGCAAGCATTGGAAAATCCCTGACGCTCAGCACTAGAGGGTAAATTTAAATAATTCTATGAATATAGATCAATAAAACTAATGTACTTACAGCCTTTGTATGAAGTATTCAAATTGGAATAAAAGTCATTTGTATTACAAAACCTTGTATTAATTCTTAGTATCTATTGTTTTACATATTCAATTAATCTTAGTCTTCAGATAGCACTTCATATATAATATTAAAGTATGGGATATGAAAATGTGTATTATGGTACCAGGGGTTTCATAACTCAATATGATTTTGAAGAGGATGTCATTATGAAATGTCACTGTGTCCTGAAAGTGGCAATTTTAGGGATCCCTGTGATTACAAGGGATTGGATTCAGTGGCCCCGCAGGCACCTTCCAGTCCAATTTTTTTAAGACAAGACACTGTGAGGTCTGACCTAGGAACAAGAGAAAACTCAGAGCATGCCTGTAGACATTCCCATCACTTAAACTCAGGAGCTTGAAAGGTTTTGTTTGTTTGGTATCTAGGAAGCACCAGTACATTATTTTTTCAGAAGAATTCACTCTATAAGAAAATCAGGTGAACAGAAGTTCCCAGATGCTCACCACTTTCAAAACTCCACCCATTTGTCCAGTGCCTAAGTATGAACTGAAACTCCTCGCTCCCATTCTGTAAAATCTTAGTTAAAGGAAGAAGAGATGAAAATCCCATTTTGGGCCCAGAGATGGGCCCAAAGCAAAGCCATGCAATCAAAATCACTTACTTTGAGGAAGCCACACATTCTCAAGGATATGGTACAGTCCCATCTGTAACTGGTTCATATCTAGTACACTTGCTTGAGGCCAAGGTAGGCATGTTGCCCTACAATTTATTTCACTGTACATTTCATTGCATATCTTTAAGGTAGGTTGAGCTTCCATGAAGACACCAAGCATTATGGGTAGGTAAGGGGCTTTCCACAGAATGATTCATTTGATTAATTTAACATGTTTTTAACCTTCTAATGATTCTGAAACAAAAACTTTACAAGTTAATTCAAACATGCTCAGGACATCCTAAGTGAAAAAAAAATTAAGCCTCTGCTCACAACTTACTATTGGTGCTGCGTGAGTGGCCACCTAAGTCATGTGACACTATTTTTTTTCTTCTGTCCCCTGATTTAATAATCTAAGCTTTAGAAGCAGAAGAAATACTTACAGAGCTCTGTAGGTGCCTTGCAAGAGGACTTGATCTCCTGCCCCCAATTGCCTTTGAACATCTCTAGTGAATTAAGGCTCACATATCCATGTAGGACTAGAAAATTGTGATAAGGATCCAAGTCACAGAGACACTAGGACTGTGATTCTCACAAGTCTTTAGATCCCTAATTCTGAAATCAGTGGAATTTAGGTGGTTCTGAGGATCTGGGTCTAAGGCCATGTTTATACAACTTGCTTCTGGCTCCCTTCCCCCAACACTAGGGCTGACACCAGCAAAATAAGCCTTGCTACATCAGAGCTCAGAACTGGGTAGAACCGAAGGCAAAGGAGGAGCCTCCAGCAGCTTGGAGTGGACCTGAGAGCCTTCACCCTCCCCCCATATAGCACTGACCAAGGTAGGGAACCTCCTCAGTACAGCCCTGAGACGTGTACTCAGGTCCCATCTGAGATGCTCCTGAGGCATCAACACAGCAAGATTGTTGTACTTGAGTGGCAGTGAGTGTGGGGGAAGAAAAGGGAAGGGGAGGGAGTATTTTGTCAGCAGTGGTCCTCAGACCGGGTGGGAGACTCTTGTAGACACACTCCAAGTGACTCACACAGGGAGTTCATTGCAGAGCTAGGAGTCCAGTTCTCCTTGTTCACTGTCCCGTACTTTAACAACAAGCCTCTTTCACTCCAAGTTCAAAGTATATGGTTTACTGGGGAGCTGGACCAGAAATCTCCTGCACCTAATGAAAAGTTTAAACCAGCGATGCTCACCTTCTGGCTTGTGGGACTCCCAGAGCTGTGGCAATTAAATGGTGCCATCGCTCCCCCACCACCAAATTTCCAGATCCATGGGGAGCCCTGCAGATTGGATGGCATGGCCCCAGGTACCAGATTGCACCAGCACATGGGGCTACTTTATGGGTGAATCCTGCACACAGGTTCAGATCAATACATGAAGCCAGACCAGGACGTCAGATCACACCTGTGGACTGGCTCCCCTTCCTGACCCCCCCCTAGATCTGGCTTGAACTACCCACCTGGCCCACAGGGCTGTGAGGTTGAGTAGAACTGGTTTAAACTATTAGACTGACTGGCCACCTAGTCTAGAAACTGGCAGTCCTTTATGCGTCAGGGTCTAAGTATTCAAAAACGACTAGTGATTTTTGGGACCCCAATTATCAGATGCCCACGGGGGACATGATTTTTCAGAGGAAAGGTGCCCCTTTCAGATGGCTCAAGATGGCAATCTGCAAACATCATCACTTTTGAAAATATAGACCCTGCTGGTCAAGGGAAAAGTCATGTCTTAGGGAACCAGGCAGATTCCCAACTCTGAGAAAGAGTTGTGGAGACCTGGAGTTCTGAAAGCTTGACTTATTATCCCCAGTAAATACAAACCAGTGCTAAGGGAGTCAGCAAAGCAACACCAATTTACAGCAGTGGAGAGTCTGGCCCTATGTCCTCTAGCATCATCAAATGTCATCCCCTGACAGTGGCAATGGCTCATTAGGGAAGGAGGAACAAATCCATGTTGAGGGGCTTCCAGATGATGCTCAGAGGATGGTTTGATTTTTCCATCAAGCAATTACTTAAATGGTGTTCAGGATTCTTTTGCGTTGGAGCAGAACATAACCTTTATTGACATTGTGGCTGCTGCGACATCCGTTAAGCTGACAGAGGAACTGAACACAAGCTGATCTTTATGATGGATTTGGCATTGTCGGGACTGCTTTGCTATTAGTCACTGGACAAGAGAGAGCTGATTGCCAGTGGAGTGATCCACAGCCGTTGGCATCCTAAGTGCTGGCCCTGTTCATATTCGTGGGAGTTTGCATCTTTTTCATTTCTGACCTAGTCAGCATTTCACAGAGCGAACATGTGATCACAACCATCGTAGCAGCACACCATGTATCAGGAGCATAACGTCTCCTCTACCTGCAAAGGAGTCCTATATATCTATCTCAGAAGACAAATGGACACTTAAAAAAAAAAAACCACAACGAGATCTACTGAACAGAGAGCCATTGATGGAGATCTATGCTAGCCCATTAATAATATGGTGCTGTGCTTGCATCTGGAGCTATTTCAAGTTGTTCCTTGTATATTAATCATGTGCATTTTATATAATAAAGCCCTGTTCATAGCCACAATCTAGGACACCCTTATTCCCATATGGCACATTTAATGACTTAGCAAGGCTAACAGAGCTTTGCATTCTAAAAAGAAGCTATCGTTGGGCCCATACCAAGCTGAGGTCCTCTGGAGGTAATAAAACACGGAGGAGATGCTATCTAGTGGATTTGGCGCATTTCATTCCCTTGAAAGTCAAGCAGACAGCTGATTTAAAGTTTCCAGCTAGGTCATACAAAAGTCAGCAGCGGCTGCATCCAGCCGAGTTCAGAGTTTGAATATTTATGGTGTCAATCTGAAATCCAGATAACCACAAATAATCTAAACCCATTAACTCCCCCTGCACAAGAGAAAGCTCTCTGGACGTTAATGCCCAGATTGCTAGGGTTACCATGGGATCGTGTACGGACTCTTTTTATAAAGGTCATTATGCACTGATGATGTGTCAGGCAGTTCCCGCCAGATCCGTCTGCCTTCCAGGAAAGCTGGCATTGGTATCATGTGATTAGCGATGTTTGGAAGCACTGAGATACTGAAGCATTCAGGTCAAATCTAGTCCACCAGGGGATAGTCTGATAAATTGCAGTCATCAATACACTGCAGGGCAGAAATTCAAGGTAATAATAATTCTACCCACTTATCAGAGCTGCCCAAACACTGCAGCAGACCATACCAGTTTGTGCACAAGTACACACCAACGTACATGTCATCAGCCAGGAGGGGAGTTTGCCTTCTAATCTAAATGCTTGCTTTTTCAGATATGTGTTCAACTCACCTTTTCTTTGTCCATTCTGACTCTTGGTAACCCAGCAGGTCATTGTAAGTGTCCTTGAGACCTGGCTTGCAAGTGGCAAGGAAGTGGGTGGGTTTAGGATCTGTTTGTTCATATCATAAAACCATCATGTTATCTGACACTTTTAACTGCTCCAGGGAGACTCAGAACTGGCATATTGGTATGGAGGCAGCAATGCAGGCTAGGCTCATGTGCACTGTATGTCCTTCCTCCTGTTCTCTAATAGCTTCCTGCAAGAAGGCATCTAAGGCCTCATCTTGAAAAGTGCTTAGTACCTGTAAGTCCCACTGAAGGGAAACAGGTCAGACCATCTGCCTGCACTATAGCAGTGGTCTTTAGCCCTGATTCGGGAAAGTAGTTAAGCGAGAGAAATAGGGACCCTTTTCCCAGGTCATACAAACCCAGACAAAAGTGATACTGCAGCATGATTACCAGTGAAAAACATTCCCTTGCTGTTCATTACAAGCCAGAGGAACACAATGTTAAGAGGTGCATCCTCTGCCCATCTAGCATTTGAACCAAAGTTGCATTGCAATATTATCAGGACACTGACAGTGTGACACTGTCCCTCAAGAGTCACAGGTTTGAAGCATGGGACATCCACCTCTGCAGAAAAATTTCAGCATGCAAAACATTCCATTGGCTTAGAAGCTGGCTGTCCAAATTTGGAGAATCCAGGGGCCACATGTGGTGCCAGCATGCAGCCCGTAGGCCACACAGTGGGAGGGGAGGGGAGAAGGCTCCCAGTATCTACCCCCACCCAGCCAGCAGTACCTCCTGTCCCGCACCCCCCTTGGAACCTTCCCCACCCGGGAGAGGCAACAGCAGAGGCCCATGGACCACCTATTGGACAGCTTGAGCTTTGAAAAATGGTGTCATTAGCAGATATTAGCCATCATATCCCAGAGCAGACACTCTATCCAGCAAACCCTCCAGAAACATCTCAGCTGCTCCCACTGAAGCTCCTTAAAAAAAAGATCTTGGCAAACTTTGAGTGTTTTCCTTTTGAAAATAGCACATGCAGTGGCAGTGAGATGACCACCATTTTAGCAAACAACAGGGACTGAACAGCTTCCGAGAACTAACTCCACAAGTCTCTGTGGCTTGACTTAATGGGAAAGATCTTAAACAGAGACTTGTGACAGATCTATAATGCAAGTAATTCAGCATTTGCATTCATTTCCATCTCAAGTGGCCCGTATGGCTAAGTATGATCCATTGCTTTTCCATTTCCTACCCACTTGTGCCACAAAAACACAGTAACCACAGAGTACTTTAAGATAGTCCAGTATGAGAAAGGCAGAAAAAATAATACAGCAGTACTCCCCAAAATACATTAGGCATCTGCCAGTTATGGTGTGATAAGACTCTAACAGAGAAACACCAACTAAATAAGACCCATTATAGCATGTGAAAACTGAGCAGTGTTACTCTTCAACAGAGAGAAGGGTGGGTGAGTGTTCCAGTTTCTGTATATTAGGAAATCTATTCCTGGTTCACACTAATAGCAAATCGGTCTTTGCCATATTTGAAATCCCCATGCCAAACTCCCAGCTAGAACCAAACAGTGTTCCCTTCATCCCCAACCCCATCCTACTGCAGTAATTTACCAAGTAGACACTGACAAAGCCGGTGACTAAGTCATGCCATCCATCACAAGAAAGTAAACCAGGAAGGCGTGAAGAGATGGGTATAGAGACAACGAGTCTGACAGTTACATGGCTTGATGGGAAATGCCAATAGCCCTAATACTGTAGAGCCCCCAGCCTGCAAAAACTGGTGATCTGATACTGCAAAGATGGGACAAGTGGCAAGTGGAGAGCTATGGCTCAAGGCTTACAAATGAATGCCAGCATAATTAGGACATTTGGGGCAGACTAAGGCACTGCAGCATTGTAAGGCACTGCAAGTGTTGATACTGTATCCGGTTCACTCCCAATTTAGTGCTCTTAAAGCTTCTCTGTGAGGAACTGTATTGAGGGATATTGGAAATTTCGGTTAATAGAGTATTCTGGTTAGTAAAATGCTGGCTAATGCAGTTTTTACTGAACTAAATTACCACAGGGGCACCACTAATCCCCACTACAGACCAGTGATGTTTATAGCTCATAGTTCACTGATATGTACAGATGACCGAAAGTGGTGCAATTTCATTAATTTAATTATTTTTTACACATATTTTACACATATTTTAAAACTTTTTTGAAATTTTTATACCTATATTTTAAAAAATGTATTCTTATTTTATTCTTATTCTTTTCATTCCTATCTTTATTTTTATTCTTTTTTATTTTCCTATTTCTATGTCATCAAGTAAACTTTATTTTGTGTATAAATCCGCTTATTTTTTTATTTCACTAAAACAACCACCCCTACGAACAAGGTGCTGAAATTCTCCAAGTGGTTATAACATGCACACAGATCTGCACCCTGTGAATTTCTTAGATATATATATAGATATATCTTTGCATGCATATTGGAGTATTGTGGTGTGCTAATTGGAACTCCAATAATACACTCTCTGCATTATCTCACAGGGGGTCCCCATCTCAGAAGAGATCCGGAACCCTCCCTTTCTGTACCCATATTCCTGCACCCACATTCCTGCACTGTTGGGGATCATTATTTTGTTTGGTGTTTCCCTTTCATCCCCAGACAATACTCACCATGTCCCTCTTTGGGTCTCTGTTCCCATAGCCACTCAAGTCATGGTTTCCTCAGGTTGTTCCCCATGCTCCACTCTGCCAAATTCAAATCTATATACTAACCATTCAAGCTCCCCACCAGGCTAACAAGAGACCCTGATTGGACATACCTCCCCACCGCTTGGGAAACAGAAGCAGAGCTGCTTCATTATCACCTCCTCCCTCTCCAAACAGGGCACTGAAATTCTCAGAGTGCTTATAATATGCACACGTATCAGCACCCTGTGAATTTCCTATTTTTCGGCATGCATACTGCGTGTCAAGTTAATGTGACCAGTGGTAGGCAATGCATTTTAACATTAACCAACTAAGCCACAGCACCTGTGTGACCAAGTAATCCCACACAATGGCTCCCTGACCAGGGTAGGGGGGAACATGTCCTGCCTGCCCATATCTCTGTCTGGCTGCTGCTTCCCACACTTCCTCAGACCAGGACTTGCTGAATACCTCCCTCCAGGTCTCACAAATATTGTGGAGCATGCAGGCTGCCACAATGAACACTGTAATGTTTTCTGGCTCCACCTTGAGCCTGTAGTTCAGTGAGTTCCACTGTGCTTTCAGGCAACCAAAGGTACATTTAATGGTCATTCAGCATTTGCTGAGGAAGTAGTTGAATACCATCTTTTGCCAGTCAGTTTGTCCTCCATATGGCTTCATAAGCCAGGGCAGGAGGGGATAAGCTGCGCCCACTATGATAAGCAGGGGCATGGCAACACTCCATACCACTGCATCAGGGACCCTGGGCACATATTATCCTTCCTCCATCATGCCAGGCATCATGCACGCTGCCTTCCCAGCCTGTATAACTGTTAGTGAAGCATCCTCAGTGATTACCTATGGCCTGGAGGATCACCAAGGCAAAACCCTTCTTGCTGGTGAATGACTGGCTCTCCTGGGATGACAATAGAACCAGGATGTGTGCGCTGTCCAATGCATCCACACAGTTAGGGAACCCCATGACCTTGAAGCCTTCAACAGCTTCCCTCAGGTTATGGAGAAAGATGAAGCTGTTTGCCATGACATCTTGCAGCAGCTGGCATACCTCACATATTGCCATCCCAGCTGTGCAGGGAGCCATACCGAACTGGTTCCTGATGAAGTGGAGGCTGGTGGGGGTGGCCATCCTCTTTTATGGTGCAATGGGGTGACACATGACAGTGTACTGGCACTCAATGTACAGCAACAGCAACAAGACTGCGCACAAATGTGTCCCTGCTACAAGGAAGCTCTTGAGCCACTGTTGACAGTACAATGCACTTCCACCAGTTCGAGCTGCTTGCACCTTGTGATCGTTGCTCTGTAGATTGATCCACAGAACCCTGTCAGCCTTGAGATCCATGGCTTCCTCTCAGTTCTCCAACTCCAGCTCACAGCCCATTGACTGAAATAGCAAGGCCTGGGAAGTTGCTACCCTGCTTTGACACCTTTGTAAAAGGTCCATCATAGTCTGAATTGCATTCAGCAGTATCTCTGCATTACTGAGTGCCTCTGTTCTCTGGTTGGACATATCCAGGGCATCCAACAACATCTGATTCTCCTTGCAGATTCCATCAGGATTCATTGAAACTATGTTGTTATGCAGGACACAACAGCTGCTGTTTCTCTCAGAGCATTAGCTTGCTTGCACTAAGGGGGTTGAATAGGTAGGGCTGTTGAATAGGTCCTTTAGTATTATAACAGTCCTGCTCTTTACATGTGAATTCCTACACACACCAGGTTCCTGTAACCACCTTCTGTAAAAAACGGCAGAGTCTGATGACCCCAGAAACCCATGATCCACCCAAAGCCATAAATAATAGCACTTCGTGGACCAGTGAATAGACCTGCCATGAAGTATCACCCCAGCAAACACCCCTGACCTGGCAGAAGCCAGAAGAGAAATGTGGGTATGAGATCCCCATGCTCTTTTTGAATAGGCCCATTAGCACATCAAGAGCTATGCTAGACACTGAGGTGCCAAAACCACCAAGTAATATCACAGTCACAAATGTCCAAAATCTCCCTAAACCCATTTTCGATTATATGGACTCAGTGGAAAAAAGGCAGGCACTGAGCAGAACAACAAAATGCCTGAACCCTGAATTCTGGGATGTTGAATAGGGACATTAGCACTAACAGCCCTGCTCTTTACATTTCAATTCCTATACACCCCAGGTTCCTGTAACCACCCCTCCTCTAAAACCCCCTCCTCTGGGGTTTTAGGTTTTTTGGGGATTATCCCTGAAGTCCATCAAGCACTAAGCTGAAAACTGAATGGATGAACCCTGAATCCCCTCCCCTCCCCCCACCTCCAGACCGAATAGACCCCAAGGAGCACAGCTGACCGATTGATAAGTTGGACAGTGTTGCCAGGGTGCAGCGAGGAGTGCAGCCTGGCTGGACTACCTCTATCACCAGGGCTCCCGGCTGCACACGTGCAGCTTCTGCACTCGTGCACCACTGGAAGGAAGCTCCATGTACTGGAGCTGGCTGCCTTCACCACTGCCTGCTGTGCAGGTGCCAGGACTCTGCAGGGAAGCAGGAGCCAGGACCCCCCTCCACGTCTAGCGGAGTCCAAGGACCTGTGCAGCAGGGAGAGGTGAAGGCAGCTGGCTTCAGAGCATGGAGCTGTGCATGTGCAGTGAGAAGCCCCGGAGATAGAGGCAGCCCAGCTGGGCTGCTGCTGCTGCTGCCGCCACCTGTAGGGGCTGCATGCCATGGGGGGAATGTGAAGGCCCCATACCTCCCCGCCCTCACACCCATACCCTGCCCACCCCAACTCCACGCTGCGGCCACCGCCCTAGGCACGGGCTCCTCCATGCTGCTGCCAGACCCACGCTCCACCCTCCCACCCAGCTGCAACTCCCCACCACCCCTGCCCCCACCACTTCCCTACCTGGTGAGCAGGTCCCCCAGTGGCTGCAGCAATAGCAGCAGTAATCCTAGCTGGAAGCTGCCTGAGCTGGGACTTTCGACCCACAAGGGTGGGAGTGAGGCATAACAGGGTATGTTGGTAGGGGTGTGTGTATATGTGGGCACCTCACTCCCAACCTCGTGGACAGAATGGCTGGGTGGGGTACAATTAGTTGGTAGGTGCCTTGGGCTGGATGAAAGTGCCTGGTGGGCTAGATCTGGCCCACGGGCCATATTTTTTCTGCCCCTGCTCTGAGCACATGCAGCTTCTTGGGGTTCAGGAGTTCAGCTGGTGATTGGCAGTGGAGGAGAACAAAACAAATTCAAAACCAGGCAGGCAGGCCCTCACTCTACAAGCCAGCAAACCTCCTTCTCCAACCCTTCTACACTTCCCCTCTTACACATAGGAAACATGAAGTGAAGACTTGAACAAAGCAAATAGAAACCTTTATTTACAAACCAAATATTAACCATAATTAAACAAACCACAGAACAGCTTTTATAAGACAACTATGCATAAGTATCTAAGCAATAATAACAAAATGCTTAGATGCAAGAGTAAAGGTAGATGTCACCTGCTTCAATTTTAAGGAGGCCTTTGATACGTTATCTCATCCTAGTCTCATAAACAAACTGAGAGGCTGTGACAGATGATTACACGGTCAGGTGGGTGGCAAATTGGCTTAAGGGTCACACTGAGACAGTGGTGGTGGACGGGTTGGTATTGACCTGGAAAGATGCAGGCAATGGGGTCCCCCAAGGCTTGGTTCTTGAACCTGTGCTATTCAATATCTTCATCAGTGGCTTGGATGAGGGCATGGAGAGCACTTTGTCCAAATTTGCAGATGACACGAAATGATGGGGTAAAGTTAATACACTAGTGGGAAGGGATTGAATCCAGGCAGACCTGGACAGGTTGTAAAAGTGGGCAGAAAAGAATAGGATGCAGTTCAACAAAGACAAATACAAAATGTGGCATCTAGGGAGAAGGAATCACCAACATACCTATAAGCTAAGGGATGACCTTCTCAGCAGCACAGAGGCAGAAAGGGATCTCAGAGTCATAGTTGACTTCAAGATGAATATGAGCCATCAACGTGACAAAGTAATCAGTAAAGCTAACCACACTCTATCATGCATTAGCAGGTACATCACAAACGGGTTCAGGAAAGTGATACTTCCTCTCTATACGACACTGTAGGCCACAGTTGGAGTACTGCATCCAGTTCTGGGTGCTGCACTTCAAGAGGGATGTGATTAACCTTGAGAGGGTCCAGGAGGGCCACTCATATGGTTAGAGGCCTGCAAGTAAGGCCCTACAAGGAGAGACTGAGGGACCCGGATCTCTTCAGCCTCTGCAAGAGAAGGCTGAGAGGGGATCTTGTGGCCATTTACAAATTCATTGGTGGGGGAGGCAGCAAGAAACTGGAGATGCTCTGTCTACCAGGGCACCCCTTGGAATAACCAGGAACAACGGCCACAAACTGACAGACAGCAGATTTAAGTTGGACATTAGGAAGAACTTCTTTACAGTAACGGTTGCCAGAATCTGGAATGGGCTTCCCAGGGAGGTGGTGCTCTCCCCTACCTTGGGGGTCTTTAAGAGAAGACTGGACAAGCACCTGGCTGGGGTCATATGACCGCCTCACTCTTTCCTGCCCAGGGCAGGGGGTTGGACTCAATGATCTATTGAGGTCCCTTCCAACCCTAACATCTATGAAAGTATGAAACTATGAATTATTACACCAGAGAAATTTCTTTTTACTACCATAACAATGTATGATTCATGAAAAGAAATCAAACTAAGCAATAATCATTTCTACTTAAAAAGCCTCAGCTCTAAGATTGACTTTCCAAGCTTGACTGCGAACTGGTAGATGACAGAGCACTGATCCATACTGGGCTGGATGGTAATTTGGGGAGGGTGGTTGCATTCATGGCCCAGGGCAGGCTAATAGAGCACTTTAGTCTTCTCAATGTTGAGAGAATCCTGAAATTTGGTAGGCTTCTCTGAAAAGATCCATCTCTGTCTGAAGGTTTTCCTCAGTGTGTGCAAGGTTGTCTAACATATGAGTCTAACCTATTAGTAAAACTACATAGTCAGTGTAGTTTGAGCCAGTAACTTTAGTATGTGCTGACACAACCACAAGACATAATACCCTAACCTGCCACAAATAAAACAGGGAGACAACAGCAGTAAAAGTCCTGCTGCTACGAGTGCTATTAAAATATGCTTGAGGGATCCAAGGAAGAGGGCCACACTCTCCACTACGGAGAAAGGCAAAACCCTCGTCAGCCTGTACCGATCTGAATATAGGGTAAAACTCCCTCCCTGAGCCCAAATATGGTTACTGTTTTTGTCCTGAACAGAGAGGAAAGACCTTCTAACTAGAAACCTCTGGGGTTTAAGCCATAGGAGGAACACTGGCACATCCCAGTCAAGATCCCCAGCCTTGGCTGCAGCCAATACCCAGTACTTTTAAGGCAGGCAAAAAACCCCCAAAAAACCTTGTAACACGTAGCAGCAGGAAGAGAAAAAAATTCTTCCTGGTCTCATGTGGTAACCACCAAAGCCCAGAGGCATGAGAAATACCCACAGCAGAGCATAGACAGCTGCTCCTAAATCATCACTGATGAATGCTTACCCAATCTCTTCTTGAACACCTCCAGCAAAGGAGACTTCACAACTTCCCTAGGCAGTCTATTCCACTGCCTCACTGGTCTAACCATGTAGAAGTTTTTCTGGATGTTCAATATAAACCTGCCTTCCTGCGACTTCAAGCCACTGTTTCACATTCTACTCTCTGCAGTGAGAGAAATAAGGTGTTTTCCCTCTTCTTTATGGCAGCCCTTCAGATATTTGAAGACTGCTATCATGTCCCTTCTTAAGCACATTTTCAGCAAGCTGAACATGCCTATTTTCCTCAACCTCTCCTCATATGACTTGCCTTCCAAGCCCTTCATCATTTTTGTCACCTGCCTCTGCACCCTAACTTCTCCATGTCCTTTTTAACATGCGGAGCTCAAAACTGCACACAGCGTTCTAGATGACGCCTAACCAGCGCCCAGGAAAAGGCAAGTTGTGAACAGAGTCTGAGCAGTGTAAAACTAGCACAGCTCCATGAGCTTCACTCTAGCTATGGCTGCTTACACCTGCTGAAGATTTTCTCAATTAGGTTTTCAAAAGTGTCCTTGTACTTTTTTTTTTGTTGCTTCCCTGTTCCCCAAATACTGAACATGCTAGAAGAATCCAAATCAAATTATCCTCTTCAGCTTGAAAAATACCCATTGCCTTTGGTATGTTTTAATGGGTTGTTGCAAGTTCTGCTCAGTTATTACAAATATTAAGTTAATATTTACAGCAAACGTCATGCATGCACAGAAATCAGTCCAATCACAAGGCCACTTTCCATACAAAATAAGTATTGCTATTTAATAGAATGGATGATTAAATAATAGAAGACAGAAGTTTTCCCACTGACTGGAATGGAAACAGGCCCACAGCCATGTTGCATACGGACATACTTGTGTAGCCCGGGTGTACACAGGTTTGTACTATCCTCTCCAATTAAGGGAATTATTGGCAGGGCAGTGTGCTGTGGAGGGACACAGAGGTCCACGGCCACCTCCATCCCCTATAGAGTCAGGCCCAGTCAATCAATTACTTAACTATATACAAATTTATTATTACAACAAAATCATTAAAGGGTAAGGACATAGATTATATATATGTACAGATTTACAAAACAAAAAACCCTATACTATATATATTATCACATACACACACACAATTATTATTCAAAAATACAAGTGAACAATAAAACAACCCAGAACAAAGGATAACCTTATAACTCTATAAATATACAAAGTATTACTTCAACTTATTCACATAAAGTATAAGGTACAGTCTACAAATATAACAAGCAATCCTTAGACTACCTGGGTGCCCACCAGGGCAAGGGCCCCACTCCCAAGGTATCACTACAGGAAAGGAGGTGGGGGGAAAGAAAAGAAGAGGGAGACCCCAAAGGCCCCTAAGCCCCACCCCCTTATCACCCAGGAGCAGCTCACGTGGTGCCCCTTCACAACTCTGGGGGTCCCTCCCCTGTGAGGACCCTTCTCCAGGGTAACTTACTACTCCACAGTCCCAGAGGGTTGCCTCCCATTCTCCAGGTTGAGCTCTGTTCCCCACCGGGCTTTCCTGCCATCCGACTCTGCTGCCGCCGGCCCGGCTTAGGGCCACAGGCACTGCTGTGTGTAGGGGGCACTTCACCTTGTGGTTGGAGGCCCAGGAAGCCTTGAGCAGCACTGGAGCTTGGTCTGCTCCCGGACCCTCCGTGCAGCATGGTCTGCACTGAGCTGCTGCCCACCGTGTCAGCAGCTGTAGACCTGAGCCACCTCAAGCAGCTCTCAGGGTGTCTTACCTTCCATGCAGCGCCTCCTGTACCGAGCTCCCGGCCTCATGTGGAGGTTGGGGACCTGAACCACTCAAGCGGCTCCACAGATCCTACTCCATGCTCCAGCCTGCACACCGTGTCTCTGGCTGCATATCAAAGGTTGTAGACCCGAGCCACTTCACACAGCTCAGAGAGCCTAATCACCGAGAGCCTAATCACTGGAGCTGTCTGCAGCTCCCTACCAGTAGAAGTCTTCAGGGGCTCTTCCAGGCTACTGTTTTACCCTGCTGAGCAGCTCTCCTGAGCTCTTCCACACCCCACTCTTCTCTCTTCTCCGTCCCCAATGCATCTCCCCTGCGTTCAGCACACAGCTCCTTTTATACTCTCCAGGGCTCCGCCCCTGAAGTCTTCCAGACCTGACAGTGTTGCAGTCCACAATCAGGTCCAGGGGAGCTCTTCTCCCCCTCCCCTCAGGAAAGGGGTGCGACTTAACTCCTCTGGCTGCCTCCTGATTGGTAGATGGGCTCCACCAATCAAAACAGCAGAATCTCCAGCCTGGGACTCAGCCCAAGCTCCAAAAGGTAAGCCTGCTACACTTGTTTCTTTGGCTGTTGCCCCCAAACCTTAAAAGAGCTAAAAGGACTAGTGCCTACACTCCAGTTCTCAGGACCCTGGGAGCTCAAAGCATTTAGAGGCATAATAGAAGAGCTACTCATAGCTCATTAAGAGAAGCAGTGCTAAGCTCTTTAACTGAAGCGTAAGTATCATAAACTACTTTAATTGTACTGTTCCAATATTTGGTTGACTTTCCAAAGAGCTTTTCCTAGATTTTGGACATTTAACATTTTAAAATTAAGTATCCATGGTCTTATAAATGGAGCACTGGACGAGGAGTCAAGTGGCATGGTTTATTTCATCCCTCAGCCACAGACTTCCTGTTTGACCTTGGGCAAAATCATTTAATCTACCCTGCTCCTAATCTGTAAAATAAGGATAATACTTCATTACATCACAAAGCTGCTGAAAGGATGAATTTGAGGTGTTCTGCTGCTTAATGGTGAAGGTTGTATTAGGACCTACCTAGGTAGCTTGGATAATATGGATCTTACAGAGCAACTGAGGCTTTCTGGCTGAGCTATTTGAAAACTTTACTTCAGAAAGTCTGGAAATGCACAGTAGAGACCCAGTGATTTTACAACTGCAATGCAATTATCAACTCATTCATAATTTCTCCAAACACTTCGCACAACCCATTCAAACTATACTTCAGTTGCACTTTTCAGTTGAAAAATGGTGTCAAATTCTTTGCTGGCATTAACTGGAAAGGCTCCACTGAAGTTGATAGAGTTCTGCAATTTATACCAGTTGGGAATTTGGCTCTTTGTTTGGAATAGGTACCTGAGAAGGTATATGTTGTTGATAAAATACAGAGGGCAGGGCCTCAAAGCCTCCTAAGATGTGTATGTGCTTTAGTAGAGAGGGACATGTTGATGGAAAGAAAGATTATTAGTATACTAACTTAAAAGTGAAATGATTAATATGCTGTTTGGTATTATGAAATGTGCTGGTTGTTGGTTCCCTAATATTAGGTATATGAGATAAAGAACAGGAATTGTAAGTTTGAATTAGTAACTATCTTGTATTGTAAATAACACACATATGGTTTAGCAGTAAATTGTTCTCACTAGTGCACGATTGTTAAATTATGTTGAAAATTGATTCGTTTGAGAAAAAAGTGTGTTCCTGTATTTTAATAGCAGTTTGAGATGTTGATATGTGTGTATATTTTGACAGATTTGAGGGGCAAAGTTAAAGTTGAGTGGGTGGCATAAGTCATTTGGGGTGATAATGAATGATCAGTAATTATATGGCAATAGGGAATTGGCTGGATACATTAATTATGCACTTTCAGATTTTCTAACAGTAAAGAGCTTTATTAAATAGCTGTAGATTTTTTTTGTAGAGAAAGTCTAATTATTTGGAGGCTGGGTGTCAGCTGAAACATACTTGCAATTAGAATTTTTTAAATGAAGTTGGGGGAGGAGATAACTAATTCTTAGGTTAGGATATTTTCTATGTTAGCAAAATTTAAATAGGAATTACTCCTTAGCCACAGATATTAGGAAACAAGCTGACAGTAAGTCACTAACTGTGCTTTGTACTTGCCACTAACATGATGACATGGGTAAAAAGCCGAGTTGAGCAAAAAGAGATACATATCTTTTATGAAGATATGTATCTCATACTTATCTTTTACAAATTTCACAGAGCAGGTTGGTGTGACCATTTTCATGCCCCTTTACTTTATTCTTCCTGAGCACACTGGTTGTCAATGCGGATGAAATTTTTCAACCACATGTTTTTTGGTTAGAAATGCATTTTCAAGAACATTGAAACATTTTGCAAATTCATCTGTTTTGCTAAATTGCTCATGTGTTAAAATAAATATGCTAACCAATTATAAAAATAATCACATTAAACTAAAAATTTTCAAATCATCAAATTGTTTTTTGACATAAAATATTTTGATTCAAAATTTTGATTTTGTTTTTAAAACAGTTAAGGGTTTGAAACTCAAAACAAAAATCTTTCCTTCTGTGTCAGAATAAATGTTAGTTCTGACCTGAAAAAACATTTCACTCCTAAACTTCCAGGTTGCTAGCAAATTGAAAAAATCATTTATTGGCATGACTATAACTGGTATAATTGGTTTTGTCTTTTATGTCAGGAATGGCTGCATTTCTTGGACAATTCATGGTATTCATATGTTGTATACTTTTGCTATCATCTGCTTACAAAATTTCAGTCATCCAGTCAAAGAGCAGAAGTAACATCATGCAACTTGGGTGATCAACCACAAGGCATAAAAAAAGAGAAATGATGAATCTTGTGAAAAGGCACTGCGCTGAGATTCAGAAGTTCTGGGTTCAGTTCCTCACTTTGCCAGAGAGTTCTTTGGTTAACTTTGGACAGGTCATTTAATCTCTCAGTGTCTCGGGTCGTTAAAATAGGATTTCTTTTCTCTGACCTTTTGTCTGCCTCCATAGATTCTAAATTCTCTGATGCAGGAACTCTCTCTTATTACAAATTTACAGTAGAGCTGGAAAAAATTTTCAAAAAATTTTTTTTCTGGTGAGAAACAGACTGGGCAAAACTAAAAATATTTTGGAAATATACATTAGTTTAACCCAAAAAAAATCACTTTGAGGTTTTGAGAATTTAAAAAAAAAAAGAAACACCCAAAATCAGTTGTGTGTGCATAATGGGGGTTAAGGTTTATTGTTTTTTGCCCATTTCCTTTGTTGTCATTTAGAAAAAGTCAACAAATTAAAAAGCTCAGGATGGAACGTTTCAGCCTAAAGCGAGCACTTTCAATTTTCAGGTCAACAAAAATTTCAAACTTTCCCCATTTTTTCCCCTTCTAAATTGGATTTTTTGGCACCCCACTTAAGTAACAAACAGTAATAAACAGATGCACGTGTTGAATAACATTTGAATAACTTGTCAAAAGATAGAAGGCCAAAATTCAGAGGTGATTTGAAGTAAATAATGCCCACGGTACTAATTGAAGGCAATAAATAGAACAGGTGTGATATATTTGCTATACTTGTAGAGACAAGCAGGATAGATGACAGCAGATGTGACACTGAG
Source organism: Crocodylus porosus (assembly GCF_001723895.1). Lineage (NCBI taxonomy): Eukaryota > Metazoa > Chordata > Crocodylia > Crocodylidae > Crocodylus > Crocodylus porosus. The sequence goes on from NW_017728907.1 coordinate 15,730,438, forward strand.
ACTCTAGATATAAACAGGCCAACACAAAGAGCCAGGATCAATGCGCCTGCCTAAAGAACAGGATTCCTGCTGTTAGTTAAATAAAGGCCTGCCTCCATATGAAAATGTTCTAGTTCTGTTACTCTGTCAACTGATTCACAGTACAAAGCCATTTAGTCTAAATCCTTCAGCACACCACAGGTATCCTATGGCCCCTTGGTTCCAGGGAATCTGGATAGTAGAGGTGCTAGAGTGTCAGGAATGAGATTCTGTCTAGGGATGGACATTACACATAAACCAGTTTAAATGATCAGAAACTGGTTTAAGCCTGTAACAGAAGATAAGTTCAGTGTAAATAAACTGGTTTCAAAATGGGTGAAACTAGTTTAAGACAAACCTGGTTGAATGTAGCATCAGACTTAACTGATTTGGGCCAAACCGGTTTATGCAATGCCTATCCCAGACCCCTTCCCAGTTTAAGTTAAACCAGAGTCCCTCAGGACCCCAGATGCTTTGCAGCCCTGGGCTGGGCTGGGCTATGCTGTCTGCTCCAGAGAGCAGGGCTGGCCCTCCCCCTCTGCTCCCTAGCCAGAGCTCTGGCAGAGATTGCAAGCACAACAGAGTCTCCCTGGCTTCTCCCTATCCTACCTCTCTTGAAGAGAAAAATAGAGGACATAAAGGCGTTGGGTTTCGTATCAATAGAGGACAGAGGACCAAGCAGCAGAAAACTGGAATGTCCTCTGAGATGGCCACCTTACCCCTCTCCCACAACATTAACCCCATCCCCATGGATCCTACACATGTAGCATGCTAACTAATGCTGAGAGGTGTCTGTGTGCGTCTCCAATTTCACTGGGACAGGCAGACAGAACAGTGGCTGCTTAAGGCTTTTTGAAGCTAATCACCCTCCATTCCTTCCTTGAAAAACCTGTTTAAGAAGAGCTTAAACTAATGAGAGAAGTGTTTGTTTTGTTGATGGGCTGATAAATGCTGTGTTACCAGATCCCTCACCTGTCAGGTTTGCAGTCAGTATGAAGCAGCAGGGAGAGGGAGATTGAAAAGCTCAGCATCATCAACAGCCACATGCACTGCACACACCCCCTTTGCCTCAGAGTGCTAGCCCAAGGCTGGGGTCTAGCAATACTTCCTCCCCTTGAACAGCAAGCAGGCAAAAGCCTGGAACAGTGCAGGCCAGGGTGGGGGTTTACACCTCTCCGTAATCAGAGCATCCTGCTGGGATCTGGCCACCCCCGGCTCAGCTCAGCACTATGGAAGGGAAACTAGCAGCCCCCAGCTTCTAGCCTGAGTCACTGCAGGCATGTGCCTGCATTTCTTCAGCCTAGAAGAAATATCTGTCCAGTTGCAAACTGATTCAATCTAGACAGGTTAGACTAACCTGCAAATATTGAATCGATTCAGGCTCAGGGTTTTTGAATGTCTGTCCCTAGCCTCATTGGCAAAAAGTGTTTGTAGGGTCAGAGGCTGAATAAACAATAGGGATGCTGTAGGTCAAGAGTATGGTGTTCTGGCAGAGCTGAGTTAAAATCCAGGATTGGGATAAATTATAATTAAGGTAAATTTGCAGAGCTATGCGATTTGGGGGCTGGGGGGGGGGGAATCTTTTCTGCACTGTGCTTCATTCAAAACTTTTCGTTGTCAACTTTCAGAAGCACAACATTCCCTAACACATCTTTAAAAATCCACTGCTATCTAATGACTAAACGTCTTCGTTATACCCAAAATCTCAATACCCCCCCACCCCCGTAAATCCAAAGAACGGTATTGATTTCAGTGTAGTAACTCCTGGTTTGCAGTGGTGTAACTAAAAGCAGAATATGGCCCAATTTCCTATTATAAGCATTATTGTTACTTGCTGGACAATTAACCAAGTAAATCACAGTTTGCCCCCAAACTTAACACAATGAATATGTTTACAGTACAGATGTAAGCTCAGATGAGCACAGCTGCAGCTTATTCCAAGTGCATATGCACATACGTGGAGCGGGGGTGCTGATCTTGGCAATCCCAGGGTTAGGAAGTAACTAACAAAGCCATGCATAACCATTGTTCAGTAATCATGGTTCTCAGAGGCTTCAACACAATAGATGGCATGGCTGCCTATAAAGACAAGATGATAGGATGAACTGGGCTCATGCAGCTGGAAGGACAATGGGATGGAGCAAGGCACAGATGACTGAGGATGTGCTGCCAACATCTACTTCCAAGATGGGGCTAGATAGAAGGAAAAGCATTTCTCCCTCTCCAAGCCCACATGTCAGCAGACACACCAGGCACACAACATTCATCACTAGCATCAGGGGTAGAAGATCAAAGTACAGTTGATTTACAGAAATCTGGTCCCTCTTGTGGAGATAACTGAATTAACCCTTCCTCTGCAAGACTCAGGAATAGTCAACTATGGGGAAAGCAGGAGCTTTCATAGATTTCATAGACATTAGGGCTGGTAGGGACCTCAGGAGATCATCGAGTCCAGCCCCCTGCCCAAAGGGCAGGAAGTCAGCTGGGGTCATAGGATCCCAGCAAGATAAGCATCCAATTTACTCTTGA
>NW_017728907.1:15733084-15738486 GCF_001723895.1 Crocodylus porosus
CCTTGATGCCTGAAGCTAGTTGGAGTTCAGTTGCAGCCTTGGCTTTCCTGGTTTGCTCCCTGCAGGACCGGACCAGCGTGGAGTAATCCTCCTTGGAGGTGAATCCCGTCCTCCATCCTTTGCTAGCAGGAAGCTGGGAGGTAGACAAGCCCCTTGTCCCTTAACATAGGTGACTGGTAGGAGGGGCATGGTGGGGAGGTATGTCCGGCTCCACCCCCCCCCCCCCAAGATTGGCTGCTACCTGCTTCTGCGGGCAATTGCTACTCGGCCCCCCTGCTGCTGATGCCGCCACTGGCTTCTGCAAGTGGTTGCTGCTTGCCGCACCACCACTGGCTTCTGAAGATGGTTGCCACTTGCCACCTCACTGCCAACACTGCTAATGCTGCCACCCACAAACTGTGTCCCCCTCAGTCTCAGGAGGCACCAGTCACCCATGTCCCTTAATACAGGTATATCCTTGTCCCTGTAATAAAGATACAGAAATTGAAGCAGCCAGGAAGCAAAGCATGTGGCAGGTTCAGGAATAGAGTTCATGGCCCCATGTTTCCTATTACACACTGTACAGAGATAGCCATTTACAGTACAGACATCAGCAGCTTTCTTTAGTACTTGGTCCTAACAAACACCCAAGGAACTATGGGATGTATTCTTCAGCACCATCTGCAGACAAAGTTGTCTATGATCCAACTCGGGGCTGTCCAACTGGTGGCCCGCAGGTGGTTAATTTGTGGCTTCTGGGTGCCCACCCTGCCACCACTACCCCCCATCACTCCAGCTACAGCAGCAGCTGGGGTCTTCAGGCTCCCCCTCTCTCGTTGAACATCCATGTTCTGTCCCCTCCAGGAGGCCAAGGGTCAGGGGGTGCAACCCACAGTACTGAAGGAGCCCGCAGCTGAGGGTGTGACAGGGTGCCCATGCCAGCAGTGGAAAAGGAGATTGGGGAGTGCCTGTGCATCATGGAATGGCTCACATAAATGGTACAACCACGGAGGGGGAAGGCACCAACCTGGCATGCAGCACAGAGGGCCTATGGCTTATGCTGGTGAAGCCCACAAGGCATGAGGCTCCTACTCCCTTAGAAGCTGGACAGCCTTGATACTTGTATACAGACTTCTCCTTTGGAAAGCACTCCCCAAAAAACTCTGTTTTCCATACAGGAAATGTGATAAGTGATAAAGTAGGAGGGCTTTAACAGATGAAGGGTCTATTAAAGAGAAAAACAAAAACAATGAAACAAAAAACACGTGGCAATGCCAACAGAATTTACTTGATAAAAGGGGCAGAAAATAGGAAAAGGGTACTAAATGAGGGCAGATTCATTTCTGAAGAGGATGGCTCTTCAAAGTATTCCAGGAGGCTGCAGTGGTTCCTCCAAGGTCTGTGAGGAGACATCCTTCTCTAGCATGTAAAGAATGATGCTGCTGTCTCAGACTCCTTGCTCTGTCACTAGCCAGTTGAACAGATATTTTAACCTCTGCAATATGGAGATGATAATACATTGTATAACACAAGAATTGTGAGGGTTAGCTAGTGTTGGTAAAGCCCTTTGAGATCATTGGATGAGAGTTAGTAAAGGGCAATGTAAAAGGACATTTGCAAGAATGGCCCCAGCAAGACTGAAAATGTTCAGTGTTCCTGGCAGATACACAAGTGACAGGGAAAGCAGAACCTATTTTTCTTTTACAGAGTAAATAGGGCACTGTAGTTATTTAGTTGTCTCAGGAATGCAAGATCAAACTAGGATAGTCCTCTTCCAGTCTCCTTCCAAAACGAGGATGAGAAGCTGTGCACAGCAGAGAAAAAACGGTCCATGGAGTGAGACTTAAGAGTCCTATGCTCTGCTGTGAAAGGTGCCTGCTCACCAGTGACTTTATTTAATTACTAAGGTCCAGATCTTCAATAGGAATTAATAGAACTATCACAAGTTATTCTATTTTGCAAAGTTCGTTTTTAAAAATGAATCACAAAAACAGCTATCGCGATTTCTCATTTACCTCAAACTGTTTCCCCCCTCATCATTTTCAATTTAACAAAAAACACCTTGCAAAAAAACCAAAACTAAGACATTCATCTTCGAAAAAAAAGGCCATGTGGCAGACATAAGCTAAGCCACATTATTTTACCCAGACCTCCAGATGGACAGAAACTCCAAGAGGGGGGGGAAGAGCTCTCTGCCCCATCATACATTTGAGAATGAGGGAGACGCACAGCTACAGAGGGAATTTCCTGTGCATAATCCTTCGCTGCAAAATTCTTCCAGTGATGCCCTGAGTGTTGCTGTAGCAAGATGCAGACTCGGAATTGGTTGTAAGGATTCCTACTTTCTGGCAAAGGCTGTTGTGTTGTTGGGTGGATGCTTCAATGGGAACTAAGCAAACTCATTTGTACACTCCCTACGCCCTCCTACTCGGCTGGAATTGCTACAGCTAGGGTGCCAAGTGGCACTTCCCCATTCACGGGGAATGGGCTGCCACAAGGGAACCTCACAACTGTGGAACCACACTACTCAAATGACACCAAACCATAAGCAAAGGTTTCGCTTCTGAAGAAGAGGGGAGTGATGTGGTAATGGGGCATTCAGACCAATGGATGGGAAGCTGAATTAATGAACTACTGCCAGTGTTACTGTGGTGGAACATTTTATTTATCAATCATAGATACAATATTATTGGGTTTTCCTGGAGATTATGTTGTGTTCCCTTTTGTTCTAATACAGCTTGCTGTATATATGTAGACTCAGGGTTTCCAAGCAGGTCAGTATTTCATAGTAAGCATACCCAGGGAAGGGATTTAGAGAACCTAGAAATTTTGGATAGGACCCTGAAGTTGGTGAAGACTAGTCATTTTAAGGGGGGGCGCCCTCCCCCAGCTGCCTGAATCTGAACTTTAGTTCTGCCAATGCTACCTCCGGTAAAAAGGAGTTACAGAATGAAAAATATTTTTATTTGAAAATATTTTAGCAGCTTGATTTACAGTCTTATTAATGACAACACCCTGTTTCTGGGGGCTTACACAGTAGCACAGCTCAGCCATTTGCATTTGCCAACGAGCAGAGGTAGAACACCATAATGTGGGTTACACCATATCAATGCCAGCAATTCTCAACTCTAGGGTGTCTTGAAATTCTTTCAAGGGTGATGCAGGATGCCATGAGCTGTTAAGTGTGCAAACATGAGTCCCGAGATAGACCGAGATTTCAAACAGGAATCCATAGTGTTAAAAACATTCCAACCTGTTGTGGTCTTCTTGAGTTCTTTAGAACAGAATTATTCTGTTAAGTTTTCTGTAGTCAAAAATCAAGCAAAAACTTGCAGCTGGCATTTCCAAGGAGAGCCTTGAGCCCAGGGCAGATTCTGGGGAGATGCAGTGGTCCAGCTACACCCCACTTTGATTCGTGGTCCACCCAAAGTTTAAAACTAACTGCTTGACTGTCAGCAGCCATGAGAGTCACTTGACAATCTGGCCATTATAACATACTTGATTCCTCCTAAACTTTTATTTAGGTTATTAACAACCCTCTCTCCTTGTTGTTCCACTAATCAAGTTATTCCTTCTTCTGCATTTCTATTGCCTTTTGGCTGATCCTCTTAATGTAGTTCCTATGTCACAGCCCTGCAAGCTGTTTTTAACTTTAGCTACAAACATTAATTCAAGTGTGGCTACATTAATTCAGGTGAACTGCACAGACATCCCAGACATTAATTCAGGTATGGAAATAACTTTCAGTGAGGCATTGGATGCACTATCCAGATGCTCAAAAAGGCTAGATTTTTTTTTTTCCATGAATCTGAAAGAAATTTACATTTAATTCTAATGACAATAGGACTAAAGAAAAAAATCTTTTGATTATTTTTTGCCTAGTTTGTTGTTTTACTTGTATTATATAATATGACAAATTAATACACATGCCAATAAAGTGATATTTGTTTTTACTTTTATCTTAAACTGAATTATATAGGCCAAAGCCTAGCATAGTAGTAAAGCTTCTAGTTTCTTTTTGCCTGGTAAAAAATGTGTTTTGTGCTATATGTGATGAGGCATCACAGCATCTGCACCCCACTTTTCAAAAATCACAGATCTGCCCATGCTTGAGCCCAACAAGAGGTGCCTTGAGTCTAAAAGGTTGAGTACCATGTCCATAGATTTTCCTAAAGAGAAATGGTCTACACTGTGATCCACATCTGTTCCTAATAGATCAGGAAAAACACTGACAACAAGATGACTTGTGATAGAAAGAAAAAATACAGTTAAATGCCAAGGATAACAAGCAAGGTATGAGAAAGAGAATGATTAATTAATTTAAACAGAAGTTTGATGCTGCAGCGTGGAAGCTGAATACAAAGGCCTTGATTATGGAGAGCAAAGCAGTTGGCATGCAAGTGCAAGCAGGAGCAATGTTAAGTGTAGCACTGCAAGACCGACTAATGCATGTCTGCCCAAAAGGAAAATGCTTAAGGCCACAGATGTCAAAGTGATAGTGGATTAAGGCAACATAACACATAGTGGAACGCTCCAAGGAAAACATGTTTGGAATCGGTGACAAACATTCCAGGTTTTTGCACGGACAAAGGAAACGTCTCCAAAGTTGCAAAAACTCTTATCTTCGCACAGAGGGAACATAATGAGAATACAAGACAAGACATGATGCTGTAACCAGCTAATATGGAACCTCTCATATGGCTTAGGGAGTTTCCATGGACTAACCCTAGTTATCTGAGACTAGGAGACTAAAAGTCCTGGTGATACATGCGTATGGAAGTGTTTGGTAGTCCACAAACAGCCTTTGCTTTTAGAGCCTGTGGTGAGGGTCAACCTGATGTGGCCTTCATTAACTGAACTACTTTAAGACCACAGCATTCTGCTAACAGAATGTCACTGATCACTATACAGTTGAGCCTGGGGTGTACCCCTGAAACAGGCTGCTAACAAAATGAGCTAAATTATCACTCAAAGCAGCTGGCAGACAGGGATCTGGCTGCTCAAAAATGGGGCTCAGTTTGAAACTTATTTTTTAAGTAGACCTCTCCCTAACAAGTCATATTAGTTTCATCTCAATATCTGTAAAATTAATTCAGGTACACAGGAAAAGCATCTGCATTACAAAATCCACTACTAGCCTTGGCATAGGTAGGTCCTGTGGAGAGATGCTGAAAACTCAGCAACTGAAGGAAGCTGAATTCTCTTTACTTCTAAGACATAAGACCTTTATGGCAATGTTGAGATACCACATGAGGCTGCCAGGAATGGACCAGTTCTGATGATAAAAGGTTTAATTTTCCAAGAGAACAGGTACGAGGCCTTGGCGACTCTGCAGGAGATGGAAAAGGAGGAGGAAACCCTTGGGCAGGAAGAAACGCCACATTCTTCACGCTCCAAACAGATCAAGAGATCCGAGAGGACCC
>NW_017728907.1:15738497-15740892 GCF_001723895.1 Crocodylus porosus
GGGGGGGGGGAGTAGAAAGTGCTGTTTAGCATTTTTCACTCTAATGTTATTTTGTTCTTTGGAGCAAGGAGCTCTTCATCGGCTGATACAAAAACAGCATTTCTCTTCAAGTTCTTGCACAGAGGTCTGGTAGAAATAAAATAGCCTGATTAAACTGCTTTAGCTGAACTGTGACAGGTGTATCTCGCTGGAGCCTTTCTGTTGGTGGCTTCGCCTTCCTGTCTTGAGCTAACAGCCTGCTTACTCACCTGCCATGCCTTGATCTTAAATTGATTGAGTGATGTAATTAGCGGGAGGCTGCCCACTTTATATGCCCAGTGTCAGGGGGCGCTATCTGAGGCTCCTTTTCCTCCCCTACACCGCAGGCCAAGCCTCGCAGATGGTACTTGACATGGTTTGCCCTATGCCTTGGCCCTCTTCTTTACTTCTGGGGCTTCCCAATGCCCCCTCTCACTCCGGGGCTTCCCAATGCCCCCTCTCGCTTTCTCTCCGGGACTGGGATCAATGCACCCCCAAACGCTGTGCCCTCTATGGCGCCAGGGTCCCCATGCTACTGTGGAACTCCTATGAGGCCTCCTCCAACCCTTAATAGCCTCACCCAGTCCTCCGGTAAAACCGTAAACACAAAACACAAAGCCCCTGGGCTATAACGTAAACTAAACCGTCCGGTCAAAACCACGTTCTTTCCCTACTGGGAAAATACTCCAACTCATAGCCGCAACCACGGGATGCTCCTGCAGTCTATCTCCTCCTTTCTCTCTGCCCAGGCTGAGCTTCCCCCCTCCTTGGCCGCCAGAGGGGAACTGCTCTCCTGGCCTCATGCTTGGACTTAAGAAGGGCCAAGCCCTGCCCCTTCCTGTCAGCTGATTCCCTTGGTTCCCCTAACAACCAGCACCTGTGCTGCCCTGGTGACTGGCAGTTGAGCCTCCCCCTTCTCACCACTAGGGGTCTCTCCTGAGCCATTTCTGCTTTTAGGGACAGGGCACCCGAGTGCTCTGCGACACGAACAAATTAAATTCCAATGTAGTAGATTCAAGTGCAACTGGTGGAAAATTCTCTATGACAAATGGTGTTTTTCCCCAAAATGTAGATTTTAATTATTATTAAGTCAGTATTCAACCAAAAAAATGGAAAGGCTTTCAGTTGGAAAAACAGGAGAAAAATGAAGAAAAATATTTTTCTTTCCCTTAATTTTCCCGCTAAAAAAAAGAGGGAACAGTTAGAGAAGTAGAAAGCTTGGAAAGCCCAGCATATTTTAATTTTCCACTGAAGTTTTAGGAAAGAGCATTTTCAAAATACTGTGTAGAAAATTCTTGACTTTTTTGACAAGCTCTACTTGACAAAGTCAAATGATGAGTTGTAATATGACATTCAAGGAACACAACTGGGACATCTGTCATCATCTCTGCTTTCCATAAAACATGAGGACCACTGAGGACATGAGGACGTCAAGTGTAGTCTGTGGGCAGACCTATGTTTACAATCTCAACTGGTCCAGCCTCCTAGTACTGGGGCTTCAAAAGCTACCACGTCAGAATTTAGAGCCACTAAACTTTTGCAGATAAATTGAGAACCTGGATGTCTTTCAATTCTCCTGACTCAGGAAATATTTTTCTCGCTATCTAGGAAGAATCACCCTTAGTTCTAACTACTCCCCAGAACCTTACCATTGATCCGATCCAGTAGATTTCAGTCCATTTGCTACTGTTGTCTACTTATACGGTTCCACTGGTATGCACAGCATTTCATGTGCCCACCCCAAAATAACTCCCTTAACAGCTCGGTTTCAAAAAGACTTTAGCAATCTTTCTCAAACAACCAAGCAGTGAAGTCTCCACCCTTCTCAAATACTGAGGCAACATTCATCCAGGCTGGATTCCAAAATGCTCATAGGGAATGTAGCCCCGAGTTTTGATATACCACAGCTTAACTCAAACCCTTTCTTTCATTAAAGCAAGGCCACAATAGACCCATTGACAAGCATTGCAACTATTTCCTTGTCTCCCCAGCCTCCATGCACTACAGGTATTATAGTTTCACAGTTTCTAGGGTCGAAAGAGACCTGAGCAGATCATCTAGGCTGATCCCCTGCCATGGCAGGAAAGAGTACTGGGGTCAAACGACCCCAGCAAGGTGTACATCTAGCCTCCTCTTAAAGACCCCCAGGGTAAGAGCCAGTACCACTTCGCTTGGAAGTTGGTTCCAGATCCTAGCCACCCTGATGGTGAAGTAGCGCCTCCTGATATTTAGCCTAAATCTACCCTCTGCCAGCTTGTGACTGTTATTCCTGGTCACTCCCGGCAATGCTTGGGGGAACAGGGACTTCCCCAGTGCCTGCTGGTCCCCTCTAACTAGTTTATAACGGGCCACTAGATCCCCCCCTCAGCCTTCTCTT
>NW_017728907.1:15741279-15777780 GCF_001723895.1 Crocodylus porosus
GGCTAAGAACCTACGTGAGCAGTCAGACCTGGCTGACTGCTCTTCCCAGCAGATGTCCAGAAAGTTCAGGTCCCCCATGACCACCACATCCTTTGACTTCACTACCTCCGTGAGCTGACTTAAGAATTCCTGGTCGAGCTCTTCCCCTTGGTTGGGAGGTCTGTAGACCCCCACCGTTAAGTCTCTTTCCCCTCGACTGCCTTGTATTCTGACCCAAAGCACTTCAGAGTGCCCCTCCTCTGATTCTTTGTTAATTGATGAGGTTGTGTATTCCTCCTTAATGTAGAGTGATGTATTTCCATCAAACTAGTTCATAAAAAAATCTGGGTTGGCAAGTACTTCTCTTGGTTTTGAATATTACCAGACCAGCAGGAATCTTAATTACAATGATTTTGAATATTACTGGATTTACCAAAATTCATATACTAACAAAGCGACCTGTTATCAAGTGCTGATTAATTATGTTCAGGACCCTGTTAAGACAGTGAAACACAATACTGACAAATGTGAATAGAGATGCAGGTAATTAGCACCAGAACTGTGGGGTTTATTAATATTCAAATACAGGCAAGCAATAAATACAAATGCAGTGCTTGGGGAGGGGAAAGGAATAAATTCTACCAAACTAAACATCTTCCCCATTTCCTCTCTGATAAAACCAGTCAGTAGCACTACTGTTTTCAACATCAAGTCATTCTCCAGCAAGCATCCACATTACTGCTAAGACTGTCCTTCCAGAACACAATCCATCTACAGATTTCAAAGCATTTTGCAAAACACCATCCATCTAATTTCTCAGCGTCCCTCTGTGAGGTAGTACAACATAAGCTTTGCATGAAGGGGGAGGAAACTGAGGCACTGAAAGGTGAAATGCCTTGCCCAAGGTCATGCAGGAAGCCAGGAAGAAGCACAGAGTGGGGTTGTGCTGATTTACACCAGCTGAAGGTCTAACTGTATTACCACATCAGCACAATGAACCTCAGGAAGCTTCTCTCCCCCTACTCCTCTCTCTCTCTCATGCATAAGCTGTTTAGGAATTACTCCGATGCTCTTTGCCATCAGATTTTAATAATCAGGAGTGCCTTCCTTTTGTGACACCATGGGGCCACTTAGGCAGCTTGCCAGGTTCCTGAGAGCTGCATCTTATCAGTACATGTATCACTTCTAATAAATGCAGGCAGCCACACGCTTAGCTTGTATCTTATCTTTCTTATAGCCACCCCTATACAAATGTCCTCCTGAGCAGTGTCTTCCTTCCCCTCTGCCCACCGGATGAGGGCAGCAGCAAGCTGGAGTTTAGAATCCTCAATATGGGCTTGGGAAACTTTGGGAAGTGCAGTTTCAGCTTTCTTGAAATGGTGCTGGGGCCCCTGCAGGCCCTTCTCAGATATACAAAAGGGGCTGGGGACATATATTACACATAAACCACTTTAAGTGATCAGAAACTGGTTTAAACCTGAAACAGAATAGATGTTCCATGCACATAAACTGATTTGAAAATGGCTGAAACTGGTTTGAGATAAACCTGGTTAAATGTAGTATCACACTCAAATGATTTGGGTCAAACTGGCTTATGTAATGTCTGTCCCAGACTCCTTGCTGGTTTAAATAAATCAGAAACCCCCAGCATCCCAGCATGCTTTCTGGGCTGGGTGGGGCTCTCTGCTCCTCAGCAAAGCTGGCCCCTCCCCTCTGCTCCCTGCCTGCAGCTCCAGCAGGGACTTGGAGAAACAGCAGCACCTGCCTGGCTTCCTTCTGCTCTCCGCTTCCCCTCCCCACTCCCTGCTAAGCAGGGATCCCTTGTCCCCTCTGCCTTACACAAACACCTCAGCATTAGCCAGCAGACCACATGCTGGCTACAGTCCATGCTGTGGCAGACAGCAGCATTGGCTTAGGGCTTTTTGGAGCTAATCAACAGCTCAGTCATGTAGTCATGGTGACTACATGACTCTGTTCCTTCTTTGTTTAAGAAGAGTTTGAACTAATGAGAGAGGCTGTTTTGTTTTCTGATAGGGTGATAGATGCTGATAACAGAGCTGATAAATGCTCTGTTATCAAGGGTGGGGCGGGGGGCAGACTCCTCCCTAATCCTGCCAGAGCTTGGCCAGGCCCCCACCTCAGCTCAGCCCTGTGGAAGGGAAGGGAAACCTGCTCTAGCACCCCCCAGCTTCTAGCCTGACCCACTGTAGGCATGTGCCTGCATTTCTGAGATGTCTGTACAGCTACAAAGTGATTCAGTCTAGCCAAGTTAGACTAACCTGCAAAGATTGAATCAATTCAGGCTCAGGCTTTTCGAATGTCTGACCCTTGCCAGGGAGTTCTGTGCTTGGGCAACCCAGCCTCCTGAATACAAACTTCCGTACAGCGGGAAGTCATTGGTGACTACACGACTGCATATGCTAATTTCACGCCCTCCTTTGCTCCCCACAAAATTCCAGGCAGGCCTCATACTTTGGCTGACATTCAAAACTGTCACCTCTTTGCACATATTAACTTCAAGGGCTCTGTCATCCCTCACATTAAAATGCTATCACTGGGAGTCAGCACAGCTTGACTCAGCCAGCTAAGGGGCTAGTTCTGACCGTGCTGCGGGGACAGAAGATTCACGCCTGACATCCATGGTCAATTTGACAGTGATAGACACACTACTTAGGAGCCATTTGCTGATCTTGTTTTCTCAGGTGGGAGGTCACACCGCACAGCAGCCTTCTCCAGGTGTGACCTGAATGTTCTCTGTCTGTCTCATCCTGCTCATGCAGAAAATTTAGGGGCCTTCCAATTTAAATGGAGCTACTCCAAAGCCAAAGGTATCATCCCTCCCACTCACTTGCAGAAGATTTGGAAACCCCAAGATTTTGGTGCAGCTGTTTGACTTGAAAGGGAAAGAATCTACCTTGTTCATGGGATAGGGTTTTGACCAAGCTCTGAGAAGAGTATTAGTTTGTCCTTCTTGGAAAGGAACATACATCTCCAGAAGATAAAACCTGCCTGGAAGGAGATACAGCCCAAATCTCCAGCTAGAGCTGCATGAGACTAAAGAGACTTTCTCTGATCTTGGGCTTACATTTTCTGAGCCTACCTGCTTGCACTGATTCTTCTCCTGTGGCACCTGACAATAGCCCTGTGTCAAATGGAGGGCTATCTTTTCTTAAATGTTGTTTAAAGCTGAAGTAGACACAGGTACAAGCCTATTAAGCCAGTTTAAAGCTGCCTGGAATGGTTCAAAAGAGTACCTGGAAAACAAAAGTGTTTTTGTTTTGGGGTGTTGTTTGTATTGGGGGGTTTTTGGCGGGGTGTTGATTTTTTTTTTTTAACTGGCTCATTATGAACCAGCTCAGTGTTGCATGTGGATAGCAAGCATTCCATGACAGATTTGATCAGTCCGCCAGGCATCCCACATTGCATTGCTCCTCAATGCCCCCTTCTCCTACAATGCTGTACTGGTCCACTCTGGTATGCATCCAGAACTCTACTGCCCCTTTTTCCCTTTTGCTGGCACTTTTTTTTTTTTTAAATCAAGGAGCTCCCTTGCACTGCCTGTTCAATAAAAAAAATTTCTAATGACCAGCTGTGTCCTCACTCTTTAGTTGACTGTGACTCCTCATTATGTACCTGTCCCCCTTCCCCCTGCCCTCAGCCCCTGGGAACCCAAATGAAAGACTCCCTCCCCCACCCTTCCTCCTGCATAGTTTGGTGAAGTGCTGCTACTGACTTTTACTGAACTCATGTTTAGAAGAAAATGAAAAGCAAAAATATGAAAATGCCCTGAGACGCAGGTCACCTGCTCCCTGGGAAATCCAAAGCATGGGCGCAAACACTACTCTTCAGTCAACCACTTTGAGGCATACTGGGCTGTATGCTCACTTCCACTCCTGGCGTCAGAGTCATAGCATTCTACCTAGAATGCTAGGGCACTACATGTGGACACCTCTGACCCACAACAATTGTTACCTGGTTCCCAAGCAATACCATTTAGGAATGGTTCAATTGTTACATGTGTCCACACCCTGAATATAAAATAAGGGAGGCTGCACAAACCTTAGATGGTTTATATGAACGGTAACTCCCGGCATGACAAGTTGTCCTTCCATTGTTATGGCATCTACCTTCCTGGACTAGTTCCTTAGTTCAAAAGAAGCAATCAAATAGGCTGCATGTAAGATCAGCCCTGTAGAGTCATCTGTAGGGACTCATCCTAGACATCCTGAGATCTCAAACCAAGAACCTTCCTTGAGCCAAAGGACCAAGCCTGACAGCCTGAACACTTCGCAGTCAGAAACCCCTACAGACTCCTCTAAACACTGAGTGGCACCTGTTTACATAAGGATGCAATCTGAAACCAATTTATTACCCTGATGCATAAGGCCATGTGACAGTAATAAATCAATTTAAACTGGATATATTTCCCTTTAGCACAAGTCAATAGGGCAGGGGTTTGAGCTAAACTGGAACAAAGTTGCTTGTAAACAGAAATCAGTATCAACGCAAGGGTTTGCCCCCCCCGCACAAGTGTGTGTGTGCATGTCCCTCTCCCTTTAAGATAATGACTGGTGAGAAACAAGAAATGCCTCGTGTGTTAGGAGAGACCATATAGGGCCTCATCCCAGAGAAAGGGGAAGGGTCCCTGTTTCTTTACTTAAATTTATTTAGATTCAAGCAATTAAAAAGTACCCATAAGTTATAACCTAACACATCATCAGTAATTCAATGAAATTAATATAATCACTGCCAGAGGAGCAGAACCAGCCAACCTACAGAAACTCCTTCCCACTCCTCCCTTGTTCTAGGAAGGAGGCTCTCAACCCTTTCTAAAAAACACTTATCAAGTCAGTGTCCCTGACAATGTGCCTAGAACAAGAAGGGGAGTGAATTCCAGAGTCCTTGCACCATCCTAAAGAAGGTCATCCACACTATCTCAATCCTAGAGGGAGATCAAGCCTGGGTGACCTAAGAAGTTGCCTCTGCCACAGTCTGGTACCAAAAGACTGGGGGAGGAGGGTGTTGCTATAAATGGCACCAGTCTCTGAGGAAGTGTGGTTAAGCAGAACCCAGAAGCTTCATACCACAAAACAGATGCTTTCAGTGGAAGGAAAGAGCAGCACAAAAGCTATCTCCCAAATTATTTTTTCTCCTGCTGATGGGCTATGTATGAGCCTGGTACCAATCTCTCATAGGCATGTGACATCTTTGGACTAGGGAGATTCATAATGCAATATCCATCACTTCCTGTCCTAGCCTAGTGGATGACGCATCTTTTCCTCCTCAGATGTGGCCATATTTCAGAGGTGGGTACAGTGACACCCATGCATCCCTTATCTACCTGTTCATTATGGGAGGAGTTCTGAAACTATTTAATTAACTGATTGAAATCAATTCCAGATTCTGGGATGAAAGGATGCATAAGCAATGAGCAAAAACTCATTATTTATGATATTACCCAAGAGGCCAGATCCTCCCCAGGTCCCAATTTAAATCACGAGGGCTACACGAACTGAGGATCTGGCCCGCTGTTTCCAGTCAAGTTAAGGTGTAAAGTTTGCACTCACTTCTGCTGCTAGCCAGAGCTGATTATTCTTGATTGCTGGTTTGTCCTTTTATGGGGAAGATAACGTTTGAGAGCAAGTCAGTTATGAGCACTCAGTTTCTGTTAAACACTCCAGCAGAAGGAACTTGACCTGCATGTTAGACCATCACAATCATAGTGCTGGGCCATTTCTCCCCCACCCCCTCCTCTTTATGGAGGAGCAGCAGCAACAGCAGCAGAGCATGGGGTGAAAAGTCAAGGGAAGGACAAGTTGACTGATGGCGCTCAGGTTGTGGGGTCAGCGCAAGGCGTCGCGATCTGGGCTCAGACAGAGCCATTTCCTCTGCGATTTTTATCTTTCGTCTGTTCACACGTCATGCCACCTGGACATAATACAGAACAATCTGAAAAAAAATCCCTCAACAAAACAGTTAACCCTTTCCCTTCCTCCCAGGGAGGAAGAGGAAACCAGCAAACCCCTGCCACAGGCAAACTGCAAGAGCAATTCCATACTCATGGTTTTGCCCAGTAACAAGGGGTCTTTCTTTACGGGCACTGTAAATAACATAAAATGTTGCCCTTTTTATTGCCTTGGACATTGTCAAGTGGCAGCTTTATCTTTCTCTGTTGACCCTTTGGCCAATGGTATGATTTAGCCACAAAGTTCATATTGTTGACTTAAAAAAAATATATAAGATTTTATGACATTCTAGTTTTGGTTCCTTTCTGGTTTCTCAATTAAATCCCCAAGCCACTAGATAATAATTCAGTCAGTGCAGGATTAGGGAAGAGAGAGTAAAGGCAGAGAGATACATCTGCCTCTGACTAAACAAAGGAACAGTCTCTTCAGTTATAGCGGCTGGTTAATATGGATCCCTTATAAATGACAAACAGGTTCTGGTGGTCCCTGAATGCCCTATTAAAGGCAATGGGACCACTCCCAGAATTAGGTGGCATGCAGCATACATAAAGGTGCCTGCATCTGGCCCTCACAAGTACTCTAGATTTACAGGGTAAAGTCCCGGCCCCAGAGTCAAAGACAAAAATCCGGCCAGTGGCAACGATGCAAGGGTCTCACCTGTATAGTACTTTAGGCTCTCAAAGCACTGTATGTAAGCCAAAAAACAGTGCCATCGTCCTCTTACAGCTAGGAAAACTGGTAGCAGCAGAGGTGGGGACACAACTGAAGTGTTCAAACCCTCAGGAGATCTTCTCTCACCAGCAAGTCAGGATACAGCTACAGCAAATTCATTATCATATGTTCTTTCACTTTAATTGCCTGAGTAACCAAGTAAACATTTGTTTAGCAACTTCATGCAACATTAATTGGCGATCCTCAGACTGATCCTCATGCCAGATCTCATGATCTAAACAGGATGCAACTTTGTAAGAAGCTGCATGGAAGGCCAGACACTGGATCTTGCAGGAAACATTGCTGCTGCTTGAGTGAGTGGCACTGTTCCCTCTGAGAGGTGAAACCAAAGTTGTGATGCTAAATATACTCCAAAACTTCTCACAAGAGGAGGGTGTTGGCTCCAGCATCCTGATCTAATTCCAGTGTAGCTAATTACTACAGCATAGGCCAAAAAAAGAAACCGCTTTGGAGACACGTTAAGTGTTTAAGGGTGTTATTTTTAAATTTCCCTGTTACCTTCTTTCTTTTCTTCCTCCCACATTAAATGAGAGGGCTGATTAGGAAACAGTAACCAGTTCCTCTAAAGAGTCTATAAAACTATTTCCCTCCCCTCAAAAATTGCAGAGAAATGGACTTGCTTTGACCACACATCCAGAATGTTTTATTTAGTGGGTTTTGAAAGTTGAAGGCTTTGTTTTCTGCCAAATTTCAGTCATTAAATCCCAAAGCTTCTTTTCTTAAAAATATGAACACTTGAAAAACTTAACAATTCTTCATGGTTCTCAAAAAATGAATGCTGGGGGATGCAAAGATCGTTAGTGAAAAAAGGGGAAATTTCAAATAAAACCTTTTTTTTGTTTGTTTTTTAAAAAAGCTGCTAAAGTTACTGTGGTGATTTAAATACACATACACACACGCCATATATATGGGGTACAAACAGTTACGATATTTTAAGATTCACAATGTCAAATCTCTCAGTTTAATCAGACCATTGATTTTTCCTCTCTTCTCTTCACTGAAGTGCAGGGTCAAATCCTTCACTGGTATAAAATAGTATTATTTCACTGACTCCATAGGAAACATGTTGCAAGTTAGCACATCCCTTTCATTCTGAAAGGCAATGTGGAATCACATGAGACAGAGGCCATGGCGGTTTTTTTGTCTATGTATACCACCAGCACCAGAGAGGGCTGGTCCATGGCATGGGCTCCTAGGCACTAGAGTCATATAAATAATAATAATGGCAAGTGGATGAAAATTAAGTCTGGCACAGGAGAGACCTAGACTTAAATCCTATTTCATCTCGAAGAAGCCTAAATAGATTTGACATGTAAGCATGTACCTATTACACCCTGGATGAGTCTCTGAAAAACACCTGCTAATGCAAAAGTTGGGTGGGTCCTCCTCTGCTTTGCTCTTTTGTGCAACTTACCCAGAAGGCTACCAGGCAGGTATGTTACAAAAGGTGACCCATTTATAAACCACATGTAGTATCTGGACCCTGGGTTCCAGTCCCAATTCCACCAAAACTTTTATGTGCAAGAGGTGTGAAAAAGGGGTGCTTCCTAAAGTGTAATGAGTATGCATAGGTCCCTGAGCATACATTTACCTACCCAACTGGGGATGGTGCAAGGAAAGGACAGATGTAAACATGTGTTCCACAACACACACCCATGGATGGAATATACCTACCCAATGCATGACCATCCTGTTAGATGCGACACATTTTGCAAAGCCATATTTTAGCCCTTCTGGCGGTTCCTCTGGCTTTGTAAGGCACTTGCTTGCCTCATCTTTTGGTCCATTGCAGGAGAACACCTCACAGAGCACTCTCAAATACCTCTCACAAGCTCATATCCCTTCAGTTTCTTCGACAGCTGAGTTGGAGGACTCTGGGGTACAGCTCTGTCCAACAGAAAAATCAGCTTCTGTTTCTGTGTGGTTCTTACAAATGGATGGTACTTGCAGGGCGGGCTCAGAAGAGGCTGATTGAAAGGCACCCCATAAACATACACAGGTAAAAGTGGACACCCTGGAAGTTCCTGGCATTAACAGTGAGAAGAAACTGGGCTCACACCTCCAAAGGCATCTCAATTAACGGGAAAGAGGGAATATGAAAGGTTCCCAGAAAAGAGAAACTACTTATCAGTGTAGGACATTGCATGCTGGAACCTGGAGCTTCTCTATGAAAAGCAGAGTAGTTGCAACTTGTGCTATTTGGTGGAACTGGAGCACAGTCCTTGGCCACCTGTTTTGTGCAGGGAGTTCTGCGCTCACCGTATCAGCATGGTAAATGACCAGCCTCTCAGACAACAGTAGTGGGCTTGCACTCACACTGCCCACAAGAGACTGCAGTCTGTTGTTATCTCCATTTTTCAGAAGCAAGGCATAGATGCATTAAATTGCCTGTAGCATTGCCAAGCCCAGGCACTCAAACTGGTGAGCCTCAAAGAAAATCCATAAGACTGTAACACATTTGGAGAGTTCCTTTGTTTTCCAAGTTTGCTGGGTGCACGTCACACTTTCAAGCAGTAGTGTCACTAAGATGGAGCAAGTGGGGTACCAGGCCCAGGTGCCAATTTAGAGAAAGCACCAGAATGGCAGCCCCTGAGGAGCCCACATAGCAGCAGCAGCAACCAGCATCTTTGGCACCTGCTCTCCGATTGCCATTTTGTTGTCACTTGACAGAGTTGCTGGCAAGAACCCCCCCCCCCCCAATCTCCCTTTTGGCTAAGGCACTGAAAGGAGGAAGGAAAACACTTGGCAAACATCTATACCCAAGGCACTAAAATTGCTGGTTATACCTCTGCTTTCAAGCT
This sequence comes from Crocodylus porosus, assembly GCF_001723895.1. NCBI lineage: Eukaryota > Metazoa > Chordata > Crocodylia > Crocodylidae > Crocodylus > Crocodylus porosus. The sequence goes on from NW_017728907.1 coordinate 15,750,758, forward strand.
TCTCTCCAATGCCAAGAGCACAGAATTTTACTTAAAAAAAAGAAAAAGAAAGGGACAATTAAAACTTTGTATAAAGTCACCTGACTCCAGGATCTAAGGCTATAAGAAAAGCACCAGAAATCACAACAGCTATAATTAAGTCACAACAGCTGGTACCACTGGACTTGCCTGAGATCACACAAGAAGTCTTGTGTCACAATGAGAAGCAGAGCCCAGATTTTCCGAGCCCTTTAAATGCAAAGCCATCATTCATTCCAGCAAGCTGCCAGTGCAGCCCTCAGCAACATAAATTTTGGGTGCCCTTGCTCTATGGTCACCTCCAGTCAAAGCCTTTTTATTGCCGTCCATTTCCACCCGTGGCACAAATTCATGTCCATCTCGTTAAAGAGACACATGGTTTATTTACTCATTAGCATATCCAGCTGTTAGCTTTCCTTCGCCCAATATTTCAGGCTAAGTAGTGATTTGACATAAATAATACCCATTCAACTAAGGGCTGAAAGATATTGTAAATATAAAAAGTCTTAAGCTCAAATAGCTCTTTTCAAGTGCTCTATACAAGCCCTAGTTAGTATGGAAGAGAACCCAATGCCATTACTTAAATAGGCCCATTAAAAATGAGCACCAAGTGAAATACTGCTTTATTAAACAGATGACATTACATCAGGAATGATGAATCATAAAGTTTCTTTTCGGTATTACAATGGTATACGACCTTTTAAACTTTAATCATTCACCTCCTATTCTGAACCAGCATCAGGTGTATAGGCCTCTCTGCTGATTACATTAACATGAGGCAGCTGGGGAGCTGTTGGCACCAATTCCCTGTAGGGTCTTACCAAGTAGCTTGTCTTATTCCAGGAGGGAGGGAGGGAGTAGATCCTGCTTAGAGAAGCCAGGAAGAAGTCCTGCTCTTTTTTACTCACAGATATTTTGTTTAAAAAGAGTAATTTGCTCATTAGAGTGGGAGACAAGCTTGTGCTTTACCAAGCTGAAAGGGACAGCGTTTCACCCTCTTTGTTCTCACAAGCATAGTTTCCCCTCATTTTACAAATGAGAAAAACTGAAGCACAAAGAGGGTAAGGAACTTCCCCAAGGTCACATCATAGGTTAGTTGCAGAGCTGGAAATAAGACCCAGCTGCTCTGACTCACATTTACTGTATATCTATGGTATGTGTTGGAGTCGTTTGCAATCATTACCACATTTATCTTCATGATGGCCTATGAGCTGGAGCAGTGCCATGCTGCTCCCCCATTGTGCAGATGGGGAACGTTGAGGCTGTGCCGACACGAACAGTGAATGCGGCTTGCTACAACGTACTTGAGCTAACTTTAAACAAGCAGCCTTGGGTGCTGCTAGACATAGCATGTAATTCAGTGCAAGTTGCAAAATTCTGCACAAGAAGCTGGGTAAACATTTGTACTGTTAGCTTGTACTAGCTATACCTGCTGGCTAACTTATGTCTGTGGCAGCCCTAATAATTACCTTGCCTTGGCAAAGAATCCTACCCAGGCTTATGTATCTTGCTTCTCAATGGTGCTAACTAGCCTTGATGGTATTTGTCAGCTAACAGGGTGATAGTTTTCCAGGTACCCAAGCCAGCTTCATGGTGAGATGGGTGATTTGTACATGCCACAAAATTGGCCTTTAAAGCAGTTAATGCCCTTTTGCACTGTTTTAATGGTGCAGCTGTTTGCACGTTTCAGTAGCGTAATGCGCTTTAATGACAGGCTGTTTGCACGTGTTGGCAGCATAATGCACTTTAAATGACTTTGGGACACAGCAAAATAAGACATCTCCAAGGTAGTTTAGTTTGCTGCAGAGGGAGACACCGGGCCTCATGCATCTCTGGGAGATTTCCACTGAAAGGGGTGGGGGGAGCCTGATCTTTTTTTTTCACCCCCTCCCTGGAGCCTGCCTGCCTGCCTGAGGTGCACAGGGACCAGTGCTTCCCTCCGCAGCTGCAGTGCCCTTTGGGACCACTCAGGCTGGGTGCTTGCAGGCAGGTGCTGCCTGGGGGATGCCACCACTGCCACAGAAAGAAGCACCAGCCCCCCAACCACAGCTCAGGGAGCATTCAGCGCGCCAGCAGCTTGCCCTCCTCTTCCCAGCGCCGGAGAGACAGGTAAGGGTCGGGCCTGAACCTTGTGTACACGCCACAGGGGTTTTCTTCACTCTGTATTGAAGTGGTGTTTTTAAAGACCCACCACTTCAATTTAGGGAGAATTAAATGAAAGTAAACCCCCGTGGTGTGTACAAATCCTTACTGCCTTGCCCAAGGTCACTGGGGAAGTTCATAGCAGAGTAAGGAACTTGAACCCAGTTCTCCCCAAGTTCTAGATGAGCTGTCTGAGCAGTTATTACCCATCACACTCACCAGGGACCTTAATCATTAGCCTAATCCAATTCCCTGATCTTCAGCACTTCAAGATGTTCTGTGAAGTTCTGCCTCCCTCCTCAGGTTGATAATGTCTCCCCCTCAGCAGGCCAGAGGTTTCACATTCCCAGCTTGCCTCATCTCCTAGCACATGCACTACATAGTGTCACACGACAACTGGGGCAGGATACTGCTAGCCTGGCACTTGGTATGGCCCATTTACACCTGCCCAAAAGGGACTGCCAAGGTCTTGCTCAGATCTGTTAGCTTTGACACCCACTTGGTGCAGGAGCCAGGGAAGGGAGATTTCAAGCCCTTAGTACAGATATAGCTTGGGTCAGAAGTGGACTGTGTAGCTGGAACTCCATGTGGCAAAGCCACCTTGTTGCAGCAAAGATGGCAATTTGCTAGTGCAGAGGTGAGCAGGATTTTCAAATACACACATCTGTGTTAAAAGCATCAAAATGCCACATAGAAACCACAGCAGTCCTCTCTCCCTGCATATGTTAGATATTTAAATACAGTAGTCCAGGAAGAGTCTGACACAGGTCATCTGCTGCAATTAGCCCTGAAGCTAAGATGTGGGACTGGGGGGAAAGGGTAAAAGGCAAAGCTGGCTCCACAGCAAGCCAGCCTCCCTTGCAACACCAGCAGACACCACTACATTATTTGAGCAAGGCAGCTTAGCTTAAGAATTGCAGAAATACCGTTAGGATGGTTTTGAAAGCAGACCTCTTTTATGTTGCTACTGCACCAAAACCACCTTTCTAGTAGCTTGTTAGATCAGTGGGTCTGAGACGGAAGGGGTGGGAAATCATACAGCCCTCTCCTATGTAGAGATTTCAATCAAAAAAACATGCGATAAGGTGTCTGTGCCCCAATAGGCCAACTCTTTTCAAAGGTACCTCAAGTAGAACTTACGCCTCGGTAATTTGATGGGAGTTCACCAGAAACAAGCAGAGGGAAGATGCCAGCTTTAGCATCTCTGCACTGGAATATGCTGGCTGTAGAAGAACTAGAGTTATTGATGTGTAGCTATCACCCCTCTTCAGAACAGATATGCCAGGTACAGACATTACACTTTTACCAGTATAAGAGATTGGAAACCCATCTATACTCCCTTTCCCCCACCCCAAGGGCAAACGTGTATTCCGTTCATGCCACTTACAGAAAACTGTGCAACTTAAATCGATTCTGCCTCAGGCTTTTTGAAAGTCTGTATCTAGCCATAACACCCCACCCTGCGCTGATCCATGGAAGAAAATTACTTTATTATATAACATAGTTCCTAGGTGGAGTTGGCCAATTAATCTATTTTTCTGTGCCTTGCAAATGGTTCTTTTTGTGCAGCTCTTCACACACTCACAGGATCTCTCTCTTTTATTCCTCTCTTCAGTTTTTCCTCCTGAGCGTGGAAGCCCACGCAAGTGTTAAAGGTAGGTTGTACTGCATGCAAATTACAGTGGAAAAATTGCAGTGATGTTCCACTCTACAGTACAAATTCAGTGGCTTTCATTTTGACCACAACTGCATCCAGGTTCATATTTAATATTCCACTGTAAGTTGTATGGTATCAGAGCTTGGTCCCTCAGAGCTTGTCACTAAACCAGTTTCCTACTCATTCATTTTAACATTACCACTCCCTTAGGAGAATTTCAGCTTGAGATTTTTCAAAGCTGCCTTGCTATCTGAATGCCAAGTTTTCAGTAAAATTGTGAATGCCAAGTTTTCAGTAAAATTGATGGGAAGTTAGGGTGTCTATACACATACTCTGGCATAGGTTGGAGGGGTGTTTTAATTCGAGTGCCTCTCAGGAGCCACTCAAATTAAAACACTGCAGCATCTCATGTATCCCACATTTCAAAATGGCAGTGGGGACATTTTAACTAAAGCTCGTTTGACGGCAGCTTTAGTTAAAACGTCCCTGCTGCCATTTTGAAATGCAGGATGCTGAATATACAAGACACTGCAGAATGCTCCCGACGACTCAATTAAACAAGTCTGCTCCGATTCAGTCCAACTGGACACATCAAAGCACATGTATAACCCCCTTAGTGTCTAGTTCTTTAAAATGGCTTTGAAAATGTTGGTGTTACTGGTGAATAAACAACATTTTAAATATGCAGGGGGGGAGGTTTTAATAACTTCTAAAGTGGGATGGAGTTTAGTAACCCAAGTGCTTATGCTTTTTCTACCTTCACAACAGCAGGATAGGGGGTCATCCCTGCAGTGATGTCTGCTGTCTTTGCTATATGCGTATGCTTCACATTTCCTCCTGATAAAAAAAGCCTCGAGCTTTCAGACATCTAAGCTGAACCAGACGATCAGTTGGAAAGTAAACTGGGAACAGAGAGTCATTATAGCTGAGCTGAAGCTAAGAAGTCCAGTGAAACTTTGCAAGAAAGCACATGGTTCAAGAGTTTTTTAAGAGGCCCCTGAGACAGGGTCTCTTGGTCTCTCTGGTCCAATGCAAAGCTTATACAAAGCATGCTGTTCGAGCTATTCCAACAGTACCTGTGTAAGGTAACCATCCATAGATGGGTGTATCTGTCCAATCCACATAGGCTAAGCCACATAGGAAATTAAGTCTGTAGGTGCTAAGAGGCCTCTATTTTTAGAATTTGTAGGCTGTCCTTTTGTACTGCCCTAGCAGTAAAGATGTTGGGTTCAAACCCCAATGTCAACAAAAGTGGAGTCAGTGAACATCCTCCCTGTGTACACAGTCAACACAAGAGTCTAGCTCATACCTAATACAAGTCATCGCCCCAGGACCAACTGGTCCTGGAGTTTAAATGTGGGAAAGTTGTAAATGCAATGGAGGGAGAGGCAGTAGCTTTGTCTAGCCATTCAGGACACACATCTGTAGTTCACCATAAATAGTTGTTCAGTATCCTTCTGTGATGTATCCATGTACACACGTTTCACTAGTTACAGGGTGTGAACTAAGAACTGCTGGTTCTAAAAAGCGTGAGTCTCCACTGCCTGAGCTAAGGTCCATCCTCTGTTAGCAAGGCTCCCCAGCCACCATTTGGAACCGAGTCGTACTGAAGGGGTATGGGTTAGCATTTACTATGAGATAAATGGGCAAGTCACTGTCAGATAGTCTCCAGGAGACATGACAGAATACGGGGCATCTTCAAAACTAACAATGGCAGCACAATGGTAGGTGCTGGATCCATAAGAGTCTGAGCAAGTTCAGCATTTCACTAAAGTCTTACTAGGAGCCACCATGCTTTGCATGGAAGCAAAAACAGGCACGTGAATCATTCCCAGCATTTAGTACATCTCAGGCACTTCTCCTTCTCATGATGTTATTGTGGGACTGGTCTATAAATAACAAAATTATGGCATGGCATATTAACATCCAGATTTAAGTCATAAAGTACCACAACCCCGCACAAGCCAACAGCTTCTATTTTTGTGTACTTAGCGATAAATCCATGTGTCATTTAGCATCAAAAAGAGAAAAAACAAGGCAGCGCCACTCAGATCCCCAATACTCTGCCACCTTCTGCTCATGCAGATCAGTGACAAGTGCCAGTTGTCCCCATCTGCTCATCACCTGCCAGCATTTGGGTAACAAGTACATCAAACACTCCACTCTGATTTTTACATGTTGAAGTTTATTGTCTGATGGTATCTACTTTTCTATCATGCCTTTCATCCAGGATGCTCTAAAAAAGCATTTCACTGGCTATAAATGCTTTTGGAAAGTGTCTGTCAGTATATCAAAGCACTTTACAAAGGAGATGATTATCAGCATCCTTCCTTCACAGATGGGGAAACTGAGGCACAAAGGGGAAGTGACTTAACTGAGGTCACCCAGGAACAGAAACCAGATCACCTCAAGTCTCAATGCTCTCTCTGTCAGGGTCACGCTACCTTTCCTTATGAAGGAAGTTTTTCACTCAGGTTCCCCCTGAAACAGAGACACTCGAGAGGTAAAAGCCATCAGGTATCCAGAAAGCCAAAGCAACACCACACAAATCTGAGTAGATACGTTAAATGCACTGCTTAGCACACACTTGTAATGAGAGAATGAGAGTCTTGGTTCACACTGAAGTAGCTTCATTCACCTTGGAGGATCCAAGCCAGACTTATTTAACAATTGATCAAGACAGTGGAGTTAGACTGGCTCAGTTCCCCATCACCCTGCATATATACAGTTATTGCCATCAGCAGAATAAGAAAGTCAAGAATTTTGATGCAGTAGCAGTTTAAACTTACACCACAAGTGTCAGCACAAGATAACACAGAACAGAGGTAAAACTGGTCTGCTTGAGCCTCTGTCAGACTTCTTGGCTCTGGATAATTTCTGAACATCGCACAAACAGCAAAGGAACCTACTTTACAGCTAGGCAAGAGGAGAATATCTAAAGGAGCCCTGAAGGAGTAAAACTGAACCCCTGCCATGCCGCAAGAGGCTAACCTACAGTAGGTGGCTTGAACAAAGAGGTGAAGATGTCTTCATTACTAGAGCCTGTTATTTCTTGCCTTTATGGTGAGACACCTAACTGGAGCATTGGTTCAGGTGGAAAAATGTTAGGAGGCAAGTGACAAACACTGCTTCTTGCAGTGTGGAAGATTTACCTTGGAGGTTTCTGTTCATTTTGAGACTACTTGGACTATGCCCTTACAAGTTACAGCCAAGGCTACTTTTGAAAAGCAACTCTTCCCTTCAAGGGGAAGACGCATGTGACTGAATGGAGATGGGACAACCGGAGAGGCCGGCAGGGCCAGTAGTTTCCACTGTAATGGAACTCCCCAGGCCAGGGGAGTAACACAAGTCGAGGTTTAGCTCAGGTCTCTGTATGAAGAGAGATGCCTAGGCACACTATTCCAAAACCTTCTGGATTCTCTCAAAATTGTTATGGTTTCCCATTGCATCTGGCATAGAAATACAGCCAAAAACTGCCTTCTGCACAGGATTTTGATCCCTCTGCTTCTGCTCCTTGATGGAACTGCAGTGACTCAGTCAAGTTAACAAAACTTCAGTCAAACTTGATACAGCTTCCAGAGGCTTAGATCAAGTCTGAGGCAAAAGTCCAGCCTTATTTCATGGGAACGTACTTGCCCCATACTTTGTCCCTAAGGTCTATTCTTTTATGACTAAGCTGGGCCCAATTGTGCATTACTCTGCCTGTTGTGCTGTCAGTGCAAAGTGGGTGTATAACCCTCACCCACTTTATGGCACTCTATTCCCCTCTAGTGGTGGCTGGGCTAAAATATATATATAGAGAGATGAGGTTGGTATTTGTTAGCCTTGGCTAACAGAGTGGGATCTTAGCTAGCAATAGAAGCTCCTGCTTTTAGATTCACAAGTCTTAAGTTTTGACAGTCCCTCTGAACCACCCACCTAAATGCCATCCACATTATCTGATACATGACTTCAAAAAAATGCAGGGAGACAGATTTCAAGCCAATCACAAAAGATATATTTATTTTGCCAAGTCACAGTGATTTGGGACGGAGTGTTAAGGGGGGGAAAAATCATTAAATATGAAGTGGGCAAAAATGAAAGCTTAGATTCTTGAGCACTCATTTAACGATGAAAAGAGCCAATGATGATCATTGCAGCTCAGATGGAATGGCGATGGCTCAGTGTTAAATCCAATATTAATGCTTTAATACGCTTAAAAAGCAGCCCAGATCTTGCTATAATTTAGAAGCAAGTCAGTTTTCAAATCAAATCTCTAGGAAATGTACTTACTAGAAGGATGGGAGCAGAAGAGCATCACCAACAAGCAACTCCTAGGTCATTTTACAATTGCTGCAATTTAAGCTAATGAATAGATTTCCTTGCTCTGCCGTAGACTTTCATTCTGCTTTCCTTGCAGCACTTGCTTTAAGCTTGTGGTGGACAACCTTCATATAAAACAGAACCTTCCTTTCATTTAAATGTCACCATCATGACCTCTCCATCATAGTTATAAAAACAATTAAAGAAGCAGACATTTAAACTACAGCTTTCAGGTTATGAAGTCAGTCACTGAAGTTAAGAAATGCCAGAATTAAGATTGCCCATGTGACCTTAACTTGCTTCCCTGTTCATACACATTATGATACCAACTTTAATGACATGATTGCATGCTATCTTTCTTCCTCATGGGACCCCGGCTTCAACATGCCAACCAGTCTGTGCATGGAAAGAGGCAGCTCATGATTATTTCGTTTTTAGCCTTGTCCTTCTAAGTGGGTTCCAATCCTTCATTTACCCCACACCACCGAAACCTTTTATTGAATACAAAATATCTGATTTCTTCTTGGGCTTATCTGCTGAGCTCACTTCTGTGATATTTGAGATTTTCATGTGTGTGACTATTACAGCAACACCCTTGTGATGTAAGGAAGTACTGGCCTCCCTATTTTATAAATGAAGAATACAAACTCAGATGAAGGATATCTGCTCAGCTTGCAATGTCTGTGCGTCTCAGGCTGGATACTCAGAAAGTAGTAACAGCTTGTTTAGACTCAGCTTAAAATTCTATTGTAAATAATCAATGTTGCATAAGAAGTTTGTGGCAGAGGCACCAATAAAACCAGGCGTGACAAAGGCACTGAGGATATGCCTATCATTTCTACAGAGCTCCCAAAGAGCACTGCCAAAAAACACACTCCATCCACCAAACCTAGAAATGAAGTAGTGAAGCCACATGGAGGGCATCCCTTGATGAGGCACTCAAGCAACTCAGAGACAGACAGCTTGAGCGTAGTGGCTGGGGGCACCCCTTGGGCAGCTTGCTGCCTTTTCCAAGTTTGGTAGATCTAGGCAGGGGATGCTTTTCAGCAGCACTGTCAAGCACTCTGCTTGTTTTGGGTCTATACCACCTAAAATTCTGCTGCAAGCAAGGCAGGAGTCTCATTCACAACTCAGCCAAGGCTCATCTGTCATGCTTATTTTCTTGGAAGAGTACATGATATGGGCAGAGACAGTGGGCAAGAGTGACTGGAGTGGAAGTCATTGGAAACCATAGCCAGATAAAGCAAGTGTAAGTGAGGCTATTCTGATCCACATGTCTGGGCCAGGAACAGAATGTATGAGTAACCTTAAATGGGGGGGGGGGAATATTATAAAAAATTACCTATCTATTGATATTTATAGATATCTATATAGAGAGAGACAGACAGAGAGACAGCTTGACTTTGTAATCTTGGCATTCTTCTGATATTCTTGTTTTTACATGGGGTTTTTTAAAGTTTATTTAAAGCCTCACATATCAGGTGTGCAACCATGAAGACCCATCTCCCATGAATTTGAATCCAAGATGTTTAGAATTACAGCGCTTCCTTCTACCATTTCCTAGGTAAGGAAATATTACCCCATCTGGGTCTGCCCTGGAGGAGGACTCTCACACTTTACTAATGAATTGCACCTAGTTGCTAGATAGAAGCAGACTGTTGGAGAGCAGGCTCTAGTCTATGGGCTCTACCATTTGTTCTAGGCAGGGAATGGTCTCTCAATTGAGCAGAATCCAGAAAGTATTGCTAGACATGCAGTGAGACACTTTTACTCTAGGGGGCAATTTGGTTGACAGGATGTGGCTCTTGTCTGCCATATTAAAAGACCTGCATTCTGCTCACAGGTCTGCTACAATGCCTGGAATACATTAATCTAGCATACAGAAAAGATTAAGAAATAAATCTAATCCAACAAAGACTCCAGAAAAAAAGAGCAGCAGTATATAGATGGACTGGAGACAGAGACTTCCTAACAGACAAGACGTTTGCAGTGAGACTTCAGCAGATCCAAATCTTCAGTGTACACACTCTGTAGAAGAAGGCTGCCAGAGGTCTACTCTTGTATTTGCATCTCTGCTATTAGATCAATGATACACATAACTTCAGCTAACTGTGGAACCCTGTACAATGTAAAACCCCCAACAAGGATAAACAGCAACGTATTAGCCTGAAGAAACATGACCATTTTAGTCTAAACAATTTTTAGTCTAGACCAGTAGCCAAATGCTGGCTATCAATAAGAAACCCAAGTAAGAAGCGTCATCTCTTAAGGACGATAAACAAGAGTATCATCCACTGCTAGGCAAAAGTATAGAGCAAACCATGGATCCACACGAAGTACAATATCAAAATAGCCATTACGTGAGAGAGGAGGGAAAATGCTCTGTCCAACATGCTAACAGAATCCAGATACATATTTCAAAATGATGGGCAATCTTAAGTGAGAAACAGACACCTCATAAGCCCCGTAACTGCCAAAATACAGACTTACATTAGCCCTGGGGGACCCACTGAAGAAGAAACTGCTAAGCCTCTAAACAGGAGGCACTCTCAGCCCTATTGAGGCTAATAGATCAGCTGCCTATTTACGGGAGGAGAAAGCAGAGTATCTGCCTTCCTCTAAAGCCACTTCGGATTTGGTGCTCCATTATCAAGGATAGAGGGCATACTGCCCATTTTCTAATGTTAAGAAAGGATTCTGATATAATGAGCAAAAAAGATAATCCAGACACTTTTGATTTGCCTTTTAGCAGGTACTTCTGAGTATGAATACTTATAGATACCAACCTGGCCCAAGAGCTGTTCTAGTGTATATTGAACCAACCATTGAAGGCATTCCAAGATCAAGATTGTAGCCATCCTTTAGGGGAGGAAAAGTCAAGTTCAAAGTAATTCAGGACCATGATACCAAGCTTTGACAACCCCTAATGCTGGGAGTAGAATATTGTCTGCTGATGCTGAAGAGAATTGCAACCCCCTGCACTAGGCATCTAAAAAACTCTGGTCGGAGCTGGAGAAACTGGAAGCTATTAAGTAAATGACCAGGCCAAATGGAGGCAAAGGGAATTCAGTGCTTTTCAGAGATAGTCAGCCATGTTTTCAGATTCTGCAAACACCTTCACAAGCCTGAGAGACCTTGAGACAGGCACACAACCCACAGAACTGCTTTAGTCAGAGACACAAAAATACACACTTGAAAGAGTTAAGAAAATCATTATGTAAGACACCAGTCCTAAAGTACTACAATCCAGAACAGCTACAGCTCATGTGATACTTCAAGAAAGAAAGCTTGAGAGCAGCCCTGTTGCAAAGTCAGCAGCCTGTCGCATTTACTAGGAGAGCTCAGCCAGACACAAGAAGGAGCTATGCTCAGATGAAAAAGGTGCTACTGACCACACTCGTGCCACAGCAAACTACCCTCTAGTACAGTGGTCTTCAACCAGGATGTTGCAGCACCCTGGAGTGCCTTGAGCTCTTTTTAAGGGTGTCACACAATGTCAGCACTCTTAAGTGGGCAAACATGATTCACAAGATAAACCTAGAGATCTCACATAGGAATTCATAATATTAAAAACATTCTGACCTGTTGTTGCCTTCCTGAGTTCTTTGCAACTGCAACAGCAAAACTGCTTTATTATTTTTCTGTAGTCAGAAAACAAGGGAAAACTAAGAGCTGGCATTTTTCAAGGGGTGCCTTGAGTCTAAAAAGGTTGAGAACCACTGGCTAGTGCCAGGCAAAAGATGAACTGTATACATATACCAGGGTTTTCTGTCGGGGGAAAATGGGCAATAATCCCCACAGAGTTAAAAGCTACTATGGGCCTGGTATTGCTTCTTACTTGTGAAGCAAAGGCTGAAATGAGCCAGGAAAACATATCTACTGGCCAGACAGGAATACTCAAATGAGGATATACACAGAACAGTGCAAAGTGTGGCCTGAAGAAAATAGAGAGAAAAATAAGGGGATCAATAGGAAAAGACTACAATGTCATAAAACCCCAACATGCCCTTACAAAAGGCAAACACAGATTTGTTCACTCATAACAGCAAGAACTACACAGTCACTGTGAAATACTAGTCCATCTTATAAAAATGGAATTGCTGGAAGACACTCAAGCAAGAACTGATCAGGAAAAGCAAAGGCCTGTTTTGCAAGGTACAGTATAGAGGGCTGGGAGAATAATTGATTTTTTGGTTCAGCTGTTAAAACAAAAAACTGAAAAATTGCATTTTGTTCAGCTTAAAGTATTCCATTAACTCCAAAACTAAATAGCTCATTGCAGGCATTTGTAAAGAGAAAAAAAGTCAATTAAATGCAGGGCTAAAGACCCCCTTTACCCAGTAACTCAGGGGCTAGTGCATTCATTCCAGACTAGGCAATCTGGGCTCATTTTCCTTCTCTGCCTGAAGAGATTGTAACTCACATCTATTCTGTCCTGGGAGAATGCCCATGCCACCAGACTAGAGAAAAAAAACCCTTGCTCTCTCGTGTTGACCAACCACTTTATATGGGATAGAACAATTGCAACAGGAAGCTTTGAGGGTCCCATTCCCCACTCCCTGCCCTAAATCTGCAGAGAGAGGGGATTTGACCTTTTCACTTAGGAGTGGGGAGGCAAGGGGGGAAATGGCTCCCTAATTTGAGATGGCTTAAAAATGAGGTTTAAGTAAACTACTATTTGCTGAAAAAAGCAAAGGGCTTGTTCCCATTATGAGATGCATTCTAGTAACCTCTGCCTCCAGGAAGTAAGTTAGTGCTTGCACAGAAGGCAAAAACTGTTAAAAGAAAATACACAGCCACCAACATGGACCTGTGGAAGGAGCAAAGGTTGGAGAACAGAAGGGACACCATGAAATTAGTCTGTTTGCACACAGATAGAATGTGACCTGCCATTGCACTACCTGTGTAAAACAGTTCTCTTAAAGAGCCAGTTTGGTTTTAGAACCATCGTATGTTATTATTACCCATCATACCAGCCTCCAACAAATGATAAAGGAAGAAAACATTTTTTTGGCAAAATAGTTTTTGACAAGGTTTTATAAAAATTTCACTGATGTTGTGAAATGTTTAGAGTCCCAAAACATGTCAGCTGGTCAAAGAACTGAAAAATAATTAAACTTTCTATAAAAAGTGTTCAAGGTTCTCCCTCCCCTTTCTTCCTTCATTAATTTGATTAAGACCAATTTTTTGCCAGCCAAGTAAAGCCTGGTATTTCAATCCCACAGTAAATTCAGAAATGTCAGCTTTCTAGCCTGATACGAAATGGAAACAAAAGTTGAAAAAGCAAGAAGCTCCAGAACAAGAATTCAAAGAAGTCCTTTACAGATGGAGTTGCAGAGACTCTTGAGGGTAGGGCTAAGATTCAAATGACTTGGCTAGAGACTCAAAAAAAGGTTCTGCACTCAGCCACATGATATTTAGCGAGGATAAGTGCAAAGTCTTGCACTTGGGACAGAATAATTCCATGTACAAATAGACTGTGGAACAACTGACTAGGCTACAATACAGCAGAGAAGAACCTGGGGGCTAGAGTGGACTGTAGGTTGAACAGGAGCCAAAAGTGTTACAAAAAACAACAGACTAGTTTGTATTAACAGAAGTGTCAGGAGTGTCACTGGCAAATCAAGGGAAGTAATACTTCCAGTCTTGTTCAGCACTGATGAGGCCTCAACTATACTGTGACCAGTTTTGGGGCCTACACTTCAAGAAGGATGTGGACAGTTTGGAAAGAATCAGGTAGAGAGTGACAAAAACTATTAGAGGCCTGAGAAGCATGAATGATGAGGGCATGCCAGAAGAACTAAGGTTATTTAGTTTGGAGAAAAGACTGAGGAAGGATTTGGTAATAGTCTTCAAACACCTGAAGGGTGATTTTAGTGAGGATGGAGATGGGCTTTTCTCTGTGGTCATAGGGGACAGGGCTAGAAGTAATGACTTCAAGATGCAGCAGAAGAAATTTCCATTGGAGATTAGGAGGAACTTGCTGACTATGGGGGTGGTCAAGCATTGAAACAGGTTGCTGTGAAATCTCCATCCCTGAAAATTTTCAAGAGCAGAGACTTGGACAGACACTTAGCTGGGATGGTTTAGTCAGGTATGATCCTGTCTTGAGCAGAGGGCTAGATATTAGATGACCTCATGAGGTCTCTTTTCTATGATCCTATGGTAGCCCACTGCATTATGGGGACTGTAGGTCGGATTGCCCAAAGCCCCATCCTCCCATAACATATCACACCACTCAGTCAGGAAGACAGCAATGGGTCGTGGGAGATGTGAGCCAAGTGCTCTGGCTTGACTACAGGAAAATGTGGTGGCCTGACATATCAAACAATGCACTACAACATGGAAATGTACTTTAATGTCCAACCTAAATATCTGACGTTTCAAGCAGCCCCAGAATATTCTGGTTTGGATCAAACCCAAATATTTTAACAATTTTTCCTGATGGAAAAAAAAATTTAAGGATGGGGGGGAGAAATCAAATATTTTACAATATTTTGGAATTAAAGAATCATATTTTACCTTAGGGGAAAAAAAATCAGTGGTGAAAGTTTAAGGCCCAGTGCTGGTTTCAGTTAATAAAGGCCTGAAGTTTTACCTTCTGCTCCTTGTCTGTTCTCTGACTTCATGTTGTATCTAAAGATCCAAGACCCAAACATATATTATCCTACATCGATATGAGCCAAGACAAAAGAGGTGCACAAATAAAAATTATCTGCATATACAACAGATGTTGGTCCCATAACATGCAGGAAGCCTGCAATCTCTCTCCCCCGTGGAAAGATATTTGAGAGTAAATTTAATTCCAAGAGAATGCAAAACCAAACCTTCCAACATCCTACTGCAAGGCTCAAGCCAACTGGCAGCATAAAACTAACCAAAGCCTTCTAGCCCATCTACCAGAGAGCTTAAAACACACACACGAGGATCTAAGCACCACAAGCATATGCAGAATCACCAACCAACCATTAAAGGATGTTATTGTAATTCTGGAGGCAGAAAAACTGCCACCAGAACTGCACCCATAGCAGAGAGCCAGGCTATGCCATAGCAGCAACCCCATAGTATAGATATAGCCTGTATCAGTTAAGAAACTAGAAAACAGCCAATGCACTGACAGGTATTTTGAGATGAGAAGGAATTATTTTGATCACACCGATCATCCCATCTGACTGCCTGCAAAACAGGGCCCAACAACTTCACCTTAATCCTGAATCAGGCCAACTCACAAGTACATGAAAGATAAAGCAATTGAAAACAAGTTTGAAAAAACCCAAAAACCTATGAGATGTTATACATATAGGAGATGGGGAGGTCTGAACTTGTTTTTTTCCTGGCAAGGCCAAATATTGTTGCACAGTCATGGCACACAGGAAAATCATTTATGTCACCGCTAATTAGCACCTCTTCTTTCAGGAGCTCCAATCCTCCTGCCTTTTGCTAGATCAAATTATTCTTGTATCCCTATAAAAAGCATGTCAAAGTCAAAAGTGCAAGTGGTCCCAGTGTACTAAGAGTGGGGAATGGCTGTAGCAAGCGGTTAGCACACCATTAACTCTCAATTAAGTACCAATTTGCATGTTGCTGGGAGACAATTGTGAATCCCTCAATTCCCCCTTAAGGATGCCTAGTGTAAGAGGATATATAGTGCAGGGGGAAGCATCAGTAAGTGGAAAAAGATCTTCAAATCAGCAAGTTGGAGGGGCTCTTTAAGTCCTTACCTATGCAGAACTGCACTGTTTTAACTAGATGGGTAGAGTTAGACAGAAAACCCTCCTCACCACCCCTTCTGAACGCAGTTGTACTCGTATAAAAGGTACTTTATGGCAATATAACTAATCCCATATGGGAAGGAAATAACTGTAATGGACACCATAATTGCATTTAGGCTAGAGCTCGTACTGCTCTTAACTACAATTAAAAAGAAAATTACACCCCCAAAATAGTCACACCAGGACAACTTCTGTTTGGACCAAGTCAGCCAGTAAATCCCAATTACACTGTTCACCTGCTATGCTTGCGCACTTACGAGAAAGTGACGCCCCCCCACTCCACACACACAGTTTGTCCAGTTTCTTTTACAAGATCTTTGAGCACTCCACAGCAGAAGATGGAGTTTTCTGCAGGATAAACTTGAAAAAAATGCAGTCCAATTTTCCTATTGTGTGCTATTCTTAAACAGTCGTGAGACTGGCAGCAATTTTCATTAAGCTTGCTATTAGTGGGAAGCTGGAGCAAAGGCTTCAGGGAGGAATTTGGGAAACAGGCAAGGAGAGAGAGAGAGAGAATACAAGCCTTTGACAACTTCCAGAGAAGCCAACACAGCTTGATGCTTTTTAAACAGAGCTTTGGTGGGAAATTAAAATAAAACATTGTAGAAATAGGATCTTGAGGAGTTTTAGCACCCTTGTTTGCCTAGAAAGCAAGTGGTCTCTGATTTAAGGAGTTAGGGGCATCCAAACCTATGTCTTGTAGAGCTGACATCCATTTCACGCCCTGCTCGGATGGATGTGAAGAGTTCCACTTTCAAAGCAGATGAAAAGGGAGCTACCGGGCAAAACCCAGTTGCTCTGCTTCTGACCCTGCCTCCCACTGCCTTCTACAGTCCTGGCTTCCCCTTGGGGACCTTCTGCTTGGGTTACCTTGTCTTCATGTTTTTAAAAAAAAAAAGAGAGACAAACCCTGCACAGTGCTGCAAAGTGCTCCTATCACTGGCCAGATTTGGTGCCACCTCCTAGACTAGTGGTGCTTAACTTCCAACCAGATCCAGCACATGGGTTCAGGCCAGTGCACCAGACTGCAACTTCAGATTAGCCTGGCATGCCAGGCCTGTGCACATAATCTTATGGCTGAGACAGACCAATTAGGTAAGTCAACATGTAAGTCAGTCACGCCAGATGGAAAAGGATCACGCTTAGATGTCTAAGAGATGGAATAACATCTGTCCTTTGATATCTATTTGTATTGGTCCTAAAGGGCCTGGGCACATCTATGGCTATGGAGAACCAGACAGTTAGGGGACTGCACTGGAAGCAAGACAACCCTCTTTGGTAGATCAGGGCTAAAAGGTCAAGCACACAGGGCACAAAAATCTAGGGCCCTTACATGTCCATCCTTGTACATTATACAAGATAAAGCCAAGAGGTAACAAATATGTCACGAAAGGAGCCAGGAAGTCTCATCAACAGAGGTAGGTAAAAAAGATAAGAAGTCAGCAAGTGCAGGTATCTCCTGGGGCTGAACCAGAAGTTTCCTAAAATAAGCATATCCAATTGCCAGTAAGCAAAGCAGCTGACGTTTGAGAGAGGCTAGCATTGTGGCAATTGTAAAGGGGAAAAAAAGCTGATGCCTCAGATAGCTGATGGCTGGAAGTTGTGTGTCCAGTTAATGCTTTCACTAGATTAAAAATGTAAATTCCCCATGTAATAGTCTGACTTGTAAATACTTAGAGTAGCTGGCAATTAAGGGAAACGAGGAAACAGTGACAACAGCAGCTAATGCAGGTTCTCTGGGACAGAAAGCAGTTTTAATGAAATTTAAAGCCTCCCTCTCCCCTCATTCTCAGGGATGAGAATAGTTTGGTCTAGCTCTTGGCAAAATGCTTTGCCTATCTAATGCCTCCCATCCAAGGATAACATTAGACAAACATGGGTTAACTACTCCTCCCAGCACCATCCTGAGATAGCAGTTTTCCTAGAAATGAGGCACACAGCTTAGCCAAGTCCCATGCAGTATTAACAGAAGCCAGAGTGCCTCCTAGCAGTCAATACTTAGCACTCTGGTCCTGCTGCAGTGTGCCTCTTTTGGGGCTTAACCCAAAGTCTACAGTCAGGAAGTCAGGTAGAATCTTTCTTTCACTCTTGCAAGCTTAAATTAGGCCTTTAACCTACAAGCCTGGAGTCTACAAGCCAAAGTTCCCCTTGCTTTTATGTCAAGGACCAATCATTTGAGTACAGAATTGGTGGGTTTCCCACCAAATAGTGGTATCTGCTCTTGCAGCTATATCACAGGATTTATCCTTGGTGTCATATCTTCAGGTCCTGAAGCAAGGCTGTTACAAAAGCTTCCACTTTCCTTTAAAGCATCCTCTGTAAATGACCCACAAGGCTCAAAAACTGGATGACAGGTGCATAAGAACTTGGGGGGAGGGCATTATTATTACTGTCATTAACATGGGGTCAGCTCATGACTTTTCATTGTTTAAGGATGGCAAGACTGTTCTGGACAGCTTGTGAAGAAGCATTAATGTATGTCCATACTACAGTAGGTGCAAACTGTGTAGCTACCAGAGCTAGTTTTCACCTAATTAACTGGTACGTAGCAGTGCAGTTACAGCAGCATGAAGCCCAGCATGAGCTAACTAGTCAAATATTTACCTGACATCTCACCTCATATGACACCAGAACTCACCGATTTAAGGCTCGCTCAGGTTCATTTTTCTATACAAGTTACAGTTACTGCAGCATAGACAGTGCCTTGATACATGCATTGATGCACTTTGGTTAATGCACATTAAATCTAGTACCGCCATTGTAAGGTACTACGAAAATGCACATTAGCCTGTCTTAATGCACATTAACTAAATAGCATGTTTTTTAGTGATGCTTTAACATGTATTAAAATAGGCTAATGCAAATTAAAGCACATGAACAGATACGCCCTTAAGTTTCTATAAAACCTGGGGCAGGGGGACACGACTCACATTAACATCCTGAAAACTAGAAAGCAGAATTAACTGGAAACAGAAATTTGAGAAATGCAAATCCGAAAGAGAAGAATGAGGAAGCCAGAAACTGTTAAAGGAATAGGAAACCAAAGAAAAGAGACCAGGACTCAAAGATAAGAGAATCTAAGGATGAAAACAGACATTGCCTGATGTCTCATTTGTGCCATCATAAAAATATTTATGGTGGCACAACTTATGATCAAATAGATAATCACCTAGCCGGGGTCGTTTGACCCCTGCATTCTTTCCTGCCCATGGCAAGGGGTTGGACTTGATCTCCTCAGGTCCCTTCTGACCCTACCAACTATGAAACTAAGATGCTAATACCCTTTGTTGCACTACAAAGGAAAAATCAGTGGCATAACAAAAGGTAGGAGGCTCTGCTGCTTTATTACAGAAAGTGTGGGGAGCCAGAGGAAAAGCAAGGACAACAGAAAATGTTTATTAGCTCTGTGGCAGAAGAATATTCTCCAGCCACCTTGGACAAGTGCTTCAGGAGCTTGAAGGCCCCTCAAGCCCAAGGGGCACCTGCCCCCTTACAGAGAAAACACCCCACGAAATCTTAGGGTGCCTCTCCATAAGCAGAGAACTTGGGGTTCCCTGCCCAGCCAGACCTACCCCTTCAATCATGGGGGACAGGTCTGGCTGTGCAGGAAAAGTGGATTTTCCCCGTTCAGCTAGACTTGCCTTCAGAGATCACACCACCAAGGGCAGGAGAAGGAACAACATGCGTTTCACCCAATGAAGCAGACCAGCTGAGCCATGACACACTGAGGAACAGCTGATCCACTTCATTCTGTGATACCTACTTCTAGCCTAAAGGATAAGAAAGAAAATGGGCAAAGTCAGAAGCAAAGTGGGGGGGGAGGAGGTGGAAAGTAACAGGATGGGGGGGAAAAAAAGACAGAAGTTGAGGACTACTTGGTTATAGGCAGCCTTACTTTAATTTATAAAGATACTCCATTAATCTACATAGCACAATGTTAATTGCAAAAATCTTTCATTGGCCTTGTTATTTGTACACCTCTCAGTAGAGACATTGGAGTTTAGTTGCTGTCATTTCTCACAATAATTAGAAGGCTTGAGATAGTTGGAAAGGGATTTTTTTCATTTGTGGCAATGGTGGTTTTTAATTCTTCTCAAGAACATACCAGCTAACTGGTAACATTGCCAATTAGGGTACCACTTTCTGCACAGGCTTTGTTGGACCTTCTATGAATATTTAAAAGGATTAGAGTGGTTCTTAACTAGATATCCCCAGAATTGTTAAACTGCCCTAAATCAGAGCAACTAAGCCCAGAGGGTTGTAGCATTCACACACCACACAGCCCACACCAGGTGAGTCCTGGGCTACCAGGCTGTTTGCCCTGTGAACGCTCCTCCTATTCCACACTGTACCATGTATAAGTGCGGGCACCTCCATCACTACTGCACCACATAGGCGCAGCAGAAATAGGCAGTGGGAAATCTGAAGACTCCAGCTGCTGTTGCACCCAAAGCAATAGGGGAAGCACAGACTGCACGAGGTCACCAGTTGGACAGTCCTACCATAAATATTTCCTTACAATCAGCTTACAATTCAGTTGTTTTAATAACCACCCTACATTATCTAATCCCTGTAGCATTGCTTATTATTTAATAGCTAGTGGTTATTAAAAACATTCAGAGGAAATCAATACCACCAGTTATCCTGAAGGACAAAGATAACTGGTGAGCAGGAATCCTGGTTTTCCCTCATAAAAAATAGCAAATTCTCTGATAAAACCCCCCAAAATCAGTGATTAAAATGAAACACCACTAATATATATATTTCATAGACATTAGGGCTGGAAGGGACCTCAGAAGATCATCGAATCCAGCCGGCTGACTTGAAGGTATCCAGCCTCTGAAGGTGTTCCTTCACAAGGTCAGCATTTATGGAGGGCAGGGGATCACCCTCACCTCCTTGTCCCATAGCAGGCATGGGCGTCTCATGGGACTGATGAAAGACCCACACAAAGTACCCGTTGAAGAGGTTGGCTTTTTCCTGGGCGTCAGTTGTCAGTTGCCCCATCTGGTTCAGCAGGGGTCCAATGTTTTCCTTGCTTTTCCTCCAGCTCCCCACATATCTGAAAAAGGACTATTTATTGTCCTTGATGCTCGAAGCTAGTTGGAGTTCAGTTGCAGCCTCGGCTTTCCTGGTTTGCTCCCTGCAGGACCGGACCAGCACAGAATGTTCCTCCTTGGAGGTGAATCCCATCCTCCATCCTATGTAGGCCTTTCTTTTTAGCCTCAAGAGGCCTGCTAGGTCCCTGGAGAGCCAGGGGGGCTGCTGCGCCTTCTTGCTGCCTTTCCTCCGAGATAGAACAGAATTAGCTTGTACATTGAGGATCGCTCCCTTGAGGAGCAACCACTCTTCTTGAACTCCCCTCTCCCTGGGGTCATGGTTCCTTAAGGCCTCACTGACAAGCCTTCTGAGCTTGTCAAAGTCAGCTTTCCTGAAGTCAAGGACTTCCGTGTTGCTGACTGACTTGCCAGGTTTACGGTGGATGGTGAAGGTGATCAGCTCGTGGTCACTGTCACCCAGCTTCCCATCGATTACTAGGTCGCCAATTAGGTCATCTCCAGTAGCCAGTACCAGGTCGAGCAGTGCTTTACTTCTTGCTTTACTATATATGTATGAAGTATCAATTGAACACAATGTTTTATTGATATATTTACAATTTTAAAGCCTACCAGTGCCTCAATCGCTATAGTAAAATAAATTTTAAGAACCTATACATTATGGTATTTGATTTTGGGTTTATCATCATGGAAAAATCAGAGCTCCCCTGCCCCCTTATCTCACCAGGGTGCAGGTCCAGGCCCCTCACTCCCCCTTGCACCCACGCCCCATTTGCCACCCATAAGAGGCTGCTGCACCATGAGTGGAGAGCCCCCCCCATTGGCAGCGTGGCCAGAGTGGACCCTATGGCAGGGCAGGTGCAGACTGCCTGTTGTGAGCTTGGACAGGAGGAGCCGGCTCCCCACCACTGCAGAGAGCTCTCTGCAAAAGAGCAAAATCCACACATTTCTCCTTTAAAACGAAAAATCTACATTTTTTCTCAGGTTAAAGGAGAAATCTGCTCTTTTTTCCTTTTTTCTGTGGGAAGCAGAAAACCTGGACTCTTGCTGGTGACATTTGGTTGCCACATCTCTAGAAGGAGATTCTTTTGACTGAGTCTGCTGGCCACGGGAAAGAGCCTATAGCTCTCTCCAACCAACCAACCAAGCAGGGTCTCTGAATTATGGCCTGGATGGATCAACTGAAAAAAAGAATTCCCCTCTCCCTTCCCCTTCATGTCCAGCAGCCCTCCCCACCACCCTCCCTCCTTTTCACCCATCATTGCCATCATCTCCAGCTCTCCTGGGGCAGGGGAGGAGCACAGGGCTCCACAGCTGCTCTTGCTCACTCCAGCCAGGTTCCACACAAAGGCAGGCCCAGCCAGGGTCAGTGGATGGGTCCCTCCTCCCTGACCAGTCCCCTCATTTTTCCCTTCCAACCCCAGAGCAGGCTCAGGGGAAGGAAACCCTTTTGCTGCTGCTTCTATCTCTAGCTGAGCCTGGCTCCACATGCAGCTTGGGTGGAGTGGGGCAGGAGCAGCTTTGGACCATACCCCTTGCTCAGCTAGAGACAGCTGCAGCAACAGGTGGGGAGAGGTGTAGGGAAGGGAAGGGAAGATACTGCTGAGAAGAGAAAAGAAGGGAACTTGACAAACTTAAAATGTCTCCCACTGTCACTGCTGTAGCATGATCTACCCACCCTGGTATGCAGAAGGGGACTGCAGCCACCCTGCAATAGATCGCTGGTGCCAGACCCACCTTTCCAAAATCCCAAATACGTCCATGATCACCTGCAGAAGAGATTGCTAACTATACTGCACCACCAGGATAGATGAAAAATGAATGACTAATCTAAACGTCTCTACAGAAGACTTATTTTCTCATAGTGGCCATTTCTGGAGGCAGTTCCCTTTTCCAAAAAGGAAATATTTCAGGATCCCAGTTGACAAAAAATAAGTAATTCAGTTTCAACAAAAAGCTAGCAAAACTTGATGGGAATGAATATCCTTATGGGGAAGAGGGGGGTGGATGACTTTCCTGGTCCTGCTCTTTACAAAACCTATGAACAGGCCATCGGGACCTATTCATCTGGGCCCATGGGAAGCTGTTCCTGCGTGGCACTTTAGCCCATTACTGAGACTTTTCCAACTATCGACTTATTTCTAGATTTTTATATCAGTGGGAAGACCTGTCTCTATCCTGCTTCCTGTCCCACAATGTGATCCCAATTTTGGCTCCCTCGTTTGCTATATTCATGATCCAAAAGGCTCCAGTTTACAGCAGCAATAACTGTAGGGTTCTAATATGTTGGTTTCATGTTGTTTTTAAAAGGGCCCTCATCACATGACTTGCATATATGTTGCGCCTGATAGGGAAAGGACTACAGGATTCAGGGTCAGTTTTTCTGGATCCAAACCCAGTGAAATGTATGCAGTTGCCTTCAAAAAGCAAGATTTTTTTTGACTATTTCCTGGACATAGGCAACAAATACAGCAAAGTCTTGCTCCACAAGACACGAGCACAAGAGTGCTTTGTGTGTTGAATAGATCAAACTCATCCCATCTCCCATTAACCTTGTCAATATAGCCTTTGAGACTGAACAGAGCAGTTGTTTAGCAGCCCAAATTATGCACCTATTTAAGAAGAGGAAGTGTAAAAAAATTCTGTGTAATTTGAAATTGTAACAGATACATGGGGAGAAATAATGTAATGACTCAAAGCTGGTCCATATGGTTGAGCTAATGTGTTATTTTTCTGAAAAGTCAGGCCACAGGATTTTGAAGGCTTTAATCCCTACTTGGGCAAAATCCCCATATCCTTCATTTGGAGATAGGGGCAGCACGGGAGCAGGCTTTTGCCATACATGAGACAAGGGAAGAAGACTGATTCTTCATGTCATATACACCAGCCTCAGAGCGCAACACAGTAGGATTTTATACCTAGTTGGCAAACAGTGGCACAGAAATACCTAGTAATTGACCCTGGATGTGTCATTGCAGTGGATGCGGGAGGTGAGTGAAGGGAGGTTAAGATAGATTGTGAGACTAGACTTGAGGAGAATCCCAAGCAATGACTGGTCTCTAAAACAATCCAGGATTATTTTGCTTGTTGCAAGGTAAATCTGCTTTCAGAACCCCACAGAATTATCCAAACTCAGCTCCTTCTCCACAAACAATCATGGAGGCCTTTTCCTCACAAACTTTTAAAACAAAATAAAGACAACTAGAGAAGAAGCAAGCGAAACAGGGGATTTTTTTTTCCTATTATTATTTTTCTCCCTTTCTCAGAGATGCTTGTCATTTAGGATTTTTTTTAAAGCAGAGGCATCACTACAGTGATGGATCCTGTCCAGTCCCATCAGTGCCAAGGCAGTGCATCCCCAGCATTAACATAAGAGGACTGCCATTCCTGCAGGGAATGATGCTTCTTAGCAGGAGGCGTGAGTCTGGGAAACAAAATTTTCTCTCTCCACTCATTTCAGCAGCACTTCTAAACTTTCAGGGGCACAGGAAGCCTTAGAATTTGGGGTCTTCCACGTGAAGGCATTGTGCAGAACTCGCTACACCAAGTCCATTCAGTCTAGTACCCAGACTTGAACAGCAGCCGGTGGCCAATATTTTAAAGGAAGGAAGAGAAACACATAACCCATCCACCCAAATGGAGAATGCAGCACAGATAGGAGAAAATAAACCCTTAGTCATAAAAATCATGGAAATGAGGGTTGGAAGGGACCTCAGGAGGTCATCTGGTCCAAACCCCTGCTCAAAGCAGGACCATCCCCAACTAGATCGTCCCAGCCAGTGCTTTGTCAAATTGGGCCTTAAAAACCTCCAGGGAATGGAGATTCTACAACCTCCTTAGGTAACCGGTTCCAGTGTTTCACCAGCCTCCTAGTTCCTAATATCCAACCTAAACTTCCCTTGCTGCAACTTGAGATCATTCCTCCTTGTTCTGTCATCTGCCACCACTGAGAACAGTTCCTACACCCCTCAGCTAACATGGCAATACACAACTGTGGATTATAGTATTGCCAACTCTCATGATTGTTGCCATTGTTCTTAAAGTCTATGCTTCGAGAATGTGAAAAACTTCGCTCTTTCTTTTATATATACGAGCTAAGTTTTTCACATTCTTGAAGCGTAGACTTTAAGAACAATGCCAACAATCATGAAACTTGACAACACTGGGATTACCTTTATTTTAGCATATGTAACTATGGAGGCAGTCACAGCTTCCTAAAAGACATCCCTTTTGAACAAGGCCAGGTAAAATGTTTGTATTATGACCAGCTTTCCTCCATCAGCCACCTCAGGTTTAGTAGTGATATGGCAGTGCCACAGATGATGTCAATTAGCATGGAAACAGTCCAGTGTCATCTCGTTTATGTGACTGCATGCATCAGAGTCTTTCCTGCACTTACCCCCACAGTGCTCCTGTGTGAGAAAGCGCTGCCTTCCTGTAAAGTGGGGCTCTGAGGCACACAGCCATTACTTCATTTATTTAAGGTTGTATATATCTTAACTACCAAAACTACCTGACAACCAAATAGGAGAGTCCTACCTAGCTTCCAAGCACTGTGGAGGTCTGTTAGCTAGCTAGCTGCAGAGCACTGTCTCTCTCAGTTACAGGATAAGATTAACAACTCCTATCAATATCTTGCAACCAAAATGTTTTGCATTTTTATACAAAGAATTCACCCTATTTTATGAGCACCTTGGATACCCCAATCTGTAGACTGATTATAATTACCCCATAACCAGTAAGGTGAACTGTAGGATCCTCAAGAACTTTCCATTGAACTATTTAGGGTATTGAATGACATAAATATTGGAGAAAAGGGGACAAGAATATATTTATTTCAGTCAATAGGAAAGTTTCAAAAACTGTTATGCCAGGGGTTGTCAACCGAGGGTACATGTACCCCTGGGAATACTTGGGAAGGCCCCAGGGGGTACATGGCGTGCCACTTTGCGTTTGGACCCCCTCCCCACCTGGCCTGTTGACTGGCCCCTGGGGGACCACCCCCTACCCATGCTCCACATCGGAAAGGGGGTACCCACCAGGAGGTGTACACTCCTCAAAAAAGGTTGAAAACCCCTGTGTTATGCCAAAAAGATTGGCTTAAATTAAGATATGGATTTTTCACTCATTCCAAATTTCTCAAAGCAGGTCCTATTTTTTCAGCCACCTGTAGGTCCAACACCCTTCACAGTGCTGACAGCTTCAATCCCAACCCCCCAGTTCTTATTAACTGGGATCTGGACTTCCCATTTCCCATGGAAAAACAGAAAAAACAGAGGATTTCCCCTTTTACCCAAGCATAAAGCGGATTTGTAATTTTAACAGAGAAACACAGGGATTTTGCCCTTTTGCAAAGAGATGTCTGCAAGCTGGCAGAGTTCCAGCTGCAGGCTTGGGCTCCCCACCCTGCTGCCCTCCCCTGGGACTTCCACAGCCTGGTGGGCAGGACCCAATGCAGCAGGGCAGACTGGAGCCAGGCTGGGAAGCTCCTTGCTGCTGCAAGCCCCATATCACCCTGGTGAGGCATCCCCTGTCCACCTCACAACAGTGAGGGGTACAATCCTGCACCGCTGCTGCGAGGCAGGCAGGGGACGCCTTGCCAGGGTGGCGCGGGGCATGCAGCAACGAGCTTCCTCACCCTGCCCCGCCATGCCAGCTTCCACCCGCTGGGGCCCAGAAGTGCCAAGGGATGGCAGCAGGGTGGGGAGCCTGAGCCTGCAGTGGGCAGACTGTACCCACCGTGCACACAGATCTGGGGGGCACAGGTTCCCCCGCCCCCTCCCAAGACTGCACACACAGTGGCAGAGAGCCACCCCTGCCCCCCCGCCTGACCCCACAGCAAGTAGCCCACATCTGCCCCCACTCCAACCCCTAAGGGCTCCGCTCCAGCCGTGCTACCCATGGGGGAGGGAGAGATCCAGGCTCCCTGCTCGGGCTGCAACAGCTTCCTGAAGACAGGAGCTGGGGCTCTGGTGCTGCTATGGGGGGCAGGGGGTGCGGAGCTGGGTCTCTGGCCCCATAACCATGGCAGCTGGGGGCCCCCTCTGGTAGGGCTGGGGGTGGAGGCAGGAGGCT
>NW_017728907.1:15777880-15801464 GCF_001723895.1 Crocodylus porosus
CTGCATTCTGGTGAGCTAAGGGGGCAGGGGGAGCTCTGATTTTCCATGATAAAAAACCCAAAATCAAATATCAAAATGTATAGGTACTTAGGATTTATTTTACTATAGTGATTGAGGCACTACTTCCAAATTGCTTTAAAATTGTAAATATAACAATAAAATATTGTGTTCAGTCGGTACCTTATATATTGGTGACATTGTAATGTGAACTGCAACTCCAAGAAGCCTCCAAGAGACTGGAGGAGCAAACTGCAATGTGCCCTACAGCTCGGAGAAGGCAACAAGAGGCAGGAAGAAGCAGAAGCAGCAGTATTGAAGCTCAGGATGCACGTCGCCATGGCAGAGAGAGGGGGAGATGTGTGGCAAGAGGGAGTTGGAAGGAGTATTAGAGCTAGGACTGCGAGGTGCAGCGGAAGTTCTCAGACGTGACACCCAAGCAGACAGTGAATAAGTGTTTTAAGGGACCAGAGATTGGAGCCTTCTGCAGTTATGGAAGGTTTACGGTTCTCAAGTGTTAATGTCATCTACTGGTTACCTGTTCTTGGGCGATTTCACCAGTGTCGCTGTTTACTTTCTGTTACCCAGATCCCAAGTTTATGTACCTTAATGTTAATTTACTTGCATCTGTCCTCCTCTTCTTAGCACATTGGCTTGTGACCTTAATTTCCAGAATCCCCTGTATAAAGTGGGGACTTCTTTTGCCAGCTCCCTGTGCCAGTTCCTGGGGTTGCAGGGTTTGGTACACTAGTTTGCATACTATTGTACAATTAGCTTTCCAGGCAGGGATTTGTTTGTAACCGACAAAATGCAAAGCAGAACTCAAGAAGCATGACCTAGAACAACAACAAAAAAAAGGTCCTTCTAAAAACCCTTATGAATGAAATAAACTCATTTATATCTTCATGCTTTCTGGAGTCTTTCCAAGGTATATAGCAGGTATTGTATTAGGCCTACTGACAGCTTCAGACAGCAATCCGGTTTTCTGGAGCAGATAACCTTTTGTTCTGCACCACATGCATGCTGTTTAACTATCGGCTGTAATATCTGCACATACTGAATACCTGCACTTTTGCAGGAGGAGTTATTGATTATGTATGCATGAGTTATATGGTCATGCCCCATAGAGAGCATCACCTAGTCTTTTAGCACCTGAAGATCAGATAGGCAAGTGGCTAACGAGGACAGGGAGAAGCAAATAGCAGAGCAGCACACAGAGGGCATGGCAAAGCTGGCATGGGTGTCAAAGCAAAGGGGACAAAAGATAGATAAGCACAAAGATTAATGTGGAAGAGAAAATGGGGCAGAATGCTGAAACCAAGTTCAAGCGGCAAGTCTTCCACTGGCATCCATGAGACCAACAGCAGGTGAGGGGGTGCAAATGTTGCATCTATCCTAATCTGGGAAAGCATATAACAGATGTGGTGCCCAGACACCCAAAGGCATTAGTTCAGATGATTCAAGGTGTGTCCAAACTCCAATCGAATACCAAAATCAGGTTTCTCTCAGCCCACCTGCAGAATGTCCCCATCACTCCTCCTGCTGGTGGAGTTGTGGGCCTACATCCATACCCAGGCAATAGTAGCAAAAAGCAGTGGTTTAACATGTGGCTTTGCACACAATGGGATGAAGCTCTGTCTGCTCCCCAGTAATCAGCAGGGGAGTATACATTGATAAACATCTTGCTGGGACAGAAATTGTTACTTTTCTGCACAGTGGAGCCCCCGAGCTCCGACTGGGATTCCCAGGTTCTAGCACAATACAAAAATAGTGAACATGTTTATATATATATTTTAAATACCATATTGCCTCTTGTTCCTGTTGTCTTCTGTGCAGCTTAATTGCTACCCTGTGTATTGCCTTCACCAGCATGATATGCCATGACACCATTCTATGCAATATAGAAAGTGCTCCAAGAGGCCTGACAAATCCGTCTCCCAACCTGCACTCTCAAAGGGAGAAGCCAGTAGTAGAGCAAGTGATAATTTCTGTGCTGTGCAATTATAGCCTGGAAGAAGTAAACCTCCAGTGCGCAAGCCTGCCAGCAGTTTACTGCCGACAAGGAAACAAAACCGACAGTTGACACTGGAACAGCTACCGATACCCTATAATCATCTTAAAAATAGACTCATAGCAAAGCTGTTTGTTAGTAATGAGGATGTATGCTCAGTTTTAAGGAGGGGAGGAAACCTTCAGCAGCTCCAAACAGATGTTTGTATCAAACAGAGAGCAAATGTCTGTAGGAGCTATTATAGTTACTAAGTCCCAAGTGGTTTTCGTGGCTGTTCGATCAGCCCCTCGCTGCCTTCCCCCAAGTCCCCCCATGGAATCCCAGGACCTTGCCCAAGTACAGCTCCTTAGTGCCGAGAATAGGTATGGCCTGATCCACAAAGCTTTACACTTGTCTAAGTGCCATGAAATTCAAGGACGAGCTGGAAGTCTCACACATTTAATTCCACAGCAGAGAACCAAATTGGTTTTTAGGTACATAGGCAGCTTTCCTTTAACCTGAGTTCTGGGCATCTCTGTCTTTAGCATGTTATCTTCATAACATCCATGGGACGTAGGAACATGCCATTTTCTGGAATCTTAATCTAAATTGTTCCCCACCACCAGTACTGCTTAGAAAACAAAGATCCACCACCCGTCTTCTGCCACTCTTTGTCCATCCTGCAGATGCTCTGGCCTTAATCTGGACAGACAGAAGCACATAAAAGAAATTGCCCAGGGTCACACAAGAAGTCTAGCAGGGTGGGAACAGCGTCTTCAGTGTCAGACTATTCTTCCAGTTTCACTCAAATGCTTTGCTATATCAAATACAAAGAGGCAGTTAGGACTGCAGATGTGCAAGGAAGAAGAGGGAAATGCTGAAGTCAAAGAGAAAAAGGGAAAAACCCTTGCTTGTATATACGCGATGCAGCTTTTAACTACCAGGTTACGATTTTCCAGAAGACTGATAAGCAGCTTTTTGTAACCCTTCTCCTATAGGCATGCTCTTGGGGGTACAGCATAAATTAGGGAGTTTGAGAGGCATGAGTGACTGAGTCACTCAACTCTCAACTTTCAGGTGAGGAAAAGAGGTACTATATAATAGTTAAGCAGGAATCTTTGCAACACAACAGTTTTACTTGGCACCTCCTCAATGCCATCTTTAACTAAAATCTTCAGACATTCAGCACCCTTGAACTTTCAATTCTCTAGAACAGCGATTCCCAAAGGGTGTGCCACAGCACACTAGCATGCCTCAAGAGCAGCAAGTCCAGCCTACAGAGCCGTATCACTCAGTCCACAGGGCCCCCACAGGTCTGGAAATCTGGCAGTGGGGGAGTGGTTGCAAGTAACACTGCCACTACTGCCCTGCAAGTTTCCAATCTCCATGCAATGAGATGGGGCCCTAACGATGCCGGCGCTAAGCAGCAGGATCTGGCTCACAAACCAGACCTGGCCCATGGGGCCAAAAGGTTGGGCACCACTGCCATACATATAAGACTTAATGCACTTCTGCCCAAACTTTTGGCCCCATGGGCCAGATCTAGTCTGCAGGCCTGCTTCCACTGCCACTGTACATCTTCAGTGCAAACATGGCCAAAACAGCCCAGTACTCAGCTCTCGTATGTCACAAGGGTATTGCAAGAATTAGCTCGAAGCACAAACCACTGAACAGACACCATAATACATCTTAAGAGACCACATCCCGAAGAGGCCCAACTCAGGAGACCATTCTTCCCTGAAAAGGGAACATCACACAAGTCCCTATAATGCCATGAACAAACTGTAGGTTTTTCCCCAGCTTTTGCCTATGTTGTCAGTCACCTAGAGGTGTCCCATTTAACACAGAGAAGTTTTCAACCTTAACAACATTTCTTACTTACATCCTTGTGTACTATAGGACAAATTCGCCACTGGTGTAAGTTCCCAGTTGGTAGAGGCAGAGTTGCAGAGGCTGCTGCCTTGACTGCTTTACGCTGGGATCCAGGTAGAAATACAGATTCTTCACACCAAGGTCCAACACACTAACAGTTTCCACTGAGGCATCCACAGATTAGCTACAACAGTCAATACTTGCAGCATGAATTATTAATCAGAGTGTCATTCAGTTCCAGAAGCAGAGGCATAATACGAACACCAGGAAAAGCTTTTAGTGACACACCCCACCCGCAGCCTTAAGAGCATGAAAATAAGTTAATGGCAAGGTTTCCAGCATTTTTACAAATCGCTATCACAGTGGTGATGTACACTGGCACACTTGCACTCCATGGGTCTTTCAATGCCCCCTCCAACCCAAAAGCAATACATACCTGGGCTTCAGACCAGCGTTCTCACACAACAGCGATTTCATGCACTCTCGTATCGTATCAGCATATCCAACTGTCACGCAACCCATTCGTTCGGAAAATTATTCTGCCTGAACATCGCTGAGGACACCTTAACAGTGAAATATCAGACAACATCAGGGTTCTTTTACTTGCTCCAGTGCAGATACTATGCACATCTATTATTTACCCTTTATAGCTTTATTTTTTTGAGTTGTGTCAATAACACAGAAAGTTATTGAATGACTTGCAGTCAGTGTTGATGCACAGTTCCTTGTTTGCCTCTAATTGGTGAAAAAGGGTTCAGAAGGACTTGCTCTTTAGTTCTGGTCTAATATGTCATATAGGACACAGGAGATCTAAGAGGCAAGATGCCTCACTGCACCTCACACTGAGCCTGTTGCACGCTTCTCCTTAATTTTCTTCTTAAACTAGTTTTTGAGTGAACTAGCTCAAATAGAAATTGACCTTCACTGCTGCCCTAGCAAGGACCTATGCCAAGATGTACAAGACCTCTTGTGTCTTTGCTTCCCTACATGCTTCTTTCCATGCCTCATTATGTTCCTCTAGTCCTCTACCAGTCTTTCACTCAACCTCAGCTATATAACAAAATCAAGAAGGGCCCACCCGACTCTGCCTATCCTTAACTAAACTGGCCTGGCTGGGTTTCATCTTCACCGGCCAGATAAGGGTTCACTTCCCTATTCTGGGAAAAGGGCCAGAGGAACAGATTTTGTCACTGCCCTGACAGCATGGAGCACCCAGCTATGATAACCACTCTTCTTCTACCCCAAGAGCAAAACTTTACTCTTCCACTGCCTTTACTGTCTATATTTTACCTGTATTGTCATTTCACCAGGAGCAGGAAAAGCAGCCATCATTCACACCTCAAAACTGACTTTTCTCCCCACACTCCCAGCTAAGAACCGGTTGACAGACTCAGATCATCTACAGCTCACTCAGACTGGGGAAGAGAGAAGAAAGAAATGGGGGAATAAAGGACTTTGATGCACTTCGATTGAGGGGGGGGTTTCTGTGTAATTAGTCAAATTTCATTGCAAAATGGTCCCAGTTTAGTTCTCTCTTGTTTATTCTAGTCACTAAATTTCTAAACATATACCAAAATTCTCTTAGGCCTTGCTGTAGTACTAGACAAGTCATGAACCTTGTGGGCAAAACTCCAAATCACTTTGGATTAATGCTTGATACCATAAGCAGGCCCACAAAGTCCAAACTGACAGTCACTATATTACCATGAGATCAGCACTGGGCAATGTTTCCAGTTCTGAAGTACCAGTCAGCCCAGGTTGGTGGCCCCCAGTCTGGTATGCCATGGACAACAGTATGGAGCTAGTAATGCGCTGTTGGCAGCATCACACAGTGCTCTCTCCCTTGCTTCCATCTCCCCTCCCGTCAAACTGAAGGAACATACAATTGTCAGGACGTTGCCTGCAAGTCATGGGTTGCCCATTTACTGCCCTTTCATTTTAAAGGGTGTTGGACCTTGGTTTTAGGCATTTAACAACTTCGCTATCAAACCTTTAAGAACTATGGAAGTGAGAGGGTGTACCTGACCTGTCATCCATTTATGCAAAAGCTACCTCTCTCATGAAGACAACCTTGAAATGTTCTTCAAGGGACTGATCCAAAGCCCATTTGCATCACTGGGAAAACTACATCAATGACCTTTAGACACAGTATCTGGGAAGTCCCATTTCCACTTGTCTTCCTGGCATGGTTGGTTCTAGTATTTAACCTGACTCCGCAGATAGCAGACAGCGGAAAACTGAATTCAAGGCCAGGTGATGCTTGCCAATGCACTTGTTTTTATCTTATTCAGTCAACAAGAACACGGAAATCAATTTTTCCCAATCTCAGTTATGGCTGGAAATCCATTCCTCTTAGGCCAGCTACAGGATTAATCTATCGAATGGTTTGCAGGAGTTTTTGCTGACATATGAACATTTTAAGAATACATTACATTCCCCTCCTCCCCCCCTCCCAATATAGCATTACTTTTTTAAAAGTAGTCTGTCTTTGTGCTGGCAGCCAGAAGAAGGGATATGGGGAAGCATCTCCTTCCTGCAAACACAAGCCTATTTAAGTATATGCTGCATCTTAATTAATCATCAGTTCATGGGCAACTTTTTCAAAAATAGACTCCAGGATGTACCCTCCATCAGAGGCAGCAACAGACTGTGCCAACCAGTGCAAAATGGACTCTTAACAGCTTTTACACCAATAGTAAGCCAGATCCACAGCTGTGTTACGATTTAGCAGAGCTGCTGTCTTCAATGGAAATACATCAGTTTATATCAACCAAGCACATGGCTTGGTAAGAAAGTATTAATCTACTAATACATGCTAAGCACATGTTGATCTGCTAACAGTATAACAGAAGCAAACTAAAAGACCTGTTACATCTTTGCAGTTGGGTTGTCATTCATGCATGCCCAAGCACATGAATGCCAAGAACTGCCACATGACTGTGGTTTTCTTTTGCATCTGTCTGAAGGCAAGATCTGGTACATTAGTCCAATATAACCCCAGAACCATAACTGGTTCTTATCCACCCCATTATCCTCCAATGCAGGCTAAAGCAAGCATCTGACCACTTGCAGTCACTCAGTTTCACCTATGTCAGGATCCCAAAGGACTTTAAAAGGTATTCAGACAGTTTGTTGAGCAAAGTTTAAAGCATGCAAGTGTTCTTTCCATTTTACAGACAGGAAAACTGAATCCGGCATAGTCCTTTGTCAAAGATCACCCACATATTCCACAGCAGAGATAAGGAACCTGGTCCTCTCCCTGCCAATTCTATGCTTTAATAACAAACATTTCGTCAGCTGCCAGGCATGAAATCTGCTTCCAGATGTTTCAAGCCCAATTCAAGTAAGAGTGCCCTGAATGTGGGGCTCTGTCCCTGGAGGCACAGTTTAAAGACTGAGTTGCAGTTTAGTAACTTTACTACCTTTCTATACCCTGTGTTGTCCCACACTTTTTATGGCCAAGTTCTATTTGTACAAATTCTCAGGATAAACGAGTTTCAGGCCAGCTGTTTTCAGAGTTTTTAAATTCAGAAACAAGATTTGAACTGGGCATATGTTGACCATGAGGCCAGTGAATTACAGCTAAGTGACAACATAGAAGCAGCACCCTCCAGCTCACACGTGGGCCCCACTTCAATCCTGCTTTTTCTTTCTCCATGGTTCTTTCAGCTACAGCAGTCCCAGCCCCACAAGCTAAACAGAAACACTGCCTTTTCTTCCACAATTGCATGCAGATTTTGAGGCTGGTAAGAGGGACCTCTAGTTGCTGAACACACCATGTATGTTAAAGTGTACTTCACAAACCAAAGGATGATACATATTTGAACAGGAAAGCAAGACAGACCCTCTCCCACATGCCTACAGAAGTTTGAGAGCTAACGGGTAACATCTCATGTTTGTAACCTCTGTCAAACACCATTTGCCTTGGATTCCCCTACTTGGGACCAAACTTTTCCTCAAAACAAAGAGCATGTCCATAATTTTCTGCCTTGACCACAGAAAAAAAGCAGAACTATTCTGCATCCTCTCCTAGTTTTTAATCAAGGAAAAAAGAGTAATTAGACATGTCTAATGGTGATTGACTATACCTCCCTGAATCCAACACTAACATGCAGGGATCCACAGGATTGTTCCCCAAGCTACACTCTCCATACCAACCTCTCTTTTAAAAAGCAATCTAGGATTTGCCCCTGGAGGGGAAGGAAGCACATCAGTAAGGTCCAAAGAAACAGTACGTATCAGGGTAGGGGCATGGGCTGGGAGAAGTCACACCATTAATGAATATCATTCCTTATATGCTGTATTTTGGGGCATTGGAGTTTGCCATTTGCTAAAGTATAGACTGCCAGGCACTGACCAGTGACTCATGGTCTCCATTATCCTGCTCCTTGCAGCATCCCTTACACCAGAAACAAGGAGCATAAAGCTTTACTAAATTCAGAATGGTAACAATCTGCACTCACTTCTTATGGTCAGGAGCAAGACTTCTGGACTCCCAAACCCTTGTGAAAAACCAGGCAAGATGTACTGTGCATTGGTGCTGCAGTGGAGGGAGAGGAGGCAGAAGGGGGAGGGAAGCCTTGGTATGTAACAGAAAAGAAAACCAAAGTCACTGGAGAGCCTTGATAAGGCTCTCTCGTCTCACCAAGGCATCACAGACGAATCCATAATAACTGAATAATCAATTAATTCTCCTGCAGAGCTCCATTTACATAATGAAAATGCAGCTTCTTGGTATTTTATACCACTACTTTGCAGCTGCCTAGACTGCTAATATATTACCTCTGTTGACCCAAGGGAGAGGGGGTGGGGCAGGAGGGCTCTTACATAGCTTGTCATGGAGTTTCAGAATTTCACTTAAAGTTATGGGACAACACAAAAATACCTATTGGATCTTAATATTTAATCTTAACATAGGCCTGAAGCAAGACAGTCAGGTTCAGACTTGGCTTTCTTCCCAGTATAGCTAAAGAAGTACAGCAGGTGGATAGATGTCACAGCCTGAAGAGGCCATTATGATCGTTTTGGCCTGAATAGCCACAGAACTTCACCCAACAAGTCCTGTGAAAGGAGGGGAAAAAGCATTAGCCCCATTTTGGAAGTGGCAAAGGTGAGTTGCAAGATCCTGCAGCAAGTCAGTGGTGGAGCAAGGTATACAATGCAGGCCTCCTGAATGCACATGTAGATCCTTACCCACTGGGCCACTGTCCATCTGCCCATGACGTATCAGATTCATCCAGCTAGTTATAACAAGGACCTCTAAATCCCTTCACCCACCCGGTGTAGGAAATATAGCAGTGGTCTGATGACACTGTCCATTACTCTCCTGGGTAGTACTTCCACCATGGGAGAGAATATTTCCTTCAGCAGTTTTCTATGCTGGATTCTACAGGACTCTGGGCTCCCACCCCATCTCTGCTGTTCTGCCCAAGTTAGCCCTGTGCTAGAGCTCTCAGAGGTCTGGTCTCCAGTTACAGGAAAAGAAGGACCCAAGAGTGCTTTTCTGATTTATTAAAAAACCACTCAGGCTGTAGAATCCTTCTTTTAAGTGAAAGGGTTAAAAGATAGCTATGATTAAAGGAAGCCCTGGAAACAGAGAGCTAACTGTTCAGAGGTATTTTAGGCATCTAAAGATATTAATAAGGTGCTTCAGGAAGTTAAAGCCCATCAGCATCTTTAGGTGTCTGAATACCTTTGAAAACAATCTAGCCAGCAGGATAGGACATTTTCCAATCACACCAAGTATCCTAAATTAGGCCAAATTAATTATGGCTTACCTTCACCTTCACATCACTCTTGCCAACGGTTGGCAAATTTGCTGACAGTTCAAACACAACATTTTCAGAAGCCATCAGTAAATCAACAACAACTGACAGTAATTTAGAGGCACCTTTCAAGCCACCTAGCTATGGAGAGAAATATGAGACACGTTCTCACAAAACACTAGGATACACCTGAACACTTCACTATCATTATCAGCCTCTCCATCAGGAGAGTAGCAGGTGCCAGGTGCTCAGTGTCACTGGGGGCTGGGGTGCAAGCATGACAAGAAACTAGCTGGCTCAAATTTGCTGTGACTAAAATACTCATTGCCAAGTTTCAATAACAAGATCAATACTTCATTCTAATGGGCACTGTCCTCAGTCACAGAGAGACTGCCTATGTCCAGAGGAACTTGCCATCTCTTTAGGAGACAGAGACGAGAGAAAGGAAATTAAGTAACTGGCTTAGAGGTCAACCAGTGGGGAGAGCTGGATTAAACTTCCACTTCCACTAGAACCAAGCTGCTGCTTATAGGTATGGGGCCTACCCATTGTATGGTCTATCACTAGCTTGATTATGATCTGGGTTACTAACAATGAAAACCTGGCACAAGTCATGTCCATTCTGTGCCCTACATGGAATGGACTGGAGTCTCAGCTCACTCCCTTGAGGACAGAGGTTTATCACAAGACCAAAACAGAGCTGCCCCCTTGCTAGCAATCTCAGCAGACCACCATTCCTGAATGCCCCACCCTTCTGCCCAGGTAGGATAAGGAGGATGATGCAGTGACTATCCAATGAAGCATCCTGCAAAACTAAGTCAGACTTAGTGCAGCTTTTTCAAAATGGTTCTAGTTAATCTACAGTCATGGGAATAATTTGAAGTTGGTAGTCTGACAAGTTTCACTTTTGTCTGAGACAATCTGGAAAGATTTCTAAGATTAGAATCTTCTGCTCTATTCATACACATCTTCAACGAATTGTGGTCCTGTGGATTCATTTATTTCAAGTAAATTCCGTTTTTTATTTATACTCTGATCTGTTGCAAAAAATCTATGCAGGGAACAAGATATCAAAGAATGCAGATTAAGAACATGGTAGGAGACTTGCTTCAGCAAAAGCCTTGCTGTTCTCCAGGGGGCTGGCAGAGCCTTAGAACTGCAAAGTCCCATTTAAATGTTCAAAATAAAATTTTAATATTACCTAAATTTCAGGCTGGTTTTCTCATAAGGTCAAAATCCACGCTCTCAATGTGCTCACACTGGCAAAGCTCAAGTCTTCCAGTACTGAATACTGAGGAGTTTAAGACACCATTGAGATGAAAGAGTTCTATCCTAGGTTTTCCAAAGTTTCTGTAACAAAATGGTTCTCAACCTTTGCAGACTCGAGGCACCCCTCAGAAGATGTCAGATCCTAGTTTACACTCATTTTTTACTACCAAAAAGTAATAGACAAATTGAAAGATTGAACCAAAAGAAATCTCATGAGGCTTACTAAGGACAAATGCAAAGTCCTGCATTTAGGATGGCACAGGCTGGGGACCAAGTGGCTAAGCAGCAGCTCTGAAGAAAAGGACCTGGGGGTTACAGTGGACAATAAGGTAAATATAAGCCAACAGCATACTGAGCTGCATTAGTATGAGTTTTGCCAGAAGATTGAGGGAAATCATTATCCCCTCTATTCAGCACTGGTGAGACCACATCTGGAGTACTGTGTTCAGTTTTGGACACCCCACTACAGAAACAATGTGGGTACATTGGAGAAAGTCCAGTAGCCGGCAACAGAAATGGTTAGGGGGCTGAGGGACATGACTTCTGAGGAGAAGCTGAGGGAACTGGGCTTATTTAGTCTACAAAAGAAAAGACTGAGAAGGGATTTAATAGCAGCCTTCAACTACCTGAAGGGTAAGACTGTTCTCAGTGGTGGCAAATGACAGAACAAGGAGCAATGGTCTCAAGTTGTAGCAAGGAAATTTTAGCTTAGATAGTAAGGAAAACTCTCATGAGGAGGGTAGTAAAGCACTGGAACAGAGAGGTTTTTAAGACCCAGCTAGACAGAGCCTTGTTCTAGTGGGGGATGGTCCTGCTTTGAGCTGGGGGGGGAGGGGGGGAAGGGGCTAGATGACCTCCTGAGGTCCCTTCCAATCCTAATTTTCTGTGATTCTATGAATAAAGCATTTTTCTCTTGCAAAGACTGCAGGCAGATTTGGCTGTGTTTAACTATGGATTCCTATTTGAAATCTCTGGGTTTACCTTGCAAATCCTGTTTGCATACCTAACGGTGATAACAATATATCAGTATGCCTTAAGATCCTTGAAAGGATCTTAAGGTATCCCAAAGTGCTTTATCACCCAGGTTGAGAATCACAGCTCTAACAGCAGCAGCATCCCAGAAAGAACATCAGCAAGTATTCACCTTCATTAATGGGATACTAAAGATGAAGAGTGAAAAAATGGCAGGCCGCTTTCAAATGCATCCATTCAAAAACTTAACTACAGCTAGTAAAGATGGATGATCTTGTGGCTACAAAGTGCTGG
The DNA here is from genome assembly GCF_001723895.1 of Crocodylus porosus. Classification (NCBI taxonomy): domain Eukaryota; kingdom Metazoa; phylum Chordata; order Crocodylia; family Crocodylidae; genus Crocodylus; species Crocodylus porosus. The sequence goes on from NW_017728907.1 coordinate 15,790,040, forward strand.
GAAGGGACTCACAAGCTCCTAGTTCATCCTTAATTGTAACCTAGGCCTCTTGTATGTCTTTGGGAAGGTCACTCAGAACCCAATTCCTGGCCACTAAAACCTCTGCAAAGACTCCCAAGGGCTCCAACAGATTTTGGGGTGCTCCCTAGTGTATTAATATTCAAACACCAGATCTGTCTTAATCTAGTTACTAAAGCCTAGTCTCGGAAACCCCCTCTGGAAAGCTTGTAGAAGATGCAGAAGAAAGATTTCCATTCTGGAAGAGGTCACTCAGATTTAATAGATGTGAGGACTAGAAGGGACCTCAGAAGATCATTGAGTCCAGTCCCCTGCCCCAGGGGCAGGAAGTCAGCTGGGGTCACAGGACTCTGTGCTTCCAAAGTACTTCCTTTATTAGAGGTAATTTATATGACCCCGTTCCTATGATATCTAAGGCTTTACAATCGTTATTTACCCTCTCAGCAAATCTGGCTCCAGTGCTTTGTCCAAGATCTCACAGGAACTCTATAGCATATCTCTGAACCCTTGGTTTCCCCAATTCCCAAATGAACGTCCAGACTACAACCATCTTCTTCCTTATATACGTGCTAACAAAAATGAGGCGGCCTATTCAGCTATACTCTTAACTCAATATTGGAAATGGTGATTAAGAGAGTTCTTATCCAAAATGATTCTTTGAATCACTTGGAACACTAAAAATCACATACAGGCCAAGTTTTTAGGAGCTTTAAATCTGGATTTCTGTAGTGTGCAATACTGCAGGCACTCCCACCTTGAACAGTCTTCAAATATCACTAAACAAGGCAATGTGAAGCCATATTGTCCATAGCTTTGCCATGGAGCCACCCAAAATCACTGGCAATGTTGCAGAAGTTGTGCCTCCTCCTATTTGTTTCTATGGAGGCCTTTGCTGCTGGAATCCATGTAGCCTCTGGCTTTCGGTCTTTGCAGGGGGAGGAGGTGACAGACAGACAGACAGAGAGACTTTACAGCCCCTTCTGTTTCAGTGCTTTAGAAATAGCTGCCCTCACAAGGCAAATTTCTCTTGTTTGTTTATATCAGGCAGTTGAAGATCTTCTGGTGGTATTTTTGCATCTGGTGCAACGCTGAATGTGGTGGAGTTATTTCTGATTTATACTGAGGTAAAGCAGCAGCCAAACCTATCTAGTGTGTAAGAAATTCATTCCTGGCTTTTGGCACTTCCTCCAACCAAGCGTTGTGGCACCCTTGCATTGGCAACACAGTCTAGTCTTTTTCAAAGCTAGAGCAGGCTGGAAAAACACTGATGTTGTATTTGCATATGTATGTCAGGGAACATCCATACATCTCATCTCTGTAGAGCAAAAGGAAAACATCTGCCTTCCATTCTTTTTCTTCCCTTGGGCTCTGACCATTCCACACTGTATTGTACCCAGTTCTGCAGCATGCTCCAGAGCCATCTCCTGGCTGAAAGGATAAACAATTCCTACAAAGAAGTAGTAGAGCTGTCTGATGTAGGACCGTGAAGCTCCCATATACTGGCACCATGCAGAAGAAATTTGGCTATATTGGCACCACGAGCACAAGGTTGTGCCTATGCCTCTTTCCCCATTCCTTTTGTGTTCTAGGATCTTTTGTGCTGTCTGAGGTCAAGATCTTGCCACTGAAACCTAAATAAGTAATGGGCTCAGTTCACTAATTTATTACTCCATTGGTGCAACTCCAGGTTTATGCCACTCATTTCAACAGAATGCAGTGCTGGGTTGGGCCCAGTATTTTACATCTACTCAATGTCAATCATTCTGATTCTCCCATGATGCTTCACAGGCATCCAATTCTACTTCTGGGGTAGAGGGCATGCAGCATGACAAGTCCACATTGCATTATGTCAGTTGGAAAGGATTGATTAATGGACCAAGACAGACCTCTACTATATTGTACAGCATAGATCATGGCTTTGCAGAGCAGATAACACTTTCAAACACCAATATCCTATCTGGCTTCATTTTTTAATGGAAGTGATCCTTAGAGCTCTCAAAAGTCACCAGAATCATTCCTGCTACTATTTATTTACCCGAGTTCTCTGTGCAGCCCATCCAGAAGACACTAATTTCTTCACCAGCAATTGCAGGTCTACCATATTCTGATTACCCATCTGCAGGTAGAGTCAGGTCACACACCTCCAATCACATTGGGCAATGAATCCGCTTCAGCTATATCTGCATACCTCTGCAGGAAGGAAGTGCAAATATCCATGCAACTGACCAATACAGTTTTAGTGATATCACAAGGGGGAAAAAAACAAAACAAAACAAAAAAACCCTTTGCTCTTCACATATTACCTGGACCAGTAGGGCTACAAAACTCCAACCCTATTGCAGCATGAAGGCTATTGAGATTCATCACCTACAATGAAAAATCCACATGAAGTTGAGCCCAGACCTGAAGAAGGACAGAACTGTGCCTGAGGCTGTCTAACCTCTCTATACAGTTGGGCTGATATCACCAGAAAAAAAAATCCTGCTTCTCCCAGGATGATACAGCCCTGGAAAGAAGCTGTCCCAAGGCCACAGAGGCAACAAAGGGTAAAAAGAAGGGGCAGTCTTGCTAGCCAGAGCCATGGAGAAAGTTCACTAGAGTATAGAGCCAAGCACCTTCAGAAGGTATTGGGAAGCAGCAGGAGCTGGGGTGCGGTCAAAAAGAGACCTTTAAACTTAAGCATTACTAGTAGGCTCCAGCTCCTCACACTATGAACTCACTCTGGCTGGTGTGTTCTGGCCAGCTAATTTGGCAATTGTATTCACTAACATGACCTTTTTTTAGAAATACCAGTAGTTATCAGCTTCATTGTGAATGCGCATGTGTGAGTCAGTCCAGTAATACAGGACCAAGAGCAGTTTCCATATGATGGTTTGTTCTATGAAACATGTAAAATGAGTTCCAGAATCTCAGTCCAGATCTCAACATTATTAACCACTGCCATAATTGGCATTTGCTGACCCCTTTACCTATCGTCTCAGCAGAGAAGCCAAATGGAGCATCAAGACCGAATTATTGCCTCCCCCTTAAACAATTTCTTTCCAGGATAATGGAGGAGAGAGCCAAGTTAATAACAGAGAGTGTTGAATATTTGCACGAGGAGCAATTCTGAATTTGTTTCAGCTGTGTCTGTGCCACTGCCTTGGCGTTCTGCAAGTGTTGTAGTGAAATCATTCATTAGCACAAAATGGGCTTGATCCTGAGCCCAAAGAAATCAATGGCAAGTCTTTCAATTGACTTCATTCAGTGGGTCTGCTCCAGAATTCAGTGTTTACAAAGAAGCTTATCTTAAACAAATATTATGGAATATTCACTTTAGGTCACAACATTATACCAAAACCCCTAACAGCCACATCAAGGAAGACATACCCATGAGTCCAATCAAAATCAGATGAATCTACTTAGATACTTGAGTATATGCAAACTGCTTCTGAAGACCAAGAATTTTTTTTGATAAACAATTTCCAACAATAGGTAACAGTCACTTAACTCACACACTGTTTACTAATGACTTGGTAAACAGCAAAAATCAAAATTGGTTAAATATTATTTGATACAAATTATTACTTGGTTGTCTTGGTAGTGGACTTTGATAGGCAATAAAACAGACTTGTACTGCTGCTGAAATTACTATACCAATTGAAGACAGAGCTTTGGCTTCCCAGCAACTTTCACCAGCACTATGGATTTTATCTAAAGCCCATTAACATCAATGAAAAGATTCCTTCTGACTTTGAATTGGGTTCTAAATCCACACAAGAACTGTAGGTTGACTCTACTCTCTTTTTTGCCTACTAAAAATAATTGTTCTACCAGCCATGTAACAGTTTAGTTCCACATCTTACTAAAGGCATGATATTGCTCCCCGAATCCAATATAACAAAAACCCTTCCAAGTGGTGGAACCTCTAAAGAGAAATAATGCCCAAAATCAAAGCCCTACAAACTAGGAAACAGGATCACCTTATGGGGCAGTACTGTCAGAAGGCAGAGTTGCCTGGGTATTACCTGGGGGATTATAGTCAATAACATGAGTTATTGCAGATCAGAATTACACAGGTACACACAGGAAGGCAGGTTATATAGTTGCAGTTCCACTGGACATTTGAACTGGGCTCTATTGCCCTTACCGGGGGAACCATTCAGAACAAATTTTTTTGTAGGCTTGAATATCTAGGTTAACCCTGTATCTGCCAAAACCAATTATGCTTCTCCCTTCACTTTAAAGAGACATGATAAACTGAAATAGTAGCTCCATTCAAGCATTCTATAGTAACTTACCAAGTTGCTGACAAATGAAAAGCATGCGAATGATATCTCAGTCAGTCATGATTAGCCAAACAGCACTAGCTCCCATATTTACTTGGATTTTAGACAATGCTGAATGTAAGACAACACATCCCCACAATTCAGTTCTATACATGGAAAAATTATAAGTGTGTTACAATTTTCCATATATTTGTTCTAACAATTGAAGGGTCATCCTGAATGTACTTCTCTCACCACTGTAGGGGACAGGTGAGGAGGTCAAGCAGCATGCCCCCTACGTGTGCCCCCATCCCCGCAGCCCTAGGCACCTCCTTCCCCCTCTGCTTCCTTTCCCTCCTGCCTCTGGTCCCCCCTCACCTCCCACCCACCCCTGCCTCCTTGCTCCATACCAGCAGGCTCTGTCCCTGTTCTAGCCTGGGGCACTGAGCACAGCTCCAACCCAGCCCCCGCCCCCCCAATCAGCAGTGCGGGCCACAGATCACTGCTACAGGACCCACGTTCAGTGCCCCAGGATGCATACAGACTGCCAGCACACAGCAAGGGTAAGTGGGGAAGAGAGAAGGGCAGACAAGGGGGCAGGGACTGCAAGGGAAGTGGAGGAGATGAGAAGAGGCTGCAGGGATGAGATGGCAGGGTGCAGGTGTGGGGTGGGGGCAGGCAGCAGCTGCAGCTATGGCCCCAACCCCACAACAGCTGCCTGCCCACCTGCCACCCTTGTACTTGATTCTAAGATGAGGAACTTCCCCCCCCCGCCATATTAAATGGGTGGAAAGCCTCATCTTAGAATTGAGTAAATACGGTGACACCAGTTAATCGCAACTCAACATGTATTGAAACAGTCATTCTCACTCTTACCTTGTTTTGTAGGTCTCTAATGATTTCATGTTAAAGACAAGGCTTTAGTTGCATGTCATTTTTAAGCTGTCTATATTAGGAAATTGATCTATTGATAGTCATCACCAACAGATGACTCTGGTGACACCCACAATAACAAAGGTGAGTTCACAGTGAAGATGACTATCTGAGTTCAATTCCTTTTGCCAGGCTTCCCAGCTGACCCTAGGCAAGACACCTAGGCACCTGTGTGACACTTGCCTTCAAAGGAAAGGGGAAAAAAAGCAAAACAAAACTGGCCCTTATTCTCTAGCTTCAGTTTCCCCACTCATCCAAAAGGGATAATAGCTCTTCCCTACCGCACAAAAGTGTTGCAAGGTGTTCAAACACTCTAGAGTCGGTATTCAAGGACCTAGGATAGATGGAACCAGCTATAGTACTGGTGTACATTATGTGAATTTGCTATCATTTTAGTGCAGATTTGCAGCTGTAGCTGTTACTTCAGCTCTGCTCTTATTTCTCAGTTTAAAACTATAGGCTCAACCCTTACGACCTAGATTTTTCCTGCAGAAGCTAAGTTTTGCTGGACCTACATGTGTTGCTAATTCATAGTTATAGGTGGAGACCAAGATGACTCAATGAATTCCTTTACATTCAGTGACCTACAGCAGGATTTAAGCTTTTATGATTAGTAAAATCATAATGTAACTTTACTCCATAGTAAGACAGTAGATCCTACCACTCATTTTAAGAGCTCTATGCTGTCTGTGCATTTGTGATAACTGCTGTTTTGGCAAGCAGGTCAGGGACTAAAACAGGCACCTTCCTGCCTGAAGGCAAGAGCTACTGTAGCCTGAATGAGAAAGCCAAGTCTCCCTACCTGATGCTGTAATAGACTCAAACCCTTGTGGATTACTCAGAGAAGGCGACTTGTAGCACACTTACCATGGGTCACACATTCATTCCTCTGTCCTTGCTGAGTATCATATGGTCTTTAATGCTCCTCCATTAGCTGCAAGAATCAAGGAAATACGCTGCCAGTCTGCTCTGGAAATACTTTGGTATGTAACAGCCTTTTGCTTTCTCCCAGAGATTCCAAATTTGTTCTTCCCTATCACCAGATTATTTCCTCTGGATGGCATGACCCCCAGAGATGGGGGGGGGAAAAATCAGAGATTAAAATACCCACCAATGCCCGGTTGCATCCAGCTTTGCGACCAGACTGCTTGGACGTGGCAAAGGTGCTTTGGGAGAACTACTTTTCGGTGTTTGGGCTGCCTACACAAATACACTCAGACCAAGGCCGAGATTTTGAAAGCAAACACTAAGGGAGGTCTTTGCCATTGCCGGGATTTGAAAGCCCCGAACTATCCCTTACCACCCGCAGGGGGACCCACAGCCAGAGCGATTCAACAGAACACTCCTGAACATGCTCGGCACCTTAAGCCACGAGCAGAAGGCCACTTGGAGCCAGTATTTGCTTACCTGGTGCATGCATACAACGCTACTTGTAACAATGCCACTGGGGTCAGCCTGTATCTATTGATGTTCGGGCAACAACCCTGATTGCCGATAGACTTGCGTTTTGGGGTGAAGAAGGCCTACAAGCAACAGTTAACCCGTGGGCAGTATGCCCAACAGCTGAGGAACTGGTTGAGGCGAGCATACCAACTGACAGCAGATGCAGCGGGGAGGAATCAACAGTGCCACAAGAAGAACTGTGATGCTTGTGTACAGGAGCAGGGACTGTGCCCAAGGGACCGGGTGCTTTTATGCAATCTGGGATTGGCTGGCAGACATAAGATTGCAGACCAGTGGAGGGCCGAGCCCTACACTATAGTTTGACAAATGGGGACCTTACCAGTATATAAGATTGCCCCAGAGGCCGGGCCTGGACAAAAGCAAGTTGTACACAGAAACTTCCTGCTGCCTATAAGGGAACTGGTGGGGCCTTGCCCACCGGCTCAACAACCTCCACAAGCCTGGCCCCGACTCTCTTGCCAGGAGGGTACACCTGCACCTGACCCTCCAGCCGCCGTAGTGCCAGAAGACTCTGACTCTGGCTCCGACTGTGGCGGGTGGTATCCGTCAGAGCTCCACCCCAGCCTGAGGCCTCTGCTGCACACCGTGAACTGGGTTTGGGGCCTGACGTGCCTGTAGCCCCACCCATGGGAGTTGCTGGGGAGGACGATCCACCTGCAGGCTCACACAGAGAGATGTCTTCACCGCTTCCATCCACCAGCAGAGAAGGCACTGTGGGTGACCCGAGACCTGCACTGCCTGGGCCTCCTGGGAGCCCAGAGCCTGACCACACTCCTTGTCCCAGACGTGACCGCAGGCCTGTAAGGCAGTTTTACATATGATGCCCCTGGGATACTGGGAGAGGTACCCATCACCACCCCATGGGCTCAGTGAGAGTTGGGCTTGGGGATGTGACCTTCATCGGGGACGGTGAAGATTCCCACGGGGGAGAGTGTACCAGGCTTGCCTTTTGGAGCTTGGGTTGAGTCCCAGGCTGGAAATCTTGCTGTTTTGATTGGTGGAGCTCATCCCTCAATCAGGAAGCAGCAAGAGGAGTTCAGTCACGCCCCTCTCCTGAGGGGAGGGGGAGAGGAGTCGTCCCCACCCCACCCCCCCACCTCCCAGGTGGACCTGATTGTAGACTGCAACACTCAGGTGCAGAAGACTTCAGGGGTGGAGCCCTGGAGCGTATAAAAGGAGCTGCATGCCCAGCATGAGGGGAGCACATCTGGGAAAGAGAAGAGTGGGGCTTAGAAGAGCTGCTCAGCAGGGTGAAGCAGTAGCCCAGAAGCGTCCCCTGAAGACTTCCATCAGCGGGGAATGGCAGATGGCTCCAGTAGCTAGGCTCTCAGTGTGCACCACGACACATGGCATCCAGACCCTGGGAGCTGCGTGAGGCGGCTCAGGTCTGCAACTTCTGGTGTGGCCAGAGAGATGGTGCACAGAATAGGACCTTTGGAGTGCTTGGGCAGCTCAGGTCCTCAACCCCTGGAACGAGGCTGTGAGCTTGGTGCAGGAGGCGCTGCATGGAGGGTCTGGGAGCGGACCAAGCCTGGTGCTGCACGAGGCAGCCCAGGCCTCTGACCCGTAGCTAAAGGTTAAGTCCGGAGAGCCAAACAGTGATCGGGCTGCTGAGCCAGCCAACAGAGCCAAGCCAGAGGCACCAGAAACCGTGCATAGCAGAGCCCTGTTCCAGGGGACAGCGACCCCCTCCCCCCAAAGCCTACTGCAGGTGATAGAGCAGCCTGGTGCAGAGGACAAGGACCACCCTCCAGGCCTGGGAGCCATGAGTTGCAGGTAAAAGAGGATTCCCACAGGGGAGGGGAGTCTTCTCCCCTTCCCCCCATTAGTTAAGGGCTCCTGAAAGGGGAGGTCCCACTGAGAGGGCCCCCCTAAAGTTACCAGCTTCTTTGTAGGGCTTGGGAAAACCCCAAGGGCATTGGGCTTTCCCCTCTGGATTGAGTTTATCTTTGGAGTTTATCTGTTTCAGATCAGATACTTACCTGTATCTGGAGCATTGGTATAAGGTTTTATGTCATTTACCCAGAGGGTATTGTTTATGTTACTGGTTTAAGTATCTTACACACACACACACACACACACACACTCTTATTATGCATATGTTTATAGCCATGTTCCTTTCCCTTGTGATAACTATATACAAATGTATTTACATTAACTTAAGTCCCCTGACTGTCCTGGCCTGGTTCTATAGGGACAGAGGGAAACTGAGCCGTCTGCAGTTCCCACCCCACAACACACCTGCCAGCTAACAACCCCTTCACCTGGAGAAGGGGAGTATATACCCAAGTTACCTGGGCTACAATACTAACTCTTAAAATAAAGATGTGTTGGTATTTCATTTACCACTGTTTTACAACCAGCTCCTATAACTACTATATATGCTCACTTACCTCAGATACAAATAAAGTCTTTATTTCTTCTTTTTCCTTCCAGCAGAGAACATGGGAAGGTAGCCATAACCTGAACTCTGAATCCTATCCATTCTTTCTCTACTACTCCTGAAATTAACTTGCTCTAGGCTCCTGTTAGCCTCTGGAAGAATTAATGGGTAATTAGAGGGAAGTAGTTAGCTGTGCAACTCTATTTTGCCTCCTAGAAAATTGGAACCAGCTGGCCCATGCTCTAAAGTTGCAGGGGGGAAGGGGAATGGAGAGATTAAATCACAGAGAACTTGGGTACTAATATGGTTATGGAGTAAGGAAACTTAGTGGCTGCTCTGTAGTTGCATGACAACAATCCAGATCTTCAGGAAACCCTGAACCTCTCACATAAAGGCTCTGTTTGAGCTGGGGTTAGCGGTAGAAGATGAAAACAGGCAACAGGACCAAAGACAGTAGTGGAACCAAGTGGAGGTGGCTTGGGGCAGCTCAGGAGGTTTGCGTAAAGCTGCCTGTTCTCCAGCCTAGTGAGCAAAAAAGGGAGAGATCCTCCTCTACCCACGGGAGGATTTGCAGTTAATGAGTGAGTCAGTTCTCAGCAGCCACAAGCGTAGCAGGAGATAAAAGGTTGGCTTTTGAGTCCTGACATTGTATTCCAAGCCTCTGCCCTGTTGCAATGCTGTATGAAAAGGTTTGAACTCCTGATGCTGGCATGACTCTGTCTGAGATGCAACATTTTGCTGTTGTGTCAAAAGCCATCCAAATGCAATCACCATCTACTCCAGGTCAGTGTACCCATACCTCAGCTAGCTTCACATGTGTTGTCTCAGGTATACTTCTATCAGTCTAGCTGCGCCTACTGACAGGGAATGCACAATCAGTTAAAAACCCAAGTATTTTCCCAGTATGTTGGGTGCATTTTGTAGCCTACATGTAGTTCTGTGCCAGAACATGTCAGACTACTACTGGTATCTAAATAAACAGTACTGATATGCCCTCAGTGTGTTGATATTATGGCATGGCTGGGTACTGTGATTAAGATGTATGAAGGATCACAATATACATATTGAAATGTAGGGATACATATGGACTTTCCAGAAACAGTTTCCCACATATCATTGCTAAAATTCAAACTGCTGACACTTGTGCAGTAAAATTGAGTTGCCATTTATTTACCTTCTGCAGAAAAAAGAAAATCAAGGCATAACGGAGCAATTCATGCATTTTATCATGACTTTGCATGCTCGTGTCATGTGATTCAACATCATGACAAATCGATGCAATTCTTTATGTCATAAGTACTTAAATTTAAGCATCCTGTCAAGGGACCAGTTGCAAACAGAACCAAGAAAGGTAACAATAGCCCCAGGAAGCCTTGGGAAATGTAGCCAACCCCCAGTTGCACACACACCCATAGAGATCAGAAATGCATGCTCCCAGCACTGTTCAACACAGGGGAAAATATGCTAGAGTGGTAATTTGCCTTCCTTACAACACACAGGATGACACTGGAGTCTTTATGATGTAAAATCCCTTCTCATGTTGCAACATGTTGACCTGACAACATGCCACCAGAATTTTAAATTATATATCTAAAAACCCTTCTCCCTGTCAACAAATATTTGAACCTGAAGTGAAGTTGGCAGCAGAGAAGAGCAGGCAGAAAAGGTAATTACCTATGGTATCCTCCATGAGCTGACAGAAAGCAAGCATCACTCAGTAGCTCATGGGCTGAACTGGGCTCATTATGGACACTCCTGAAGGCAGCAGGTGCTCATCTCTGCAGTATATTTTGAATTGTAGCTTACTTTTTTTCTTTTTTTTGGAACAACAATATCCACAATAATAAAGTGCCTGAAATCTCATTAAAACCTATGCTCACCTACAGCAGTGACCACAAATACGGTCATAACATCATTGAGAGCCGCAGGGCCAAATCCTTGCTGACTCCCACAGGCTCACACACCCATCCCATAATGAACCTGGCCTGGATCACTGCTGCAGTGTATTGATTTTATCCAGGGAAAGTGGGAATCACCTGGGATGAAGCCATGCTTTTATCAGGATCACCGAGGCACAGCAGGGCGAAGTGTCACGCCACCCGCTGGCTAGTTAGTGGCAGTCAGAGTTACTGCAAATAAGCATGAACCAATCCTAAGAGGCTACAGAGAAGCATTCTAAGGCTGGGGACATTAATTTAGCCACACTACCATCCAGCTTCTTTGCACACTACAGTGCCACAGCTGAGGAAGGTATTTGGCCAGCATTACTCTTAAATTTCTACCACACTAGGAACTCAGCCCCTGCAACCGGGGAGGAACAACCGGCACCATACCTACCAGTTGGGGAACTCCCCTCTTGTCAGCACAGAGGCGGAAAAGG
>NW_017728907.1:15801982-15803130 GCF_001723895.1 Crocodylus porosus
GTTTAGGCTAGATATCAGGAGGCGCTACTTCACGGTCAGGGCGGCTAGGGTCTGGAACCAACTTCCAAGAGAAGTGGTTCTGGCTCCTACCCTGGGGGTCTTTAAGAGGAGGTTGGATGAACATCTTGCTGGGGTCGTTTGACCCCAGTATTATTTCCTGCCATGGCGGGGGTCGGACTAGATGATCTACTCAGGTCCCTTCTAACCCTAGAAACTATGAAACTAGCTCAGCTCCTTATGCAAGCTCTGTCCCCCTGCAATCATTGTCTTTGCCTACTGTCCCAGCACCACAACTGCCAGGACTGCATCCTTAATTCTGACCCCATTGTGCATCTATGCAGGAAAGTCCTCTCTGTATTATACATCTATTGAATAGCATTTATCTCCAAAATTTCATTGATGCATAATGGAAATGTAAGCAAACTACTCTAAAACTGGGTACTTTGTGTTTTGCTACCAACCACAAGCCCCAGTTTCACATGAATGGCAGTGGAGTTTTTTTTCCATTCTTTTGGCAATACCTCTGTCATAATGCTTTTGTGCTAACTGCTATGTAACCCACTAGGAGCTGTGTTATACGTTCCCTTCTGAGCTTAGGAGTCTGTAACAATAGGTTCTAGGAAGGCTTTGCTCTTGAACTTAGCAGTAGAGATCCCATACTTTTAGCTCTTGGAGATCTCTGATATTGGCCAAGGCACTGGTTTTGCATCACAATAGGCTTTTTCATCAGGAGGATAGCGCTCAGCTCAATATTCGTGACAGTTACCTGTGTGCTCTATCTTGTGGCTTGCTGCTCCACATATTTGAGAATTCATCTCAACTACTCCCTACTAGGGCTGTGGAAAGCTTCAGTCTTATTCAATTCGACGGCGATTCGGCCCAATTTGGTGGCTTCTCTGAAGGAACATACTTACATCTTCAGCTTCCTCTGTGCAAAAATGAAGTTTATTTCCTACCTGTGGGGACTTTTTACCATCTTTAATTTCCCCTGAGCCAAAGAAAAGGTGTGAGAGCCCAAAAGCGTGCAGAAAAAGATCATTTTTTTTGCAATTTCTTAGTTGGTCTAATGAAAGGTATCAAGAATTTTTTAGTTTTGCATTTCTTTTTGTCTCAGACCAACACGGCTACCAAATATAACCTTGAAAGAT
>NW_017728907.1:15803755-15808862 GCF_001723895.1 Crocodylus porosus
GGCACAAGGGGACCCCCCCAGACCGTGAAGGCACCCGTCACCAAGCCAGGGTAGTGCGGCAGGGCCCCCTGTGTGCTCCCCAGCTGACCCAGGAGCGGACCCGAAGTGCTTCTGGTCCACTTCTGGGTCTGCTGCCAAGCATGCTGGGGAGCCCCCCACACTCCTGTGGGACACTCCATGCACCCCACCACTGCAGCATTCACAAGCTGCATGCTACCTAGAGGTATGTAAAAAAATATTTAAATCTAAATCTCTGAATCTCTCCGAATCGATTCAGAGGGTTATGATTCAATTTGGAGAGATTCAAGGGTCCCTGATTCAATTAGGATTCAGAGATTTGGCCATTGAATTGGGCCAAATCTCCGCTGAATCAAATCAGGGACCAAAGCTTCACACAGCCCTGCTGCTTCAGGAAGAGTCTTCCCTCCCCCTGACCTTTGTAAACCTGATGGTCCCTGGAGCCCATTCATGCTCCATTGTTATTCCATCTGGAAACTCTCCTGAGTCGCTGCTGCCAGTCCTACAGAGGCGTTCCCTACAAGGAGAGGGTTTAAAAATTCCAGTGATAGATAGTTGTGCATTAGGGGTGAGTTACCAAGTCCATTTGACAGAAAAGCTCTGAGATGCACCTGTATATAGCCCTGCATGCAAAAGGTGCTATACCCTCAGCCTCTCCATAGTGGAGAACGCAGCAGAGAAACAAATGCTTTGAGTAGTACAGTGATTCTCAACCTTTTTAGATTCAAGGCACCCCTCATTAGACTCAAGGGACCCCTGGGAAAAAAACAATTTTAGTTTTCACTTGTTTTTGACTATAGAAAAATAATAGAGCAATTCTTCTGTTGAAAAGAACTCAAAAAGACCACAGCAGGTCAGAATGCTTTTAAAACTATGAATTCATATTTGAAATCTCTTGATTTATTTTGTGAATCACATTTGCACACCTAACAGTGCTAACATTGCACAGCACCCTAAAAAGATCTCAAGGCACCCCAGGCTGCTATGGCACCCTATATGAGAATCACTGGAGCAGAAAATGAAGGTGGGAGAAGAAAAATGAAGGACTCGATCCTCAGCTGGTTTAAATTAGTTCTGACTTGCACCAGATGAGCAACACACAAACTTATGAACTAGAGCTCATATAGCACACCATGTCACCTAGTGCTAATTGCACCTTGGGGTATTAGTCTTTGCAGAGAAACAGAATTGAATGATCCCTCGACACAGCATTTGTGTCCCGGGGAGAACAGCTGTTATGGGGGGGAAGTCTAGCATTACCCATAGCTCATGCTGTACCACTCCTGAGGATAGGAAACTCCCTTGTTAAGACTGTTAGTCCATCTTCTAACCAAATGCATATCCTACAATAACAGCTGTCATGCTATCTTTGAACCCTATACCAGTAAGCCATGGTGTGCTGAAGTTACTCTCCTGTATTGGCTCTGCCTGCCCCTCTAGGCAGAGCATAAAGTGGAATTCAGAGAAGCCCCTCTCTCAAAGGCACAGCGTGGCAAGAGTAATGCAAGGGAGAGGCATGTCACATTCTGCTCCAAAAGCATGATCCACAGTGTGACAAGACTGACTGCTATGTATGTATTAGAGATGGGGAGGCCTGCACATGACAGGCAGAGAGGTTAAAGACACCTATAGTTAATGAAAACACAAATTTTGAAGATATGGAACATCAAATGTCAAGACTTAAACTGACCTTTTAGTAGAGCAGAACGCCTTTCATCCACTGAGTGCAGTTTCTTGCACTTTCCTCTGAAGCAGCTGGCACTAGTCACAGTCAGAAACTGGACTAGATGACCCGTGGGTTTGATCCAGTCTGGCAGTTCCTGTGTCTTTATTTAGTTAATGCACCAAAATCGTTTCCATTCTGTAAAGGATTTTTTTTCAGTTGCTGATCATTTTTTCAGCTTTTCACCTCTCGAGCTGACAGTTTCCCATGTTCTCAGACAAGGTATGAAAGTTGTTTGAAAGTTTGAACAAAAATGGTTCAGTCATTTTCAAGAACAAAGGAAGCAAATGCATTACACTTTTGCCAGGAGAAAAAAAAATCCAGGATCCATATTTTTTCTGAACAGTTCAAGTCCCAGGAGGGGAGGTGGTAGGAGAAGGGACTGAGCAATTTGGCCAGGAGAACAATCGTATATGTCTTTTGGTGGATTGATGAAAACAGAGTTTGATTTGACCGAGTTCAAGGATTTCAAAAACATTCTTCATGCAGACAAAGTGGTATTTTTTACAGGATAACAGAGTGCTCTAATGCATGGGTATGTATATTGAGTAAAATATTTATTTCCTTACATGATCTCTCGATATTCCATTGGCTTGCTGGAAGCTTGATGCCATGCTAATGGGCAAATTTGCTACCAGTCTCAACAGTAGTTGGATTAGACCCCAAAAGTACACCTAAGAAAGTTAAATGGTAATCCATTTATATGCACAGATATAGCTGGAAAATGGTCTCTGAGGATGTCTTATGTAGGCACTTTATAACAATTCTGTAGTTAAGCTTGTGTTCTAAAAAAGCCCTAAAATGGAGTATAAATTACTGGGTTTTCTCTAAAAGTACACCTACTTTTAGGAAAATCAGTGTGAAATTTCACACCGGGTTAGTTTTTATGCCTTTGAATACTCTGTGCAGTTTTTGTTCAGTTTCTCATCATAAAGTTTTAATGGGAAGGCTTTGAAATTGCCAGGTCTCCTTTCCACCGTTGACTGATATCTCTTCCAAAAATTGCCCACCTACACAAAACTTGGTGAGGTGGATCTTGATTGGATCTGGTGCAATAGCTTTTTTTTTTTCTTTTTTAATCTAGCTTTAGGAGCATTTTTTTAACCATGATGTGTCATGACTGTAAGGTTGCTTACTGCACTCACAAGCTTGACTACTGAGGCAAAAATCATTCATGTCAGGTAACCCTTTTTCATCAAGATCCAGGATTTAACCTAAAATGGAGAAGGGCTTATGTGCAGCTGCTGGCATATAAGGGCTCATCGCATGCACAAGTGCTAGTGGATAACATTTTCCACTTCACAAGTTACTCCCCACATGCATCTATTTCCTCCTCCCCCATCCCTACATGCATATATTCGCTGCTTAAACATTAAGAAAACCTTGGGAAAATTATACACAAGATACACTGGGAGCCAGATTTGTTACATCTGTTAACATGCATAACACAACCCTATAAAAAGTTAATACACATTCTCTACTCTTCAATCCATGGGCACCTGCCTTACTACTACCACAAGGCCACTGCAAGAATGTTCTATGAGACCCTGTGTGGACTTGCCTTTAAATAATATACCACAAATCAGGATGGCAGCGTGACACAGAATGCATTCCTTAACAGTCTTGGGAAAAAAAGATTGCTCAGGAAAAAGTACAATTCCCGCCTTTTGATGTATTGATTTGCTGGAATGTTAAAATACTGAAATGATGCCAGGAAATGATTTGTAAGTCTCAATATATTTTATGAAATATAAAGATGCTATTATTACCCACTCCGACAGAATGTTACAGACCTGATGCTGCAGCTCCCAGGTTTGGAGCCTTCCAATTACTAATTAATCTGCAATGCATTTGATTTACTAATGTAACACTCCAATGACCCACGTGCATTAAGTCCATTCACAAGCAGCAGTTGCTGTTAGCAGTTTTGCCTTCTGCGTGGAGACATGTTTCGGGGGGGGGGAGTTTAAATGATGGGTCTGATTGCCCTGTATCTTTCATAGTCACTTACATTGGTGAAACTGGGTGTTAAAAGTCATTATTCTGATTTGAAAGCATTTAACGCCCACTTTTTCCCTGATGTAAAACAGCAGTACAAAGTGCAGGGCAACTCATACCCTGTAATAGTTACAAGGAGCCATTTCTTTATCCTATGAAAACACTCTTTAAAACAGTATGTTATTGGCAAGCTCACACATGCATGTGTATGGGGGTGCATGCACATTTGTACTTAAAGCACACGTAAAGATATTGATGTATTTCTATGGCATCTGTCAACAAAAGCATCACTAGGGACGTTGGTGTCCTGGGAAGAGGTGCCCCATGTAGTGCAGATGCAGGGAATAGAGTGCTGAGCAGTAGAGAGCAGGGGTGTGCCAGGGCTTATGGCGCACAGGCTGCTTCTCCTGCTGCTCTGGTGATGTGAGGTTCCCTGGGGGCCTCCATTCTAGCACCTCCTCTAAACCAGTGGCTGGGACTGCTGCCCCATTTGCCCACCCTAGTTAAGCTACTGTCAAGACATCAAAACTGCAGAAGTCCACATAAGCCACTTTTAATCTAAATAGAGGCTTGGACACGCAACAAGTTTATACCAGTGTAATTTATATCAGTTTTCTATACTAATCCAAATGACAACAAAACCTAAAACAGACACAAAGCTGTAACAACATCTCACCACTAGGTGAAGGGAACAGGTAAAACTGATTGCTTACCTTGAGCAAACAGCTACCGTGGGATATAGACAACTACAAATAGCCAACTCATACACCGGTGTAACTTATGCTGGCTGAGACTTACCCCTTATTTTTTCCAGGGTAATTCTACAGCAGATTCTAGCACTAAGGATTGCCTTAATTCTCTGCCTTGACTGAGCTGTTCTTGGATGGAGGGCAAAACATGGCACAGGGAGCTAGCTGCAGCTCCCTGATCCTTCAAATGGTACACAGAATTTCAGGGCTTCCTTGCATTATTGGCAATAGCTCCATTTCTCATGAAGGAGCCTCCTTTGGTCACCATCCCTGCTCACCTTCTCCCCACATCCCTTTCTACACTTGATGTCAGGTGGTATTGGTACATCCCCCTCAGAGAAGATGGCAGTGCAGAGGTGGCAGACAAGAGAAGTACTTTGCCAGCTTGCGAGATTCCGTTTGCATCAGGGTGGATGATTTGTATGTTCGTTCAAGTTGCACGGCAAAGAGCAGAGCTAATGTTTCATAGTTTCATAGTTTCTAGGGTTGGAAGGGACCTGAGTAGACCATCTAGTCCGACCCCCCGCCATGGCAGGAAACAGTACTGGGGTCAAACGACCCCAGCAAGGTGTACATCTAGCCTCCTCTTAAAAACCCCCAGGGTAGGAGCCTGCACCAC
>NW_017728907.1:15809353-15841694 GCF_001723895.1 Crocodylus porosus
GTGTGCCCACATCCCCTCACATCTTAGTGTCATCAGCAAATTTGACTTCTTAAAACATTTCCTAGCCTCATCGTATCTGCATAGTGGCTTGGCCTGCAAAGCACAGATGGGATTTATATTGCCAGCTTTGACAATGAGACATAACTCTGAGTGGCTCTGGGGGTTCTGTCAGCAGGGGACCTACACAGATACATAGTGTGGGGACTACATGGTCTGTTTGTATCCACTACTAAGACAGGGAAATGCTTATCTAGGAGCTTGTTAGAACAAAGTTATAAAAGGAAAAACAGGAGCAACTCATGCCTCCGAGGAAATGGACCCCAGGCAGTAAAATGGAACCAAGGAATTCATTATCTATGTTTCACAAATAAAAGGCATTAGAGATCACAATAGGACAGAGGAGCTCGGATTCAGTTCCAGGTCTGACACAAGCTATGTGTGATGTATGGTAAGTCACTCGGTGCATCTACATGAGATGCTTTACTGCACATTAGACTAATCAAACATGCAGTAAAATATCACCATCTACCCATGTGCAGCAATTACTGTGTAATAGATTAAAGTGCCATTTGCCCAATACCTACAGATACAAGTACTAGAAAACAGCACTTTAAACTAATGCCCAATATATGTGTAGACACTGACTGGTAGCAAATTGTTCCTGGTCAGTCTAGGCAGCAGGGGGCCACAGGGGGCTGGAAGGAGCTGTCTCAGCTTCATGGACAGCTTCCTCCCATCTGTGGGGACATGGGGGCTGGCCCCAAGCCGGAGGTAGAGGCAGGGAAGGGCAGGAGGAACTGTCCCAGCTGAGCGGGCAGCTCCCTGCCAGCCACACACAGATCAATGAGCCAGGACAGCTCTCCCACACCCATGTAGATTGAGGCTGGCCCTGATCTGCGCACAGCTGGCTGGGAGCTGCCTGTTAGGCTGGGACAGCTCCCCCTAAACCCCAGGGCTTCGGGCCAACCCCAGTCTCCCTGAAGTTGGTGTGGCAGGGAGCTGCTCACTGAGCCAGGACAGCTCCCCTTCACCCGCCCCCTCCCACCCCATGCCTGGGAGCACAGTTTGTATCCAAAGGCATGACCTTGCATCAAGCTCTGTGTAGAGCCCCAGTGAAGTCAGCATGGCTCTACATGGACGTAGGTATGTGCAAGATCAGAGTCTACAGCTGTGATCTGTATATTCCCATAACTCCTCAGAAAAGGAACACCAGTAGAGCCACACATTTAAGAAGCTGACTGGATTTCTCTCTTCCCAGCCCCTCTCTACCAGGAATACTTTATGCAAATAGGAACTCTCTTTTACCATCTCCTGCTGTGCTGCAAAAAAGAGTGGGAGGAGAAGAGAAGGGGTAGGGGGAATGCAGCCTTGTTCACTATCAGCTGCTCAGAAGAGCAGAGCAGGGACAAGATTGATGATACTCTCTGGATGTAAGATCTCCTCCTTGTGAAAGGCTGCTTATGAGGCCTGATAGACTTGTCATCTCTTAATAAACATCACTGATATGTCGGCAAGGAGAAAGCAGGAGTGTGGGGAGGACACACAGAAAGGCATCTGGCAATTTGCTCAGAGCTACACTCCTTTCTTGGCCCAGGCCTTATGTGCAATGAACTCTGACTTTCCCAGGCAGTGTGTCCCCTCTAATCAGGCTTTCAGGTAAGCTTCTCTTATTGCATGAGTTCCCAAGGGGAGCCAAATTCTGGCATTTAAGACATTTTAGATTAATTGACTATTTTCTGCCCAATAAGAGCCCGATTCTGCAAGGTTTTTACTGATCCTGAGACTGAAACCCCAGTGAAGTTGATAGAACTTTTGCCTGAGTCATGGATACAAGGACTACATAAAGCTAGTGGTGTGTAGGTGAAGGACACTTCATCAGCAGTCACTGAAACAGCATTTCTGCTGTTATATGCCCTCTATAAATTGCTCTTATAGTGTTTGGAAGCCACTTTGCCAAGTTCTGCTTTCTGTTCTACTGCTGTAAATCAGAGTGACTCACTGGAAATCAGAGGCCATGTCTCTTGCTTTTGTTTAATCTCTGTAAAGTCACCATTGAAAGTTTTAGTGCTCAGTACATTTTAACCAATAAAAATAGAGAGGAACCAATGAGCCATTGTGTGTTAGCTGTGTGAGTGCAAACAAACCAAGTTACATTTGAAGCAATCGCTATTAATTCATGCAGGTACAGTTTAAACAGCCGCATTTCCGATTACGGAAGAGAATGACAAAATACATGCATGTGCACGTGACGCTGTATGTGCATGTGTAAAATGCAGCTGTATAAACACACAAACACATTTGCCTAAAGCTGATTTTAATTTGACCAAGCTACAGATACCTGGATCCCTGAATCATGCATAGGCATGAGCAGACAATTACCGTTTTCTCTCACATACAATACATGCCCAAATAAGATATGCACCTTGTTTTCAGAAGGCAGAATGTAGGAAAAAAGATTTTCCCAGAATCATGGCCAACTGTGTGACAGAGCAAGTCCTCCTGGCAACAGAGAGTGTTGAGGAAATGTGGCACCAGGAAATTCCTGGTACTTGCTGGACCACCCTGGATTGCCACACTTCCTGGACACTGTGGCATTCTACATGTGGTGTGGTACGTGGCGCTGGGGGTGCTTTGAATTAAAACTCATCGAACATGTTTTATTTCAAAGCGCACCGCCGCCATTTTTTCAGCACGGAAATGCGCAGTGACACTGATACACCTGACGTAGAAGGCTGCTGAACCGTGTCGATTGCCATGCTCCAGCAGATTCAATTAACTGAGTCTGCTCTGATGTGCTAGATTTCCAGCCCATCGGAGGAGCCTCTGCACATGTGTATAGGAGCCCTGCGATTTCAGGAGGAATTACTCAATGTCACACGAGGTTAGGCCCTAGACCTTTACAAAGACAGTAGCAAGACTATTACAATATAAACAGGCATTGCCAAACAAAGTAGATCAACTGTAGCAGGATGTGTCCCACCACAGCTGACCCACTTCGTTGGGTGAAACACACATCTCCTGTTGTCCCACATTGGGCAGGGGCTTGATCCTGAAGGACAACAAGTGCTTCGTTCCTCACTTAGGCTAGGGACAGACATTCAGAAGCCTGAGCCTGAATTGATTCAATCTTTGCAGGTTAGTCTAACCTCGCTAGGCTAAACTGGTTTGTAACCATACAGGCATCATCTCTAGACTGAAAAAATGCAGGCATGTGCCTGCAGTGGCTCAGGCTAGAAGCTGGGGGGGGGGGCTAAAGCAGCCCTCCCTTCCCTTGCACAGGGAAGCTGAGCTGAGGGGGTGGGCCAGGCCCCAGCAGGAGTTCTGATTAGGGAGGGGCTCCCCCCACCAGCAGCCCAGCAGGGAATGTTTATCACCCTTAACTCAGTGTTTATCAACCCATTAAGAAAACAAAGACTCTCTCCATTAGTTCAAGCTCTTCTTAACCAACTTTTCCAAGGAAGGACTACCTGTCGATTAGCGCCAAAAAACATGTCTGCCTTTGTCATCTCCCACAGCACAGACTGTAGCCAGCATGTGGTCTGCTAACTAATGCTGAGAGGTGTCTGTGTAAAGCAGAGGGGAAGGGGAAATAATCCCTGCTTAGCAGGGAGAAGCTGGGCAGATTCCTGCAGTCTGTGCTGGAGCTCCAGCAAGGGAGTAGAGGGGAGGGGCCAGCCCTGCTGTGGAGCAGAGAGCCCCACCCAGCCCAGAGAGCATGTCAGGATGCTGCGGAAATCTGATTTAACTTAAACCAGCAAGGGGTCTGGCACAGACATTGCATAAACCAGTTTGACCCAAATCAGTTAAATCTGATACTATATTCAACCAGGTTTATCTCAAACTGGTTTCAGCCATTTTCAGACTGGCTTATGTGCACAGAACATCTATTCTTTTACAGGTTTAAACCAGTTTATGTGTAATGTCTGTCCCTGGCCTTACAGAGATGTGCCCCAGGCAATCTCTGAGGCACGCCTCTGTAAGCTGGGAAAGCTAGTGTTCCTCACTTAGAGACACATCCTGGACAATGGCCAGGGCACGTCTCTGTAAGAGGGGAAAACCAGGCAGATGTTCCCAGGGCTTGAGGGACCCGATCCTGTGTGGGAATTCCCAAGGCGCACAGAACTGGGCCCCTCAAGTCCTGGCAGTGCCTGCCCAGGGAGACTGGAGAGCCAGAAAGCTCCAAGCTGCCCACACTCTCACACCATAAAGCAAACACATATCTGCCACAATAACATGGCAGAAATTATTACCACCTTTTTCACAGCCTAATATTGGGCCTCTGCAGTGTGACAAGGGGTATGGACATCAGTTTTTTTGGCCTTTATGCCACTATAAAATGTTTTGTCAGCACAAAAGTGACATGTTTTCACCTTCAGTTCTTTACTGTAAGTAGTGCTTTATAT
Source organism: Crocodylus porosus (assembly GCF_001723895.1). Classification (NCBI taxonomy): domain Eukaryota; kingdom Metazoa; phylum Chordata; order Crocodylia; family Crocodylidae; genus Crocodylus; species Crocodylus porosus. The sequence goes on from NW_017728907.1 coordinate 15,813,757, forward strand.
AAATTCCTTTAAAGTGCTGTTTCCACATCACAAGCTTCATCAAGATACTACTAACAGCTCACTTGCTGCTTCAGATACCAGCTATAGTGCTCAGCCAATAGCTATGGCTTTGAGATGGTTAAAACATGACTCGGCCATCTTGGCAGCTGCATGGCATTTATAAGGCATCTTTATACGTGCTCTGGGATTAGGAAGGCATTATAATTAGAGCAGCTCTGAGAGCCATTCTAATTAAAACATCCACAGCATCTCGTGTATTTAGCATCCCACACTTCAAAATGGTGGTGGGAGCACTTTAACAAAAGCTCATTTGATGAACTGTAGTTAATGCCACCACCATTTTGAAGCATGGGGACACTGAATACATGAGATGCAGAGGCTGCTGGAGCATACTAATTAGCATGCTCCAGCAGACTCGATTAATTGAGTCTGCTCCAATGCACTTTAATTACAGTCCATTGGAGCAGTATCCCCACGTGTCCACAGGCACCCATAGTGTCTCCAGGCTTGCTTTTTTTCCAACAAAAAAAAATGGCTTCCCTGCTTAAAGCACATGTCCTAGTTTTTGGGAACAGATTTTGAGGGAAAAAGGTGCATGTGTGTGAAAATATGGTATTTTGTTACACTCAGAAAGAACACATCTAAGGAATTACATGTGTACAAGTAGCTAACTCCATTCCTCCTCCATGCTTTCTAGTATGGCTGAAAACCAACTTTCACAAAGCCAAGGTTATACACACAGAAGAACATTTCAGAAGCCCACACAAGCAAATTATTGCATCTGGGGGGTGTAGGAACTCTACAGGACATTCTAGATCACCTTCCAAGTTGTACAGAACAGAGCCCAAGTCTTTAAACATTAGATTCTGCCCAACTGGCCAAGGCACCTGGCTGGCTATGGTCCTAAACCCCACCAGAACAAGTGCTCCTGCAGATAATTCAACTAGACAGGCTTCTTTTTCTGCAAATTCCCATCCACAGAGATTCCTGCATTTTAAGCAGGGAGGTTCCTCACACTGTATTCCTCTCTATATATCCTTAACTCTGCCCCATAGTGTAGATGCAAGTCTTTAATTCCTTGATCTCATACAATTTCTCAAACAATACCAAAGTATGTCACTTTTTCTATACCTTGCATACCACTTTTGTTAAACCCTTTCTTAAATTAATGTCATAGTTACATTAGTCTAATATCTATTTACTAACCTAGTTCAAGTCATAAGACAAATCCATTGAGTTACAAGTACGCAGTACCTCTCAGGCTTTGAGACTTGAGACTCCTTTAACTCATAAGCCCCTTTTTCTCTTAAGGTCTTATCCAACAAGTCTGCAACAAAGAAGAATTTAACACATTTCCCTACCTGTTCAGCTGACTTCTTCATGACCTATGACAGAAATGTCAAATTTGGACTTGTAATTAGTGGATCATAATGAATGAGTTCACAAGAAATTTAAGTCTGTAGCTTAGAAGTGCACTGGAGTAGCCTCAATTTGATAAGAAAGAAAAACAACTTCTGATTGAAAGGTCAAAGTTCATACCTAGTATTTCCTGTACTCAGCAGCCCATAACCGACAAATGTACCTAATGTCAAGTTTTAGGTCAAAAGGGCACTCAGACAGTTGACATCCCATAAGAAAAATAGATGGATTTTGGTGACCTCTAATTGTAAGGTCAAAGTTCAATATTTAAATTTAGGCTTTTGTTTTTACCATAATGTATAATTATACCCAATTTCAAGATACTAACTCAGGAGGAACATGGAGACAGGGTGACTAGCCAAACTAAAAGCTTCTATACTCATTAAGTATTTCCAGGACTGTCACTGCATTGTACCCAGTGCTTAGGTCAATGAGTATTATCACATGATTAATATTTAGTCACACTTACCTATCAGAAGCAGTTTCTTTAGCAGGTACTGTATCTACAAGAAACCTGTTAGTGCCTTTCTACTTGCCAAATCCCTAAACAGTCCAGCCACTGACCCTAGTGGACTTCTGAAAGATTAAGCCATTTATTTAGGTGCCTAATGCAGACTGTTAACTCTTGCAATTTTAAAGCAACCCTCATGGCATATTTGGTGATTTTCTTACTTTCCACTCCCAGAGGTAGATGATCATATAAGAACATCTCAACTTTGTTTTTTCTTATACTAAACCCTTATAGTTTTATGGAAAAATCTTGTGTTTCCAAAACCAGAAGACTGATAAAGAGAGCTCCAAATGGACTCATTCTTAAATCTCATGATTTTCAAGCCAATCACACATGTTTTTAGTGATGCCTAATGTGCAGTAGCCTAATTTTACTGTGCATTAGCATATTAGCATAGTTTTTGACATGACTCTCTAATTTGCAGTAAAATAGGCTACTGTGCATTAAAGTGCACATGTAGACATGCCCACGGTGTTTCATCTTCCAAATTGGATTAATAAATACTCAGACGTCAATCAAAGCATGATGTGAAGGTATCTAAAACAGTCCTAACAAATATTTTCTAGCAAAGAATTAGAAATACAACTCCAGACCTATTCTGATATACAGTATTGAGTGAAGAATGGAATTAAGCTAACAAACTTAAAAAGAGAACATCTGAACAAGCTGTTCCTTAGCCTGCAAAGATTCTTGTATACTGTGGAAGCACCCATGCCTATCCCATGAGGCATGTCTTAATGTGTCCATGGGGTCTTTCACAGTCTCATTTCTTTTGTGAGTGGACAGCTTGCTTCTAGATTCTTACAACTGGAGCTGGGATAAGGGCAAACCATTCCTGCCTGCCAAGACTTGATTTTCTATGCACTTTGGGAGGAGGTCTTATCCCCCGTGGGTGGTGTCCTTAGCCAGCCCTGGCACTGTCTTCTGGGGCTCTCCCTCCCCTACACCCCACCTTATGCCAACCTTTGGGATCTCCAAAAGATGTTATGGAGACACAGGCTATACCTACAAATTGTGCCTTCTGAGTTAAGTAATGTATATAAACAAAAAAAAAGTGGAACTCAAAATATCACTCCGGGACTTAGTCTCTCTCTAGCCCAGAGTCAGACAGCCCTGGTCCTTGCCTTGAGAAAGCCCCTTTGTATTTTAGGATTCACTGTAGTAACTGTCTCTTGTGGGCCACTTCAGCCCACTGTACTCACAGTTCTTCTCTTCTTTTCTAGGTTCAGCGTCCCCAGTCAAGCCCCAATCTTCCATCCCTGACGGCCAGGACCAAGCTGGGGGTAAGTTGCTTGGCTCCTCTGAGCCACTATGATGGGTCTGCCGCCAGCTGGCTGCCTTCCACCATTCGCCCCTCCTGCGGCTTTCAGACCTCACTTCTGGTCCTCTGGTCTCTGCGGGTCAGGGTCCTTTTAATTCTAGCATGCAGTTCCATCCCTTTAAGTGCCGGTGGCATGTGCTTATAAAGGACAACCATGCCGGTGCTGATGTTTCCCTGGCCCTTGCCTTTTCTCCCAGTGCCGCTTTTCACTGCTGCTCTGCCGCCTCAAGTTGACTTAGCAGGTAAGGTCCTGCTTCTTTGCCTTCAGCACCATCACATATACACATAAACAAAACAAAATCTTAGGTTACTTGCTGTCATATAATGTCCATTATCTTTGTTTTTTATATATACCAATATATTATAATTTTTTAGATCCCCTGACAAAGATTTAGTGCTGTGATTTTGTAACTGCATTTTTTTTATCTTTTTTTTTCCCTCTAAAGATACAATGCAATTCCCCAAATCTATCGTTTTATCAGAGATTGGCTTTGATTTGGATTCAAAGGAATGAGGTTCTATCTAGCCATAAGGACAGTGGCATGTGAAACATTAAAAGTTAATTTAGACCAGGGTTTCTCAAGACCTTTTTTTAGACTCAAGACACACCCCAATAGGCTTGAGACACCTCTTAGAAAATGACACATCTTAGTGTTCGCTTGTTTTTTGACTAAAGAAAAATAATATAGCAATTTTCCTTTTGCAAAGAACTCAGAAAGACCCCAACAGGTCAAAATGTTTTTAACCCTATGGATTCCTATTTGAAATCTCTGGCTGTGTCCAGATGAGCACAGCTGTGTGGTATGTGGCATGGCAAACATGTCTGCAGCACCATATACCACATGTTCAGTTGTTCTCCACGCTGCAAGGGAGCAGCATGGAAGGGTTTTTTGACCCCTGGATACCCAGGGGTAAAAAACAAAAACTGGAAAAAAAAAAGCAGTGGCACACATGGTGGCAGTGTGTGCCGTAAAAGCCAGAACTGGTCAGCCAGAGCCGCACTCCAGTGCTAGCCAGGTCTGCACAGCAGAAACAACATGGCTGCAGCCACCGGAGGCCCCAGTACACCAGAAAAGGCTGCTGAGGCCAGCTTAGTACTGTCCCTAGCCTCCCCCAACCCACCTGGGGTAACTTGCCATGTGCCAGTGTGCACATAGCACAGGCATTCCCTGGGGACAACTAGCAGTGGCCCAAGAAGTGCCACCACTAGTTGTCCCCAGGAGACCGAATGTCCATGCATGTCTGGACATGGCCTCTGGTTTTATCTTGTCAACCGTGTTTGCACAGCTAATAGTGCTAACATTGCATGGCACCCTGCAGTACCCTTGAAAGGATTTCATAGCAACCCAGAATGCCATTGCACCCTGGTTGAAAATCACTGACTTAAAGAACTGTTCGAGTGCAATTTTAATGGCTTCCACGCCAACACCAAGCACCAGATATTGTTGTCATAGTTACAAAGGAGGACCAAACTTACTGCCAAACTCTAATGCAAAAGCTCCCTGAGAAAAGACATTGGTACCTAAACTGCACCACTCAAAAGGCTTCCATGATTTGATGGTTGCTTTTGCTACTTGATGGAAGGTACCAATCCTTTCTTTTTTCCCTGAACTGTGCCAGGCAGAAATGGCTGTAGAATTCATTCTCAAAGGGCTAGAGGGTTACCCGACCATGGATGGACTTATAGACCAATGACACCTTCAGTAAAACATACTAGGTCAGCTTTAGCAGTAGTATTTGTCAGATGTAGATCCTGTGTATGGGTTGATTAAAAAAGCAGTATGTTTCCAGAAATGTGTATGAGCTGCATGCTAGGAAAGGAAAAGCAGTTGGCAATTTCCTCTTTTTCTACCGAGTTCATGAACGGTATCCCACATTTTCTGCCACCTGAGCAGCCACTGATGAAGCTGTGTGCAACGTCCCAAGATCTTACAGTGATCCCTCAAGGCCTCAATCTTGGGATGATGCAAGCATTGACTCCTACCATCTTCCCGTTATAGAATGCGACAGGGAAAGTGGGCAAATCACCACCATCCTAGGGCACCTCTGAGAGCACTACACTGGGGATAAATACAGGCACCCTTACTTAGAAAAAAGAGAAGGGAGAGGTGAAGGGGGTAGGGAGCTTCTTACTATCTAAGAAAGGCCCAAGTACAAACTCCGGGAGCAAAAGCTAATCGACTGAATGGATGAACCCTTTGAATAGTCGTGAGACACTGAGAAGGGAAGGAAGGAAGGCAGTGGCAACAGTAGTGGAGTAATAGCAGCAATCCCCAGTGCTCAGGTGGCAAGACTCAGAGCTTATGGGTGTGTCCACACATGCAGGCACGTGCGCTTGCAGCAGCTCAAATAGAAGTGGCGCAAATCTGAGCCGGGGCTTTTTGCCTTAGCGCACCTGCCCGAACATGCACTTTGCTGTGAGACAAATTGTGACACTTGGAACAAAATAACCCTGCCTGGCTCCTCCCAGATCTGCAGCCAGGGGGAGCTAGAGGCTGGAGCAGCACCTGTGCTGCACACTGCACCCTCTACCCACTGCAGCAGTCTGGCAGTCGGGGCTGCTGCCTGGCTGTGACCTGCTGCCACCTACAACAGCATGTGGCCCCAAGGCTGCACACCTGCCAGACCTGGATGGGGACTGCATGGCCATTAGAGGCATCTGCACCTCTGAACCAGCTGCCAGTGGGCTGTGGCAGCACAGTTTGCCTTTCTGCAGCATTACTCCCATGTGCGCCATTGCCTGTCCATTTGGGCAGCTATTGCTCAGAAGATGTTCTCAGGGTGGTGGCCTGTTTTGAACTGTCAAAGCATGTCCTCCTCACCCAAGTGACCAGGAGGTCAGCCACCTCCAGCTGGGTCCCGGGTGCAGCTCTGAGAAGATTTCTCTGCCTGGGTCCTGCCACTTGGATGCATCTACATGGGCAATTAATGGGCACCTATGCACATGCCTGATGCCTGCTAATTAGCACATTCCAGCAGCCTTGGTGGATTCAGTGCATTCAGTGTCCCCACACTTCAAAATGGCAGTAGGAGCACTTTAACTAAAACTCATCAAACAAGCTTTAGTTAAAGTGCCCCCACTGCCATTTTGAAGCATGGGACGCTTAATACATGAGACACTGCAGGCCTTTTAATTAGAGCAGCTCTGAAGAGCTGCTTTAATTAAAGCACCCCTCCCCACCCCAGTACCCTGGAGCACATGTTAAGTCCCCCAAAGTGACTGAATCAACTCCAGCACAATACAATAACTTAATCCTAACATCACTGTCTACATGTGCATTTAAGCACAGTAATTTAACTCCACTATCAGATAGTACCTGTGTCTGACTGTAAATTAGTCTATACTGGCCCAATTGCCACACACATATAGATGGTGATGCTTTACTGCGAAGTAGATTAGTCTACTGCACAGTAAAGCACATATGTAGATGTGCCCTGTGAGGAGCATACTTGCAGCTCAAATGCAACTAATGCTACAGTTAAGCATAGCTCTCCCCTTGTGTACACACAATCCTCCAAAGCAAGCCCGTCTGCAAACAGCTGGACATCATCATTCAATACCATAATGTTTTGCTGCAGCATGTAAATTCGTTGGCATATGAAGGCCCTAAGAAAGGAGAAACAACATTATTTGAAAATACCGGGGTTACAGCATTCGTAAATGGCATTAGCATTTCCTTAACTAAGACTATTATCCATATCATCCCACACATATGTTAAAAATAAGGAAAGCTCAGGCTACAGGTATGTTAATGACTTCAGATATATTATACAAACAGGTCATTATCATTCACTTATGTCAAATAGCCAAGTACTAGAAATACAATTCAGGGATTTTAGCTGAAAAATAAGAGGAAAGTTTTTTTCTGTAGTAATTTACCTACTGTGAATTAGGCCATGGATCAAATATATTTATGCAAAACTCCTATAGCAAACGCTTTATTCAGGGGAAATCATGTATTATATATTTTCACGGCATCTAGCACAAAGGAGCCCCAACTTGGTTAGACCCTATAGTGTTGTCATAATATAATTTTAAAATAGTACATCACTCTCACATGGGTAGTTTGTTCCAATGTTTATAGAGCCTTGTGATGTATTATTTTATGGTGTGCCTTTGACCAGTTCACCTGCACAAAGCCCTTTTCTGGGATGGCTTGGAACTTTCCTATGGTATAGTATTTTCAAACAGATCATTTACAAAAACAAGCAAACAAAAAACTCAATCTACTCCTTAATCATTTGTCCTTCAGACCTGTCCCAAAAAGCAACTTCTATGCCATTCAAATTATGCCTCTTTTTAATCTGATGCCTTTACAACCTACATGGTTAGAAATGGAAGCTTTGTCCCAGTGGAAAAAGAAAGGCCAGAATATCCCTGTCTCCCAATCAGGCCCAGAACTCATACTTCTTTAGATGATCCTGAGAGAAGAGTCTAAACGTAACATTTTTTAACTGGTGGAGAAGGGAGGGAACCACTATTTTAGATAATTTTAGAGGCTTTTATAAATAACCTTTTAACTACAGCGAGACTCATGGTACCGTAGTAAGTTTACAAATAGAAGGATTCAAAACATAATCCAAACAAAATTCTTTAAGAACCATTAATACATTCCTACCATCATTTTTCTGTGATATATTGGCACCCACGGAATGCATGGCATAAAGTAAGACAGGTCAAAAAAACAAAACAAAGTCATACAATAAGTGTTTCCTAATGTTTAAAATTTTCACTCAATTTTTCAATAAAATAAAATATTCTCTCCATTCTGTCCTTATTCTTAAATCCATCTTCTCTGTTTTCCAGTGGGGTGATAAACAGAAAGGAAGAAAGGAAAATCCTGAAAACACCAGAATGGAACAAAAATGTCGTGAACTTTTACTTTGGTTTTTTTAGTTACAACATGATATAACTTTGGAAGACATGCATATTTTTCATAAGAGTATCTGTTTCCTTCAGGAAGCCATTTTTCAACAAAACACATTTGCAATAAAAAGTGTTCAGCAGGCTCCAGGGTGAAGATTGCTGGCACTCAGTCGTGCTGAGCTGCCTTACTCGCTCCTGGTTTCACCAATCCAAATTCATACTAGTTTAACTTTTATCCTACACCATCACACATTGTTCCTCTTTGTTCAGCAAGCCACATTGAAGATGTTTGATCTAACAGTTAATATGCAAACTTGGGCTGCAGGAACCACAAGTTCAGTTCCTGCTCTGTCCCAAGCGTCATATGCATTACTGGACAACTCATTTAGGCCCAGATTTTTAAAGGCATCTGAATTCAGTGGGAGTTAAAACCCCAAATACCTTTAAAAATCTGACCCTGCAACCTCATTTCTAAGAGATGTATAGTACCACATCCCTACCTCAGAGAAGAAGGTGGTAGTTAGCTGTGTTAGTCTAAAGTTAGGCAGAAGGCATAGCAGGGTGGTACCTTTTAGATTAACTCATTCAGAGATACGTATCAAAGATAAAAGCACTAAAGGTTGTGAGGAGGTCAGATTCTGTGCAAGTAGAGCAATAGAAAGAGCTTAGCTAGATTGGCAAAAGTTTTATATTACATCAGCACACATTCCTCACCCAGTCTTCAGGAATACTATCCTAATAATAACCTGTCACAGGGTGTCAGATAAGGGACCATAGTATAGTGATTAAAGCAAATGAGACAGACCCACCCCACACTACAGACAAGGTTCACTAGGAAATGTGTATATGAAGTATATAATGTACTCTAAGTGCCATGAATTAAAGACATGGAACAATCTGTTTCTAATTCTGTCACTCATTTTCTGCATGATCTTTGGCAAGTTACTCAACTGCTCTGTGCCTCAGCTCCCACTACAGTAAGCTGTAGATAAAACAACTCTACACCCCTTTGACCTCGAAGAACATATTCAGTAGAGCTATAAAAGACTGCTCTCCAGCACAATGATCTCAGCAGCACTGAAACAGACTCCATTCCCAAATGTGTGGACTGTATGGCAATTATTGGTATTGGTGTTCAGATGAAGGAAGAGGTCCCCTTGAAAGTTTTGAGTATTTGCTGGAGATGGAAGGTAAGATTTTGTGGAGTGTGTTAGCAACACGGTTGTAGGCAATAAGGAGAGACTTATCCTTCCATAATTTTCCAATGTGGAGTGGGTGAGCATGTCCTGAAGCAGTCTTGGCTTTCCCCAAACAAAGCATACATGCATGTATGAAAAAATGTCTCCAACAGCTTGCCATGGGTGGGAAGCAGAGGAAACAGCATTTATCAGTGCTCAGTGGATAATGCCAGAGCCCCAGAGCAATAGCCTCGCAACGCTACGCTGCTGTAATACTCTGTGCATTTAGGTGCCGTGGGTCACCAGGCACCGCTTGGAGAATGGCATGACAACTCTGGAGAAATCAATTCAATGTCTATTCTCAAAGGAGCTGGAGGTGCAGAGGTCACTGCACATCCCCAGCTGCTCTGCAACACAAAGGGTTTAGAGGAACAGTCAAGAAATCAATGCAAAGTCCAAGTTTGGAGATAAGAACCTGTGCTGGCCCCTTCTCAATCATATGCATCAGGTAAGGAACCATTACTCCTTTGTAAACATCTGCATTTACATGGTGAGGGGCCTTACCTTAGTCAGCCTCGTAAGCAGCACGTCACTCCTACAGAAAACCCAGCAAAAAGGAGGGTGGGTGCTTCAGTATGACATTCCTCTTGGTGGTCCAGCATGGCATGAAAGGACATAGTCCTTCAAGTGAGATCCTGACCATCTGAGATCATCAGAGAAACCCCAACACTTTTCATTAACTTTTGGGGCCCCGATATTCTGCCCAGTTCCACACAGCTCTTAACAGGCTTTTTTACTGGCAGAAAGCTCCAACCACTGCAAGATGTATATATTTATTTCTCAGACCTGATTACAGGTCACAGTTCAGTATTACCAAAGGTTATTCTGATTTCTCAGGACCAATATGGCCACATAACATTTCTGCCAGGTCAAAAAAAGGGATTTTCATATATCTATGTTTAAACCCCACTCTCCAAAGCATCAGCACACTCCACTTTTTCCTTTCCCAGATAAATCCAGAAACTGGGACAAGCTTTAATTCATTTGACAGAAGCACAGTTTCATCAAAAACCCTAGCATGATAATAGGCATAAAGCTACATAATGCACCCAAGGATACCAAAGCAATGGTCCCTAACTCCAAATATCATCTGACTCTCAACATTTTGAAGCAGTGAGTGCCTTCGGACTATGCTGGAAAGATGAATATCAGGATGAAGCCAAGCATTTCATTGAGTGGAAGTGCCATACATTGATGATTACCACTGATTCCTCCCTGACAAGTTCTTGGTCTTGGCTGCATGGCTAAAGTTGCTTTTTTTTCCACCACCCCAATTCTGGGCAATGGAGAATGCAATCAGTGCAAGAGGACGGTGTTCAGCAGCACTCCTGCAAAACACAAGTTCAGTGCAGTAGCAGCAGCAAGAGTTGAATTCCCATTTAAATAGAATACCAAAAGGCAGTCAGCGAAAGTGACATTTATGGTGTTACTACAAATGCATTCAGTGGGAAAGCTGAGTAGCAGAAGCAGGGGGGAAAAAAAACAAGCTGTAGTGAAAACTGCCATCTGTATATTGTGCCCCGTTTTTAATATTCTGTATTCTCATAAAAAGTGTTGTTTCTGTCACTATTCAATCTCACAAACTCACATGGAACACTGTTAAAAGTCAGCAGTGTGTGAAATGGTATTTTAAAATAAATGAAACCCGCTCGCAGAGCTGCGGAGGAATATTGCAATGCGGGGCTGCTGACAGACAGGCACTGAAAAGTAACAACCGTTATCATCTTAAAGCAAAGCGGATTAAATAAAAACCCACAGCTAGTGGTGCATTACCAAGTCTGATATTGACACAGCTGCTGTGGTGGTTATTTTTCATTGTCTCATCAAGACAAAGCATCATGGGATATCAATCTTCTCTCTGTCAGCCCATGCCTGGTATAAAGTTTTTCGTTTACATTTTCATTATATCCCTTTTATCTCAGCTGCCAGCAATTTTTTTTTTAAACCATGGGACTCAATGACCTTAGGGGCACTGTGGAGCTGTTGCCTTCTGGCCACTAGAATTCCCCTTGGGGTACAGGGTATTTCCCTTTCTCCCCATCTTCCCAACAATTGCTTGTTTGAAATGGTCTGAGCTGGCCATTATTCTTGCACACAGGAACGAGATTAGAATCTGTAGAGAGATGTGATGGGAGAGATGACTATATTTTGTCTTCTTCCACTGGAGAAGGGATTGGGTAGCAAGTTGGTGAAGACGTGATCCCTTGAGGCAAGCATAGCTAAGAAATCAGAATAATGACTGTCCTCATTACACTGCCAACACTGTCTGGACAGGCCTCTTCCATAACCAGCTTTCATTTCAGATGAGCTTGGCTGGCCTATGGACTATATTTCAGTTTAGAGCATGGAAAAAAAATCTCCTGGCAGTGGACTGGCTCTCTTATCAGCTTTGTTTGCTCTTACATTTTCCCCTTTGTACTCCACAGAAAGTTCCATGCCTTTAACTCATGGCACTTACAGCACATGATATACATTTAATATCTAAACTTTTCTACACTGAGGTGGCCAGTGTCATTACACCCAGTTTATACACAGGCAAACTGTGGCACTATGCAACAAGGCTTAAGGGCTGCAACATCTATACAAATTTACCTGAGTCAGAGATGTCTACCTGTGTTTGGAGAGGGCCTTAAACTAACTCAGAGGAATGAACTAGTCTGTGCATTTAAATGGGTACTAATGGCAGTGGCTAATGACTCTGAATTTCATTGTTAACTATTTCACTGTTCCAACACAGAACAGAGAGCGTGACCTGATGCATTATGGCAAGAAGACACTGCCCAAAAGCTTCTCTAACATCTCTTCCAACCATATAGTCAGTCAAATAAAAGATATGACCAAAAATAACCCTTGTTTCCCACATACTTCCTGGATGATTACAACTACAACACTCTAACTCTGCACCATCCATAACATGCACCATGTTGCCCAAACTGGCGCTCTAAGCAAAGAGTGCTGCAGATGTATAAAGAAAGATGGCTAGGCCTTTACCAGCAGGTGGCAGTGCTTTATGTGCACCGAACTTCTGTTGTGTTTCAGATTTGAAACAGTTTTTGATCACTTATACTGGTTTATATATAATTTCTGTCCCTAGCCCAGAAGAGTACCCAGGAGATGAAATGGATTCTTCATCCTTTTGGAACCTTGGAATCAAGCACGGGTTCTTGCCTGGAAAAGATGATTTAGTCAAACACAAGTTACTGGGCTTGTTCCAGGGGTGACTGGATGAAATGGAATGGCTCAGTTTGCAAGAGGTCACACTAGGTGATCTAATTGTCTTTCATTCCATTAAAACCTGTAAATCCACATGACACTATTTCCCACTATACTGGGGAATGTGTCCTGAAACAGTTAATTACTGTTTGCTGCCAACAAACAAGCTCTTCCATGTAGCAGTTTTGCAGACCCCCTCCTTTAAACTCTTTTTATTCTTTTGCTGCTGCTGAGTGACACCAATCTATGCATCCTGCTTGCCTGGCCTTAATTCTGTCATACACACTCCCTGTTCTTCTTGCTTAATGCAAAGCTGGCAAAATGCTGGCATTTGATTTACTGCCACTCTCATTTGTTGACTCAGAGAGAAGTGTGCAAAAGATAATTCATTTAATAACAGGCATGTGCAACGGCCCCTGCAAGGAATTACATGTAGCTGCGCCCCTATGCACCGTTGGGGCATTTTGCAGCACTGACCTTATGTAAGTGTGAACTCTCTCTGCAGGTTCAGCACTTGGAGAGGAGCAGCAGAAAAAGCAGAGTACATTTTTATCTCTCCTGGATAAAACGAGAATTTTACAGGCTATGTTGCCTTGACTCAAAACTGCACAACTACAGCAGTTTGAGCAAAAATTGGACTCAGTAAATTTTTTATCTTTCACATTTTACAGCAAAACAAGTTGCCTCAAAATCTTACATATAAACAAGTTAATACATGAACCAATGGTGCATTTTTTGGAGATAACATTTTTTTCCATAGCAAAATGTTGCATTTTTAATGAAATTTGTGATGCCAATTCTCATAATTTCATCTCAATTTTTGTGATATTTAGTATTTCTACTAAAGCCCCAGTTCCTATATTCAGGGGCAGATCTGGGGTGGGACAAGGGGACTTGGGATGCAGTCACACCCCCTTTTGATTCCTGCTTCAGCCAATGTTTAAAACAAACTGCCCATCAGGGACAGCCACATTTCTGTTCAGGTAGAGAGCTGAGGGAGTCAAATGACTTCATGGCACATTATTATCTATGTGATCCCTACTAATCTCTTCACATCACAGCTGTTAACAAACCTTGATCTTCCACTAATCTTTGCTGCTGGGTGATTCTTTTCTATGGCATTTGAACCCACAACAATTTGAAAGCAAGGAAGGGAGAGACAGGGCTGAAGGCAGGCTGAGTTGTGCTGTGGTGGAGCAATCAGAGGCAAGCTGGTGCTGTAAAGGTGATGGTAAGAAGTACAAAGGTGAAGGTAAGAGGTAAATTGCAGACCCTTTCCTTGATTATTCATTGAGCAGCATGTGGGGAAGGCTGTGGGAGGCTGAAACAGTGGCACAACCAGGGTGGCATAAATCTAGGCATGGGCTGATCCAGAGGGGTTTGGCTCCCTGGGTAGGGACACTGAAAGAAGAAGTGAAGCCTCCATTGCCCCCAACTGCTTGTCTCTGTATGTTGATGGTGGAGGGTGGTGGGGCATGCTGTGGGAAGGGAGGAAGCAGTGGGAGAAGAGAGAGCTGTAGCCCTGCCCCACCTGCCTAATTGATGCATAAAGCGGTTCGTTTCTCTGGAGGCCCACAAAAAATCACAGACACACATACATTAAACGGCACAAAGGTGGCATTTGTTTGCAAACAGAGGTCAGAGCAGAGTCAGGTATTCAGATTACTCTGACCCCGCATTGGTATTCGCAAGTGAAATTTATCTTCTTTCTCCTGGGCACGTGTGCAGAAACAGGAACTCTTACAGCTTACTTCCATTTCATACAAGCATACATGTAAGTTACATCACTACATACATCGCATGTATAGTATAATTAACTACTTAAGTACGCAGGGCGGAGAAGTAAATATGCATCAGCTAATTAAGCATGCTCAGAAACTACAACAGGTCACCAAAAGTTTACTTCCCCCCCCACCCCTTTCAAGGACACAGATAATTGAATTTTGGCTCCTGCAATTCGCATGAGAAAGACTTAAGGCAGGTGAGGGGGAGAAACTGCTATTAGCATAAGAAAGGCTGTAGCAAGGCTGGGAAAGAAAAAGTCCTTGGCAATATTTCTTTCTTATCAGGTGCAAGATGCAAGCTGCGCATTTTTAACAATATTCTATTTCTAACATAATGGTGGGGGGCTCCCCACAAGTCCAGAAGTTTGGTAGCAGGGGAGCAGTGGCAGCATTAATTGCCACAGTCTCCATATTAATTAATGTGATTTCCAGTATTAATTAATGCTGCCACTGCTTCCATACTACCAAATTTCTGGACCTGTGGGGAGCCCCATGGGCCAGATGGCATGACTCCACATGGTGAATCACACCACCATGTGCCATCAAGCCAAGGCTGGATCCAGCATGTGGGACTGAGCCAGGGCACCAGGATGCATTTGCAAATCAGGCTGCATTTGCAGACTGCACTGGATCAGGCCCATGGACTGACACCATGCACTAGATCCAGTCCATGGACCCCATGCCACTTACAGCTCACAGGGCTAGATAGGTTCAATACTACTGAAATAGCCCTGTGCCCCTAGCTTATTAGTAAAGCTTCTATTTTCTTTTTAACTAACTGAGTGAAAATGGGTGTTTTGTTATGTGAGGTGCCACACCATCTGCACCCTTTTTTCAAAATCCTAGATCTGCCTATGCCTGGATTCATGTAGTTAAATAAGAATCTCAGCTTCCATTTGAAAAATAAGCATCTTTCTTCCATGCTTGAAAGGCAAAGTTTAAACATAGCCCTAGAAGTCTAGGGAATCCTCTGAGAAGCCTGGATTCCTCCTTCTGCACACAGGTATTCCTCAGAGTCTCACTCCCTGCTCTTAGACAATTCCCTTTGACCTTAACTAATCATTCCTGCAGCCATTTAAAACTCTGCAAACACCACAAAAAAAAAATCCTCTGAGCCTCTCTTCCACTCTGTGAATCTCTCAAGTTTGTTTGTCAGATCAACAATACTTGGTTCAGCTGCTAGGGATTTCTGCTCTCCATTTAACTTTCCTTGCAGAAAAGATTAAAGACTGAGTTCTGTTTTCAATCAACTCGTTGTCCCACCCATGCTCCCACCTGAATAAGAGACCCTCAAGGCTAATGACCCACCCTTGCAAAGACTAAATTGTACTAACAGAGCTGGGAAAAGCAAAAACACTGATCAGGACCCTGATGAACCTACAGAGGCTGTGTTTTGGCCACTAGCAGGCAAAGGATTCTCTACCACTTGTCAAGAATACCTTACTGATGCCACTATGAGGACCATAGTTCTCTAAAGCAATTAAATACATACTTCACTTCAGGCATGTCTGGAAGTTTCACTGAGGTCAACAGAGTTGCACTTGCTTACTCCAGGTATGATTTTGACCCAGAGGTTACACTCTCTCTTAATGCCCTCAGCTGTGACTCCTCCCCTACAGCACTCCACAGAGTAAAGGGTTATACAGACTCCTCCAGCAGTGTATTCTCGTTCACTCGCGCTCTCTCTCTCTCTCTGTGAGAGGCAGCAATTGCCACTCTGCATCCTTAATAGCAGCGTAATCAAAAGTTATGATGCATTTTTCAGTAATCACAAGAAATGATCCCCACTTAGCGTTAAGTAAAGCAAATTCACCACTGGAAAAAAAAAAGTCAAAAGCATTTCAATTTTCATTTGAAATGAATGAGTCAGAGTCAATTTGGTAAAGCAGTTAACAGCGGTTGTGTTCCCCTTTCCCAGCCCCTTAACAGGTACAATTTGCTTTTAACAAACAACCTCAGGGAGGCTTCCAGTGCTATATTAACACCATGACGTTCAAACCCTCTCACTGTTGTGTATTTAAATGGGGGGGGAGGGGGAAATAGAGGCATCCAGGAGTGCCACCATGAATCTTAAAAGGCAAGGCAATTTGCCAGCCCCTAAAAAACCTTTTATAAAAAATAATAAATGAATTTGTTAGCTGTTTGTGTTGGGTTATTTTGCAGCAGAATAATAATAATAATAAAAAGTCCCAGTAAGATCCAAAGTGGCTCAGCGTGAGATGTTAGCGCCTATGCCAAACACTGAGCTGTGAGCAAGAAACTGTCTTTATTTTGCAAAGAGCATCTGTGCATGATGGCTCTCCCCCTCCAAGCCAGGGTGTCAGTAAAAAACAAAAAACAAAACAAAACAAAAGACAAGTGTTACATTTTAATTGGTTTTGGGAAACAGGCATTCCTTCCTCAGACACAAACTTGTGTTTCCCTATGAACCAGTATGGCACTGAACAAAAGTGTTTGTCTCTTGTAATTGTGTCCTTCTCAAGAAGCCAATTTGTAATAATGATAAAAAATTTAGTAGAACCTGACATAATCACCACAGACTTTTGTAATACATAGGAACAGAATAGTACCTCTTTAAATAGTTTGTGAAACCTCTAGTGGTGCTCTCACTATGTTCTGTGCATCTAATGAAGTAAGCTAGAGCTCACAAAACCTTGTGCTATATGTGTATGTCTACTTTGGTTAGTCTGTAAGGTGCAAATATACCCTGCCTTCTATGTTTTATTAGCCATCAAAAACCAGACAGGGCAGCAGAATAGATCTAGTGAAGCCATAGATGTTTGTGTGTAGTTAGTAAATACTATTATATGATAGTCAGCTGTGTCTGGGTAGTTTGTATAAAAATGTAAAATTATTGTTGTGTAAAAACAAAAGGCACATCAGGTTTCAGTCTCTTTCCTGAGGACCAGTTGTGAATCTCCCCTTATAGGGAGTCTATAGCACTGGTCTCTTGGAGAGATGCTTCAGGAAACAGTTTTATAGTTTCATAGTTTCTAGGGTTGGAAGGGACCTGAGTAGATCATCTAGTCTGACCCCTGCCATGGCAGGAAATAATACTGGGGTTAAACGACCCCAGCAAGATGTTCATCTAACCTCCTCTTAAAAACCCCCAGGGTAGAAGCCTGCACCACTTCTCTTGGAAGTTGGTTCCAGGCCCCAGTCGCCCTGACCTTGAAGTAGCACTTCCTGATATCTAACCTAAACCTACCCTCTGCCAGCTTGTGACCGTTATTCCTGGTCACTCCTGGCAGTGCACGGAGGAATAGTGATTCCCCCAATGCCTGCTGATCCCCCCTGACTAATTTATAACAGGCCACTAGATAAAGCCAAAGTGTTTGGACAGCAGTTCTGACTCTGACAGAGAAGCCAAGTAGTTTTACTCCCAAACCAGCAGAGCATCTGAGAAGTATACAGTTCAGGAGGAGTAAGCAGCAGTCTTCAGTGCAAAGACCCTGTGCCTCAGGTGATGCTAAGGGCTTTTACACCAGTCTGGGAGCATGAAGGTGCATTCAAAAGGCCAAAGGTCCACCCTAGCCCAGAAGCACATTGGGCTAGTGTGGTTGAGAAGCACCATTTTTTGTAGTCAACAGTATTTAGGGCAGAGATGCAGCTGGCATCACATCCAAGCTGCCTTTGACTCCCCAGCCTGATACCAAATAACCCTTTCAGCTGAGGACAGTCTTAGAGCAATACTGTAACTCAGATCTCTTGAGCTATACCAAGACGCCTTCACCACTCTGCCACACACCCCATTAAAGGCTGAAAATCAGAGCAGGCTCGGGCTGTGTCAGTTTGTACGAGGGGCTGAGTTCACCCCCTGCTGCCCTGTAATTTGGAAGACACAAAGGCATCTTAAATCCATGTCTGACTCCTCTTCCCAGCCCCCAAGTACAGCAAGAACAAGAGAGCAGAGGATTGTGGCCTAGCTCCCTATACATCAAAGCATTCTCCTGGCCCCTCGCAGCAGGGCTCTGCCAACACCATCAGGCACTCTACCAATAGCTGGCACCCTTGGACATTCCCAAGCATAGTAGGGACACAGTACATTGAACTTTCTGCTTAAACTAAATCTGTTTTAACTTAGGTTAATAGTCACCATAGGGTTAATGGGGATAAATGATGCATGGACAGTATCAGCCCCACAGCCTTGCTCGTCTTACCTCTCTGCATCCATAGACGTCTTGGGTTTCCACTAACAAGGGACAGCATCACTGAAGAAGAAACTCATCTGAGCTAACACTTGGCCTTTAACTGCAGGTGATCTTTCTCTCTCTCTCTACTTTATTCTTTAAGAAATCTTAATTCATTACTTTTCAGACTCTTCGGCTTTCTGTAGAATTATAGGAGGTCAATGAAAAATTCATGTTCTCAGTCAGTAATTGGCATTTTTGTTTCCTTAAAAGAGAGAGAGAGAGAGAGCGAGAGAGAGAGAGAGAAAAGAATGTCTAAGGATTTGAATGGCTATGGGGGAGGGGGAAGCTTTTGCATAGTTATTAAGATAAAAGTCTGCAATATTGTGCCTGTCCAGAGCATTCTGGGGCTTGTTCCAAAGGAAGCATAGTAATCCTACAGATCGAAATGTGAAAGCATTTCTAGTATTTTTATTAGAACTACGAGTAATGAAAGCAGACTGGACATATGCAATTATTAGAGCGTAATCCGCTGGAAATGAAGTCAATCCAATAATGCAGTGTTCTACTTTCTTCTCATTTTTCAGACTTCAAATAAGTGCTTCCCAAATTTCAACTGAAGTTACTGTTACAATCAATAGCATAAAGGCTCTAAGCATAAGACTCAATTAATATGATACTGGCAAAGGCCTGCTATTGATCCCTGGCTTATCTCAAACAAGCCAATAATGGCACAGAAGTACATTGAGTAGGGGGAAAAAAATGCCAAGTAAGAATACTTATAGGATATGAACTGGAGTACAACACCTTCCAAAATGAAAGATGTCTGGTGTAAGTAGATGTACCTGCACTGAAAACCTGGTACATTTTTTTTTAAACGTACTTCTCGGAACGATACCCAGGACCAGATTCTGCCAGGCCGAAATGCTAAACACACTGGGAGTTCTGCCATTAACTTATTTTGCCCCCTCTGAAATTAAGCACATTTTGCTTTGCCAGTTTCTGTCCAGAAGTGACTGAGGGACATACACCTCCTCCTATAGCTCCCACTAATGACAATCATGCTGTCTACTGGGAAACTGTTTCTTACATGCAGTAAAAATGTAAGGCTCACAATGATTAGCCCTTTTAATACAGTGCATCTGATCCACCTGCAAGACTGTGCTGTGACAAACAGGGATGTGCTTCAGTGTTTTGCTGAGTCGGTGCCCAAGGTGTTGGCCTTCTGTCTGACGGCTGTGTGGATGCCTCTATAAAACGAATCAGTGGGTCTCAAGAAAATTGTTCTTGATCATTAAAGACACATGTGCAGGCACACACATGCCCCATCACCAATGGACCCCCTTTGTTAAGTGTCAACAGAAAGACAGGCTCATCTCTGCCCAAGATGTGCCAAGATAAGAAGCAATACAAAGTCAAAATTTCTGCTGTCACCAGCCGTGCTTTACCTTACCATAGAGAGCTAAAGGATTTCAGCCCTCCAAGTTGTCAACCCTGGGCTCTGGCCCCTCTCTCATCCATGGGGTCAGAGTTTTTGTCTGGTAGACTCTGGCCGTGATTCCCCAAGATTCAAGTGGAAGAACTGTGTCTTCATCTGAGGTCATGGCTATTTCATCCTGGTGGACTCCACCACCCACTCTTCTCAAAATTCAATAGGCCTTAGTCCTGTGGCCGCACACTCATGCTTCTTTCAATTGGAGGGCTCAATCTACCATCCCAGGTTTGAATAAACTGGTGCTGTACACACCTGCTGGAGACATCAGTTGATGGCTCATTTTGAATGTTTACCTCACTCACATGCCTACCTCCTTGATTTTTGTCCCCAATATTAAAATTGGTGGCTTTTGATAGTGTGCCAAGTCGTTCTTGTGGGTACAGCTACTTCAAGGCCACAGGGATTGAATAGGCTGGTGCCTCTCACTCCCAGCTGGGACACCCTATAGGGAACCAAGATCACACTCATATCGGTGGCAGAACTTAAGAATTCTTTGTCACCTGCACTTTGAGGAGAAAGAGACTTTGCACACACACATCTGCAGTGCAACAAGTTGCAGTCCCTCTTCCACCTCTCTGGTTGAGGTTCTAGCTGTACTTTTCCAGACATCTCTTCAACTCTTCCTATTACTGGTCCTACAGTAATGGAAGCACGGCTACAGCATGGCTTGGCAATTATGCACACGCTGACAGACTGAGTGGTCCCACAAGGACCATCTGCCTCCTCTTGCAACAGGCCAGAATGGCCATTCATCAGCACTGGTGGAGGAAACTGGTTGGAGAGATGGTCTGTGATTCTGCACCTCTTTCCTTAATCTGCTTTGACCACACAGTCATGTTCAGTTCCAAATGCCATCCATTGACTTCATGGGTATCTTCTCAGAGCAGTAGACGTTGTCTATGACTCTCTACTCAGTGCTCTCTCCAGATAACATTGTTTTCCATCAATAGCCTTGCTGCTGTCCCTATTACGTTTTTACTTATTCCATATATTTAGTGAAAAAGTTGGGGGGGAAATTAACCCTTCACACTCTCCAAGAAAACTCTGTGAAACTGTTTAAACAAATCTGAGTCTTTTTTCTGGACTAAATTTTCAGGTAATGAAAGCCAGTGTTGTCACTTTAACTCCAATGCTGATTTAGACCACATGAGGATCTGACCTTCTCTGTCTACTTCATATTTCTTGCCTTTCCTGTTGCAGGAGAAACTGGAGAAGCCAGCCAGACAGTTGCCATTCTGGTGCACCTGACATCATCTGCTTATCAGAGACAATGACATTTCCCCATCAGCTGCTGCAGCCTCTAACATGTGCATGCGTGCACACCAGAGAAGTTAAAGGTGGTCACTTAGCAAATTTATTACATGCTTATTAGATAACAGGCTCCCAGTATGATAAATTGGCTGCATGATTGCTCCACTCCTGCTCACAATATTCTGCAGGTTTTTCTAATATCTTTTGGAAAAGGCTTGGCCAAGGCAGGATGATTGTAGTGAGACATGGGTGTTTACTGACTCCAAAAACCCTAACCTGTCACATGGCAATTGCCAAAGGGGCTCCTTGTGCAGCAGCTCATGGGGCAGCAGTAATGGCCAGGCTGTCACCACTGTTGGGCCAGCAACAGTAGCAGCTGTTATTTTTGCACAATCCAAAGTTAGTGCCTGTGGCTAGTACCCTGCTTCCCCCCGCCTTTAATTACACTACTATGCTAAGTTACCAGAATCAAGCCCTAAAACAACCACTGGTAGGTGTACCTTGCTTGTCACCATATCAGGTTAGCATCACTGAAATTCTGGTTTTACTACAATCTGGTGCCCGCGCACACACACTCTCTCTCTCTCTCTCTCTGCCTACATGGTACGGGCAGTCCTTGGACTTCCGACACAATTGGTTCCTGGAAGCTGCGTCTTTAGTTGAAATGTTGTAACTCGGAACCAATTTTCCCAAAAGAGCAATGTTATAAATGGGGGATTGGTTCCTGAACCAAGGCCCAATACCCTATTTTCACCAAAAATAACCCAGCATTGTGTACTCATTCAATTACAGATGAGTAGTATAGCTACATTAACGTATTTATATTGTAAATAGCAATCATATTGCTCCGGAAGGACTTTTGAGGTGACTTTGCTGGACTTTTTGAAGGGCTCTTGGTTGGACTTTTTGAAGGGTTCTTGGCTGGAGTCTTCTCAGGAGTCTTGGCTGCAGGTTCTTCTGGAGTCTTATCTGCTTTCTTTAAAAAAGTCTGTCCAAGGAAGTTTGGACAGATGTTCTCTAGGAAGATGGACAATGCAGAGAACTTGTTTGTTGGCATGGCATCAGGTCAGGTGTTGTAAAGTCAAAGCTGATGTCAGAAAGTCAAAACAGAGTGTCAATTTATAAACATCATAAGTGCCATTCATTGTAACTCTAAATGTTTTAAGTCAAGGACTGCCTGTAATTACTGTTGCACTGATGTGCTGCAGAATCCTCAAATGGTTGGTGGAAGCAGGTCAAATGGTTTTGGTCATTTCTAGATACAAGGCACTTCACTGGGATCAAAGGATCAGATGAAACGGAGAATCTGTGGGTCCATCTACATGTTCATTAATGCACCATAATTACAGCACATTAAGTTTAGTACCTGTAATAATAGGTACTAACTTAAAGTGCCATAATAGGTGCTACTGCAAGTAGGCACAGTTTTTGCCTGCTGTGCTAATGTGCAGTAGAATTAGCCTGCTGTGCTTCTAGCATCTCATGTAGATGTACCCTGTATCAATTGTAGGACCCCGCCTGCTCTAGGAAGAGTTTGTTGTGTATTGCACAGATTAGGTGTGTCCTGAACTAAATGCTTCATTGCAAACTTTGCAACCAAATGACACAACCAGCCTTTGTGAATCACTGCAGATGAATTGTGCATGCATATAGGCCTTGCATACATGTTGCAAGCTCAAAACATTTCAAGCAACTATGGGCTGAAATGCCCTTTTTATGTTATGTAGACAGGTTCCAAGGCTAAGAGAAACAATGCAGTCTGGATGATCCAGTCATAACTAGCATTCTCAGAAGAAGCTAAGAAAAGTGGGCCAGTTAGTGCCAAATGGGGTGATGATTTCATGATGTAGATGGGAGCTAGAACAAAGCAAAAAAATCATTTAATGGGGACCACCCAACAGCTTTCAGAAGGTTCCAACCTCTTCCCTGACTTTAACTGGATTGGAAGCATCAATTAAGAGGGAGACGTCCATGTCCCACTCTCAGACATTTGCTTCCCGGAGCACTTTGGGTTTTTTATGACGACTTCTCCCCCATTCAGGAGGGACAGTCCTTGATAGTATGAATCTGTCATCTTCTTTTTATTTTTCTTTGCTTTAAGCACGTACCATCAAAAAAGAGAGGGTCAGATGCTAAATCCTACAGATTGATTTGTACTGGCCTCCACTGGGATATGGCTTACTTCTCTTCCATCCCATCCACTGTTAATCCATGGGCACCATAGTTTACTTTAAAAGCTTGGTGTGTGCAGGGGTGAGGAGAGAGAATGAGGGAAGAGAGAGAGATGCAAAATGACTTTCTTCCACCAATAGCCTTATTTTTTCTGTTAGCTCACTGCATTTCACCTCTTAACCAACCTGTCCTTTTCTAAGGTATTGGGTTATCTGCCCTAGTTTTATCAGTGAAGAATCTTAGAGATTGCTGCCAGGAAAAACACCTAAGGCCCGATCCTATTCTACCTATTAGGCACCTAAGTGAGGACTTATGCCACCCTGCTCGAGTCCCTGAAAACCCATTAAAACTGAAGGTAGAAAGGTTGCCCTGACTGCTTTTTGTGACTTAGTCATAAGGCTAAGATGATAATGCATTACAGAAGCAGATGTCTTAACAGATTTTCAGGGATGCAAGCAAGGTAGAATACAATCATGCTTAGGCACTTAAGAATACTGAGGCACCTAACAAGTGGAACAGGATCCAGCCCCTAATTTTGGCATATCTGAGGGTCCTTGTTCGCCTTTACTGGCATTGAAAAAGACACAATTCTGTCCTCCTTGGTCATTAACATTCAACCATGACCAAGGGTGATTAACAATCCAATAATTAAATACTCTGCTTCAGTGCTTATAGCCAGGCCTCCTTCTGAATGATCCTGTGGGATTGGGGTTGCTTCAGTAAATTTTCCACGTTAAGCTCTGAGAAAGTTGGTGAGATGAAGCCATTAGCATGAGACAGGTGTTTGATGGTCCTTGAGCAGCAAGCTGTTGAGTCTTAGCCCAGTTCTGGATGGTCAAGTGTCTCTCTCATGGATTGCACTATGCAGTTCTCTACAGCAGAAAGGTCATGGAGGGTGAATTTTCTTGCTTCTAGTAAAGGTCTTGCTAAGTCAAGGTGGCATAACTGGAAATAGAGGATGTCAGTCTCACAGGTCCCTTCAGGAGAGTTAACACCCTCATAACAGAAGAGGCAGAAAGGTCATTGACCTCTAGCAAATTCCATCTTCTAGGGACAGCTTCCTTTATCTGGGTACTAATTGCCCCTATTACTTGAGCACTTTCTAATCTGGAATCCACAAGCCACACTACCTGTAGGCTAAGTATAGCACGAAGATGACTAAATAATTTGCCCAAGGTCTCATAGACCAAGGCTGTCCAACTTCTAGTGTTCGGGGGCCGCATGCCCCGCAGGTTGCACTAGCAGGGGGCCACAGGTCCCCAGAACTGCATACTGCATACCTCACTCCCTGCTGCACTGTGTTCCCAGCACTGCCCCTCACCCCCATGTGCTCCATCCCGCCCTACGCTCCCCAACTGCAGGCTTCTCCCTTTCTGGTACCCTAGATCACAGGCTGCCCCACCACTGCAGGCTGCCCTGCCCCATCCCACCCCCTGAAGCAGTGAAGGGAGCGCTGGGGAGAGATACAGAGAGAGAGAAACTAGAGCCCCTGGTGGCTTCTGCAGCTGGAACAATGCGGGGAGTGGTGGTTGGGCAGGAGTCCAGCAGGGGAGGGGGAAACCAGGGTTGCAAATTAACTCCTCCAAAACTGTATGTAAGGGGTTAAATTGGACAGCCCTGATATAAGAGGTCAATGCAGAGCAGAAAATTAAGCTGAGGTCATCTCCTTCAAACCAGTGCCCTTACCAATAGGACCATCCATCTTCATCTGAAAGTAGCCAAATCCCTCCTGCTCTCCAGAAAGCAAATCCCTGCTCTCAGCCAAGTAGTGCCTGAAACGGTCCCAAGTTCTCCCCACTTGTTGTAGAATCCTAACTCCCAGCATGGGGCAGGGGGGACCTATTGTACATATCCCTCCCTACTGAATTGTTACACATTTCTCCCTCATTCCTTAGACAGAGGACTTTGCTACCAGAAAACAGGAGAAAAACAGCCATCTGGGACCGCATGTGCTTTCCAGACAGATGGTTGACTATTCTAGTCGTGTTTTATTTCTAGCAGTGGATCATACAGCGACAGCACCAGTGTGAAAATGAGATGTGACAAGATATGCATTGCTGACATCTTTTGTAAAGTTCAGATAAAAGCCAATATGTAAAAATCAATAGTTAAATCATTAAAGAGGTCTAAAAATATGATTTAATAGTGATTAAAGTACTGTGTGTGTATGTATGTAGCATGCGATATCACGCACATGCATATATATGTAGACAGCACAATATAAGCATATATACACATACTGTATTTCAAACGAAGGATAAGTAGGCACATAAGTATATTATCAGACACACGTGGAAGTCGTGAGCTTCTGACAATTGGTTCTGTATTTCTGTTTGCCTGTCTAGTCTCCTGCTCTGTGTGCAGCACCTAGCACAGCGGAGTTCCATTTCTTGTAAGGGATGTTGAACACTATGGAATGCAAATTGTAATATGTGATGTAATGATTATAGTAACAACAGTAGTAGTAGTAACAACAACATGTACATTTCATCAAGTAAAAATAAAAATTGTGGAACAAAGCCTCAGCTGGTATAAAGAGACCTGGGGTCACGATTGACCACAAGATGAACATGAGCCACCAATGCCATGCTGCAGCTGGCAAAGCAAACAAAACCCTGGTTGGCACCTACCCATGCATCTCAAGCAAGACCCAGGAAGCCATCCTCCTGCTTTATGTGGCCCTGGTGAGGCCACAACTAGAATACTGAATCCAGGTCTGGGTTCTGCAATTCAGAAAGGATGTGGAGAAGCTTGAGAGTCAAGGAGAGCCACGCGCATGATCAGAGGGCAAGAGAACAGGCCTTATGAGGAGATGCTGAGAGCCATGGGACTCTTCAGCCTGGAGAACTGAAGGCTCAGGGGAGATGTGCTGCCAATAAGTACATAAGGTGTATCCATCAGGAACTGGGAGAACATTTGTTCACCACAGCACCCCAAGGGCAGACAAGGTCTAATGGTCACAAACTTCCAGAAGAAGGTTTTAGGCTGGACATAAGAAAAACTTCTTTACTGTCCATGTCCCCAGAGCCTGGAATAGACTCCCCCCAGAAATGGTGCAAGCACCTACTCTGGACACCTTCAAGAAATACTTAGATGCCTGTCTTACTGGGATCATTTGACCTCAGCTGATTTCCTGCCCCTTGGGCAGGGGGCTGGACCCGATTATCTTGCAAGGTCCCTTCCAGCTCTAATGTCTATGAAATCTATAAACTTAGCGCAGTTACGTAGTTTTTACCTCCACTGAAGACAGTCTGGGGAACTGGCCCATAAGATCAGCTATATGTAAAGAGAGAGAGAGATGCACTCGATAGTACATCTATCAAAATGTTTTGTTGAACAGGAGGGTGGTGCTGTGAAATCCAGCTATGAATCTGTTTCCAATATTTTATGTGGTTTAAGGAGCTCAGATCCAGCATTTCCAACTAGTCTATGATATGGATGGGCCTCAGGCATAAGGTTTGGATCCAGATGGAAACATCCCCACAGTCTTGGTTTGCAGATAAATGGGCTTTAGGTCTGGGCCTTTTTACCATGGAGAAGTTCTGTATTTTGCTTCTTGGCTTAAAAACCTATGTTTCACTTAAGACTTTCCTCAGCTTTCACCCTTCAAAAGAAGGAGAAGATTACAAGAAATAAAGATTTGAAATAAAAAGTGCCCAACCTTTCAACAGGAATTCATGCAAAACAGCAAATGGGGAATGTCAGAACTGAAAATTAAATGTCCATTTCAGATAAAGGACAAGCTCTGAATTCCTCAAGAGCTTTTATTTCCAAGCAATGAACATGTTCTGAGGCAGAAATTCTGCACTGCTCCACCCAGGTGTAGTAGGGTGACTGACTGCCTTCCCCTCTAGCTAGGACCAGCAACATGGGACCCACAGGCCAGATCCAGCCCACTGAACCACAGAGCTTTGCTTACGCTCATGCCCATGGTGGGGCGAGCAGTACGGCACTGCACCAAGGCTGGGAACTAGGAGTTGTGCCTGCTCCAGTGTTGCTTCTAGGTCACACCAGCACCACATCCAGGGGGCAGGGGACTAGGAGAAGCAGTGGCAGCATATGAGCAATTCTAGCAGGGGTCCCATTCCTGCAACCTGTGCCACTGATGCACCAAAGCCACCTGGCTCATGTTGGACCACAGCTGGGTTGCTCTGGACCACAATTTGAAAAAAAAGATTGCCCGCCCTTACCCTATAGGGAGCCTAAGAGCAATTGCAGGGATTGTCCTCAGAGCCTCACTGCTGTGCTTCTAGGTTTAGTGCATTCAGAGCAAGAGGGGGCAGGCAAGGCATGATTAATTAAGCCTTATATCACTGCTGCAGTGTAAGGAGGCTCTGGCTGTCAGGTGGCAGTGGGAACCTTGTACAGGCATACCTCATTTTATTGCGTTTCGCTTTATTGCGCTTCGCAGATATTGCGTTTTTTACAAATTGAAGGTTTGTGGCAACCCTGCGTCGAGCAAGTCTATCGGCGCCATTTTTCCAACAGCATTTGTTCACTTCGTGTCTCTGTGTCACATTTTGGTAATTCTCCAATT
>NW_017728907.1:15841893-15848436 GCF_001723895.1 Crocodylus porosus
AGCAAAAAGATTACGACTCGCTGAAGGCTCAGATGATGGTTAGCATTTTTTAGCAATAAAGTATTTTTTAATTAAGGTATGTACATTGGTTTTTTAGACATAATGCTACTTCACACTTAATAGACTACAGTATAGTGTAAACATAACTTTTATATGCACTGGGAAACCAAAAAATTCATGTGACTTGCTTTATTGCAATATTTGCTTTATTGCCGTGGTCTGGAACCGAACCCGCAATATCTCTGAGGTATGCCTGTACTCACCATGCTGTGCATCTGGGAGGCCAGCAGTCCCATAGAGCAGTGGTTCTCAACCTTTTTTGTAGCAGAATCCATTTTTAAACATTGATGGCTAGTCCCAACCCAGTGCCCCTCACTCCCAACCCACTATCCCCCACCCCCAACTCCCAGTGTGTGGGGCCTGGGGAGGGGGAAAGCAGAAGGGATCTCTGCCAGCCTGCAAGGGAAAAGTCATGGTATCCCACGTTTTTTTCCTTTAAAGGAGAATCCATTTTTAAAGTTTGCTGACCCATTTTTTAAAGTTTGCTCATGACCCTTTCATATATTCTCATGGCCCACTTTTGGGTCACTATCCACAGGTTGAGAAATGCTGCCATAGAGCACTTGCTATCAAGAAGGGCTGCTCAGCACTGGGCTGCCCTTGGGTTTCAATCTCACTCTTAACCTATTTTACAATCAGATGATGGTATTATCTCCGTTTGCATCAAGTTCAAGCTACCTGGGCCAGCAAATGAATGTACATTGGTGCATCATGTAGCTCCACCTGGGCTCTATGGCATGAGATCCTACCAGCCTAGAGCCACGTTCCCTTGAACTTGCACCACATTCTCTCAGGCATCCAAATGGGACCTGCTCAATCCAAAGGAATCTCCTTTATAAGGCAAGAGGCTGGAAGGAGGGCTGCGTCAAGCAGCAGGGACAAACCAACAGGAGCCACACACTGAATGGCATGTAGGCTTCTCAGTGACCTGCGTTTCAGTAATCATCATTTGTTATTATGCTAGAGAAATGCCAAAAGGCCTGATCAGAGTTCAGAGTGCCATTGTGCTAGGCACCGCACACGCACATAATCCCTGCTCCAAAATGCTTGCCATTTAAATAGACCAGATTGGCAAAGAGGAGAAAAGAAAAGCTCTCATCTCCCCTTTTAGGGAGGGAGAACTGAGGTCTAGAAAGAATAAAGGTCACCCACCAGAGCTCTTCAGAAGCCTATTCATTAAACCCACAACCATCCTTGCACGCATAGCATGCCAAAAGCAAGGCAAGATGCACTCTGTGTGGGAATTCAACTAAGCCTCAGAACCAGCAGTGGTCCGAACCCTTTGTCCTCCCCCCACCCCACCCATCAATAGAATCAAATGTCCCAGCCTGGACTAAACACAACCCAGTGATCAAGCAGTAAGCAACTCTGAGCCATCCATCTCCCCAGTACTGCAAAAAGCAGTCAATTTTACCTCCTCAGCCCCCAAACTGTACAAAGGACATTAGAGAACGGTTTGGGAGTTCAGGGGATTTTAACAACGGATAACTCTGTCTTTGTCACTTTGCAGTTCCCTGCGTGTCACTCAAACTGGAAATCTTCTGTCCCATTTCCATTAGGTGTAGATGTGTTTTCACACTTCTGCCTAGCAAGGTACTTTCTGTATTGCTGATGGTTAATTACTTGACAGTGAATCATTCCACTCCACTCGGTGGGGAAGTGTTGGGGGGTGGGGATGTTATTTGAACAAGCCATGGGCAAGGGTGGGGGAAATAAAGCGTATATGCTACACATACACGCACACAAAAAATACAAAGCAGCCTAGACACAGTAAGCATTGCTCCTGCTGTTAAGTTGAAGAGCTTTCATCAGCTCCTTCTTTAGGATTGTGGAGAAGAATGTTTAGGGGCATCTCATTGTACTTGGTAATGTCTGATGTACAAACAAAACAAAGCTTATGCACGCACACACATACCCAGAAAAATAGGATTTACAAGGAATAAATTCAGAGTGGAATATCAATAAATCTCCCTGCCTGTCCATTTGGGTGGGGGTTTCTCTCTTCCCTCCCCCTCTATAGGGAAATTCTGTTCTTTCCATGGGGGAGAAGTGGCACAGGGCTGCATTGAAATGTAAATTCACTCAAATTATTAAGCACAAGAGAGCAGCTTCTGCCAGCCCTTTGTTCCGCAGTCAGAATGTGTAATCTAGAAGAATAAATATAGTCAGATATCAGCTAAACAAAGAGACCCAGGCCATGCATATTCAGCGACCTTCTCCCTCTTTCCCCCAGGAATCCCCTTCCCCCTTTATCACTTAGGTTCTTGCTGCAGTCAACAACTGTAGATCAAAATGCCTTATTAATTGGGACCTGAATTAAAACCTATTGTTATTTCAGACTGAAGGCACAGTCCTTTATGTCTCTTTCAACCTTCTCTCTACCACCACCCCTTTTGCTCCCAGTTTCTTCCTCTCTTCAACCCTCATCCTTTCCCTTAGAGGAAAGGCCAGCGATCCCTTTCAAGCCCTTTGGTGTTATACTTGGATTAGCCAGGTGGGGTAGCTGCAAAGCAAAAACTAGGGGTCAGCTGGCTAGCACAGAGTTCAAAGTGTTCACACACTGTAACCCAGCTTCATGGCTGTCTTCATGATACATCTCAGACAGCAAGGCACCAGAGCAGCTAGCACGCTGCCTCATCTCAAATGCTGAATGAATTGGCATATAACAGAACCCAGCCAGCCAATTAACCTCTCCGCCAAAGGTCTTACATGGTTATACTGGAGCTGAAATTTCCCTAAGGATACAGATACCCAAAGACCTGGGTGCCCATACTGTTCTTGGAGTTTGCCCTAAGGCTTTGTTGTATGCCTGGATGTCCTGGGGATGGGACCTTAAGGTGAAGCCAGGATTGGCTTTGGCACTTGGAAACAGGGCAGAGGTGTAGAACCTCACTGGTATTTCGGTGCCTAACTCCCAGTGCAGGATCTAAGCCAGAGTGCTTTTTGTAGCTAGGGTTCAAGTTAAGTCACCTGGCTCACTGGCAGCAAATTACACCACACTATACAAATGGCACTTATGGGATTTTTGTCACGTATTTTTAATTCCTGCCCAGGGCACCTAGAGTGTCCAAAAAGTTGTGTTTTTTAAATATTTGCTTAAAACTAAATAAATGCATTGTCAGTACTATATTAGCATCTAAATGTCTCCAGTCAGAGATTCTGACTATCGTGCTTGGCACTATACACGTACAGACCAAGGAGAGAGTCCCAGCACCTCCCTCCCCTGCCCCCAACCATTCGAGTTACCCTGTGGGCTTGATTTTCAGAGGAAGAAGTGCTTCTGACTACAGCTTGAGTCGGTGGGAGCTGTGGATTGTCCATCTCAGTTATTCAGGGTCAGATCCTCAGCACAAGTGGTACTAAGGAGTAGTCTCAGCAGGGACAACTGGCTACAGCAGAAGGAAGTTTCATTTGGTTAGAAGTGAGGCACAGGGAGCCAGGGAATTGGGGGGAGGGAACTTCCACTGCCTAAATTGCAGCTGTTCTACAGATAAGCGCAAGATGTCTATTGCCAGGGCTGTCAGTCTAGCACCTTTCACCAGCACTAAATCCACTCAAAAGATTTACAAGAAGAAAAGAGGGAGTGGGGGGGAAATCAATTTGGCTGTTTTTGAGTTATATGAATATAATAAACCCCGAGTGTCCTGCTTTTGGATGCAGTTTGTGCTTCCAATAACTCAGCAACATATTCATTAAACAAAAAGAGAGCTGAAAGCAGCCAAGCCATTAAAACTAAAGCGCTGGGAAAGGAATCGCCACACAGGCCGTAAATATCTTCAGCTCTTTTGCAAACTCCATTTTCGTACCAGTGCCCATTTACCAATGAACTCTGGAATTCTGCTTCCCAGAACCATCCCCTTCCCCACACTTTGTCCTTCGAGGGCACCATTCATCAGAGGACCTCCAAGCATCTTCTTTCTAAACATCAGCTAATTAAGCCTTGCAACATTCCTCCCCATGAAAGAAGAACTACAATGCAGGGCTATTTCACCCATCACTAAAATGCAGCTGCTTTGGGACAGACCTGTTAAGGCAGTAGGTCCAAAGAGCTGAAGATTTTAGGCAAAATACTTAATGTCTTTATTTGCATAATTTATGCATATTCATCAGCTCAAATGCATAAATAGCAGGAAGTGCCCTGATTACCAGAACTGAAACTTCAGAGCAAAGTCTGTCTGTGAATACAACAAAGGAAAACCTGTAATAAATGAATTCACAACAAGCTCATCTTGATTAGAGCTTTTCAGGTGCAACAGTATTCTGACCTACCCATTTTACTCTGTAGATCTAACCAGGACATACTTCAGGCAGTAAATATCACACGCTGATATGGACTGAGAGTTGGCACTTTGTAATAGTCTAAGCTAGCGGGAGCCAACCTTTTGGTAGGCATGCCACAAGTTAGCCTCACTCTCTCCAAATGCTATTCCAACCCTTTTCCCTTGCCCCAACTGCTAGTCAGCTTCCTGACTGATCTCCTGCTCTTTCTGCTTTCTACCTTGTGCTCCCTTCCAGTCTAATGCTCTGTTTTTTTATGCCTGCCCTATCTGTTTTTGTGTTACTTGTCCCCTCTCCACCACACACACACACACACACACACACACACACAGGCCATGCCACGTGTGGCACCCATGCCGTAAGGTAGCCTCCCCTCATCTAAACCACCTGAAGCAAGCAGTTTGCCCTGATGTCTGCACACCATGGAAATTCAGTATCATTCAGCATCATGTTATTGGCTACTGAGGCCACAAGGCTATTGAGCAGCAACCAGAGTCCCACAGTATGGGTGCCTCCTAGATTCCAGCATGAACCCTGTTTTCATTCTCACTTTCATTTGTATTGCAAAGAACACTCCTTTTAGCTTGGATTTAAGAATCCAGCCTTCTCATGCTTTTAATCCTTTGCAAAGCCTAGAGCATATGGTAATTTTGAAGAAAATTGAGCTAAAACCACAAAGGCTATTATAGGATTTTTGCTAAGTGACTGCTTCCGCGAGAGAAGCTGCAGTGGAGAAACATCTTGGAGGTTGGAAGAAAGCAGAGAGGCCAGGAATGGGAAAACAGGGACTGAAGGCCATGGAGATCAAAACAGCATTGAATACAATGGCAGGAGCATTGTTCTCTATCCTTTATTGGCAAGAAGTCTGTAGCTGCTCCTCACTGGCAAATAGCTGACAGCAGTGAGCTGTGGGATTGCAAGATTCAAATGCAGCACTGGTTTCTCCTGGGGAAAGCTACAGCTGCCTCAAAATGCAGCCGACTACCTTTGCTTGGCGCCAGTGGAGGCAAGTACATTCTACTGGAAGGCCACACACTGCAGCTGCCTTTTGTCAGCTGGGCCAGCCAAAGGAGCAGAAGTGTAAGATTAAGAGCCATTGAGGGCCTGTATAATAGTCACAAAGATATGGGCAACTACTCAGTAGCCCACTGCTTGGCACAGATGGAGGGCAGGAAGAGCAGGAGGGTGTTGGCAGGACCCAAGACAGGAGGAGGCATGCCCTAGCAGAGATCTGCAGTGGTCCAAACAGGCCCTTGCAACAGGGGATAGGGTTCAGAAAGCTCTTAAGGGTGGTACTGACTGCAGCTGAGAATCAGAGGTATAAATCTACCAGGGTCTGCACCCTGGACAACAACGGCAGCAGGGGCTAGGGCCAGCGGTGGCAGCAGCAGCTGCCATTCATGCACTCCTTTTCTTAGGAATCCAGAGCTGGTGCCCCAGTCTCCCACCCTTTTTTACGCTACTGCTAGGAATCAAGTCAGCACCCTGTCCCTAGCCCTGACAAAGAGCACGGAGCAAGGCTGTGGTGGGTGGATGGAGGGGAATGGCCCATGCAACATCACCTCGCTTGAGCCATGGACAAGCAAGCCCTGAGAGGGTAGCAGCCAGCTCAGCTCAACAGTGTCCTCTCTGAGGCTTAACAAGCCGAGAACCCAAGCATTTCTGGGGTACCTCTGCCTCCATCATGCTCTCACAATTTAATCAAATCCTTTCTCCCCCTTCCATCTATTGGGCGCATGGCTACCCAGAAGAGTTGACAGATGGTTTCAGAGATGGCCGTTCCAAACATAACTGACCCCTTTCGCATAGCAAGAGTGGTGCGGAGAGGTCCCTTCCCTGCCGAAGTGGAGTGCTGGTGCTTTTGGCCTGAATACCAGATACCATTTTTAGGGCCAAAAGTCTATTCAATTTAATCCATGGAAGCTCAGGTTCAGATCTTTGCAGGGTAGCGATGGGGGCAGGGGGTAAGATTGTTTTGCTCTGAAGAGTCTCAACTGAGCACCCCTTCACTCCCCTCTAGTTTGGCAGTTTCAGACATGATGCCTCAAAACCCAGTAGGGTTGTGCTGGTAGAATCAGGGTAAGCAAGAACAGGATTCATCCTCCTGCTACTATCTGAACGTTTCCCCACAAATTAATTTCTGCTCAACAAGGAAATGGTTGTTCATGAACACTGGGAAACAAATATTTAAGCAGCCCTCACTCA
>NW_017728907.1:15849391-15895520 GCF_001723895.1 Crocodylus porosus
TTTTTTTTTTTTTTTTTTTTTTTTTTAAGTGTGATGTTCAGCACAATACACTAATGTTTTGCATTTCCTCAACATGTCTCATGCCATGATCTCAGAAATGTATGAATTTCAGTTCCCAACTTCCCTGTGAAGCAGGTAAGTCTGATTACCCTTATGCAGACAGGAGCTCCCTTTTTATCTTCTCCAGTAATTAATGGTATTGATGTAGTGCCATAAATTGGGAGCTTGCATTTACTATTTCTCATAACACTGAACAAGAACACTCACCATGAAATTAAAAGCCAAAGCACTCCAAACTGATCAAAGGAAATAATTTTACAGGAAGCCTAATTAACCTGTGCAACTCACTGCAACAAAATATTATTGCATCCAAGCAATTACAAGGACTGAAACAAGGAATCAACATTTATATTGTTATTGTTTACTATTTGTTGGATAGCACCTGGTCTCCCCCACGTGTTAATTGATTTACAAAAAATAAAAAGCTAGTCCCTGCCCCAAAGAGTTCACAAATTAAGTATGAGAACAGATAGAAGAGCTAAAGACAACATCAGAAAGGGAGGCCAGGAGTCTCAGTACATCAAGCAATCCAAGTTTAATAAGGGGATTTTGTTGGCATCGTGGCAAAGGAGAGTTTTGAAAAGAACAACAAAGTGGCTTTGTGAACAATTCATGGGGATCTCCTCCCAAGTTGAAGGGGCAGCAGAGGAAAGTGGGGAGGGGTTTGAAAATGTAAGCGAGGGAGACTGGCATCATGAACTGATCGGAGTTGGGAGTCAATTCCTCAACACTGAATAAGAGATAGGTAGTTAAGGCAGGAATAAATTAGGAAGAACCTTGAAAGCAAAGACAAGCAGCTTATGTCTGAACAATAGTATCCATTGTTATATTAATGAGGATGAAGACAACAGAAGGGATTTAAATCCCTAATGTTTCAGAATGTAAGCCAACTACTGATTTGGCCCTTTCTTGGAACAAACTAAAAGACAATTTCATAACAGTCTACAAGATGGTGTATTTCACCATCTGAAGCATCCAAGACTGAATAGTCTCATAGACAGGACATTAGATTAAGTAGACCATGGGTCAGATGTGATATGACAACTGCTATATTGTTCATTTTTGCAGAAGAAAACTTAGAAAGCAGGAGTCTCCCTAGGACTCCCTCTGTCACTATCATCAAGGCCACAGGAACTATGAAAAATATTTTGGGAAAATAACTTGAAGAATGTCCCCTTAGAAACAGAGGCAGCTGTGCAGGCCAAATTCTTACACCCCACGCATAGAACCACTGGCCTGGCTACTCTATTCACTTTGCACAGTAACCTCATTTTCTTTTCTCAAACTCATACTTTCTCTGCTGGCTCTTTTGTGTCTGAAGTCTGTCTGGAGTCACAGTTCAGTGTCAACCTACAATTCAACTGATCTTTACCCCATAACCTGTCTACCCTGCACTACACTTATTTGTGAATTTCTACATAGGGTTATATTAGAAGGTGTTTTCCAATCCTATCACAGGCAACCAAGTCAGATAGTCCCCTTCATCAGCTTATCAAAATCCATCTAAAATGGATTGCCTCAGAGGTAGATGGTTTGAGAACCTCACTCATCTGAAGGTTAGAAACCTTATAAAATCCAGACTAAATTTATTCATGTCTAGTTTATATCCATTTGTTCTTTTGCTCACAGGTCTTTGGGCTTAAATAGCTCTCTCTCCCTGGTGTTTCCCTCCATGTATGGATAGAGAACAAACATACTCCCCTCCTCCCTGCCTTCATTTTTGTTAGACTGAACCTGCTGTCAAGATCTTCTAATCTCCTCTCACATGCAAGAGATATCCATCCTGCTGATTGTAGTAGTTTCTCCCTATGCCTGTTTCAGTTTAAATTCATTTTTCTTGAATGGGATTAAATAGAACTATACCCAGTACTCCAGAGTGCATCTTTCCAGAGGATTTGTATAATGACACATTTACTGCTCTCTCTACTAGAAATTCCTCTTCCAGTGTATCCTAGGATTGGGCTCACCTTTTCCACACCCTCAACATATTGGTGGCCCATAGATATCCTAAGACCAAGTAGAACACCTAAGTCTTCCTGCTCCTCTGCAGTTTCCAACTGGTAGGCTTATAGGAGAAATTCTTGTTATTAGTCCCCAAAAGCACAGCCTTGCATTTTTCTCTACTAAATTTAATTCCATTACTGTTATTCCAGCCCTCAAGGGTCATCCAAGTCTTCCTGTATAGTATTTCAACCCTCTTCTGTATTGACAATGCCTCCCAACTTCGTCTCTTCAACATATATCATTAGTACACTCCTACTTTCCTGTGCCAAGGCCATTAGTAACAATATTAAATAAGATTGATCTTAATTCTGATCCACAAGGAATTCCACTGATAACATTCATCCAGCCAGGCTGCCTCCCTTTAGTACAATTCATTGTCATTTACCTGTCACCAGTTCCTTATAGTTCTTGTACTAATCTCACTTCCTCCCTCTTAGCTAATAATAATGCATAATTTTGGGAAACGGTCAGGACAGAATGACAGCAGGATATGGCCGCTGTTCACACAAGCCATCCTCTCATAATGTAGGATTTCCTCTTCCTAAGCAGTGAAGCGATACATGGAGGCCCAGGTTTTGGGGAAGCTCAGATAGTCACCTTTTCCCTATCAGTCCATTGTAGATGGAGAAGAAAGAAGGGCTCTGAGAGATACATGTCCATGTAAAGAACTTTTGCAGGCCCAAGGACAGCAGTATCCAAGTACCTCACAACCTTTAATGTGTTTACTCTCACAACTACTGCTGTGAGGTCAGGAAGTGCTATCACCCCCAATATAGGCAGGAAATTGAGGCACAGTGACCTGCCCACCATCATATGGTGTCACTGAGAATTGAATGCGGGTCTCCCAGATGCCCAGCTGGCACTCAAACCCACTGGACTATTTTTCTGAAGGGAAAAACGAACAGCAAGTTATTTGCCTTTCCAGGCCCTTGCAGGAAGGATACTGACAGGGATTTGTTTTTCCCTCTGGTCCTACTTCCCATTGAGAATAGTTGTCTTCTAGTTGCTTCCCCCCAGTTGCTGAGAGCAGGTTAGCCTGGTTTGGGCCACAAGCCTGAAGTCAGTAGTTGCCTTGTTTGAGGAAAGCCTGGAGTGACCATTTCTAATGTGGTATGCTTGGGCCCACCTCATCAGAAGATATTTCCCAGTTTCCCTTCAGCAAGGTCACCTCAGTAAGGTCAGCTGTGAGCTTGTGACTGAAGAACACTGTGGCAACAGCTCAGAGAGCCTCGCGGGCACTCCCTACACTGGCCTTGGCATGCACTGTTATCACGTCCTTTGCAATACGCCATCAGTATGCCATGGCAGAGAAGCATGGTTCTGAGCAGGGCCTGGGAACAGGAAAGATGGACGTGCTGTGGAAGAAGAACAAGATACATTGGCAGAATACCTGTGCAGTGGGCACTATGCTTGAATAGCAGAGGATGCTTCATATCATGCACTAACAGGGAATCCTGTAGTCTATTTCTGGCCTGGACTAGTCAGTGCCCTCAATCTCTCATTTTCACCAGCTCTACATTCACTTTTAGAAGGAAAGACTCTCTGGAAAAGAGACTGCAAAGCAAGTTGAAACAAATCAAACACACACAATAGTGAGAGGTGATGCTGAGAACTTGAAGTATTTCATTTCCAGTTAAACAGCACCCTCTGGACTCGAGAGAGAGAACTGCATGTGTCAATCACTGTTGACTCACTTTAGGAATACTTTAAGACAGATCTTTGGTCTGTCTGTGGGCACGTCTACACAATACGTTTACTGCGGAGCTGCCTAATTAGCTGTGCAGTAAATGTTTCAGCATCTACATGTGCACCCCTGTTAGGGCACAGTAAGCTAATAAACTCCACCACAGGTTAATGCTAGTAAATATACATACTATCCTGGGCTGGAGTTTAGTGCACAGGACCACAAAAAATACCATACTTCTCTTCTGACCTCCTCTTCCTTAACTAGGTACTTGGAACAAACAAAATATGATGAAGCCCAGAACAGCAACATTCAATCAAAATCTCCAGAAAAGAAAGTAGATCCTCAGGAGGAAAGTTTCAACTGTCTTTTAGGGGTTTTTTTAAATGCTTTCTGTGTACAAGGAGGATCTTTGCAGCCCATGAAAACACTGAAATGTGAAGTCACAATGTTACATAGAAATAATGCCAAGAAGTATTACAGTAGCACTTAGAGACCTTGGATAAGATCAAGGCACCATGGTGTACTGATAAGTGCCATAACAAGAGTGAAGCCCAAGGAGCTTAAAATCCACATAGCCAGAGCAAACGAGATGGTAGAAATGAGTTCGCTGCCAAAGAGTTAATTGTCCCGAGCCTAGGCATATGGTTAATTTTAAGTTTGTACTTAAGTATTTGGTTGAAAAGTTTCATCAGTTAACTAGGTTTTCAACATGAACCACTACCTTTGTCATAAAACTGTAAGTACATGAAAAAAAATTATTATATAACATGACCCCAAAGTTCATACAATTTCTAGATAAAACAGAAAAGTTAGAAAGAGTTGTATTCTCATTTTACAGGGCTGAGAAAGAGGGGGGGGAAAAAAATCAAGGCTTTGTCTATACAAAGAAATTTACCAGTTTAAATATACTGCTATAGTTTTACAGTTATAATTATTCTAGTAGACTCTCCTGTGGAGACCTTCCTGAAACTGTGATTTTCAAAGCAATTAAAGGGATTTGCACACCCACTTAAAATAAATGGGAGCAACGCTTCCAAGTCAGTTCAGAAATTTTCAACCTAAGTGACTTGTCCAAAGTCAAACACGGTCTATAAGAGTCTATCATCTCACCACACTCAAAATATGGATAAAAGATTATTTTAAATCTCCAACTAAAATATGGCATTGACACTAAGACCTTGTCATAGAAACACAGTGGGACTGTATTCCATTGAAATCACAGCTTAATCAAAATCAAAGCAGTTTTTTCAAAATTCGGGTCCATATGACTAGATTCTTTTCTTGATAGAAAATAAATATAAAAGTTCCAACAA
This sequence comes from Crocodylus porosus, assembly GCF_001723895.1. Taxonomy (NCBI): domain Eukaryota; kingdom Metazoa; phylum Chordata; order Crocodylia; family Crocodylidae; genus Crocodylus; species Crocodylus porosus. Next base: position 15,854,456 of record NW_017728907.1, read on the forward strand.
TGTTGAAACATCTCCTTTCTACAGCTTTAAGTTTCTTTTTTTTTTGTCCAAACAGTTTTTCAGCTTTTTTCATATTTCATGTTTCTACTACAATATATACAATACAATATATTCAAGTCAAAATATAAATAAAACCTAAAGGTTGTTCAACCCACAGCAAATCTTTCTTGGAATTGTCCTTCATGGAGAACTTTAATTTTTCAGAACAAAGCCAAACTTTGAAACCCTTTATGAAATGGTCACAAATGGTGTGGAGGACAATACTCTGATACTAGTCATACAGGACATACTCTTAATGGAGTTAACAAGTTAATAGTATCTATGCTTAAGTTATTCTTCTCAAATTAGAGGAAACTTGAGCTCAAGTGATCACTCTGTGAAACAATACTCCAGTTTCTGTATCCACACTGGCACTGCACACAAGCATGGCCTAAGGGCCAGACCCTACTCCACCTATTATGCCCCAAAACAAACTCAGAAACATAAGGTCTTATCCCAGTTTGCTTGAGTTCCTGAAATTCATTAAACACACCGACTCTTATAGCATGCCACCATTTTAATTTTTCAAAATAAGTCACAAAAAGCAGCAAGCAAGGGAAGGATCCATCTATCTTGTGCAGTAAGCATTTTTCATGTACATGAACAGGATGGAGTACAGCACCCCTAGGTGCCTAACAGGTGAGACAGAATCAGGCAGTTTGACTTTTTAGGGACCACCCCAGGGCTCTTCGTTCTGCTTAAGCTAAGCCACTATGAACTCTTTTCCAGTGAACTGCTGGAGATCTGGTCTGCCCTTTTGAGGTATGTGGGAGGGTTTGGGAGGAGACACTGGGGGGCCAATGGCACATAAGTGATGTTAGACTGTCTCCATACTACACTGTGTTTATTTTAGCCATTAACAAGTTGTGCTAACTTGAGCTGTAGCCTATACTGCCTGATGAGCCAGTTAAAAGCACCACTGCATCCAAGTTAAAAGATTTTGTGTGTGTATAGGACTTGATTTAAATGTAGCAGCTCTAACTGGGATTGTGTCAGCAATTCTTCTTTTCAGGAGTAACCAGTCAGTTCTCTTTAAATTAAGACATTGCTTAAATCTCAACAGTAGGAACAAAGCAAATTTAAAAACAAAATGTTAATATTTTAAAACAGTCAACATGCATTTCCATCTTGTGATAGTCCTACCATCCTGTGAGCAAGGCCTAGGTGGGCCTTGCTTCTTCAGACACGCTCTGCCTATATCAGGCAGTTTCCCTGAATTGCTCTTCAAAAACCTACCTCATCTCTGAAAAGAGAAAGGCTCTGGCAAGATAAACAGGTCTCTCTGCTCTTTTCAATTCCTACATTTTGGTCCAGCTTGTCAAAACCAGAAGATCTAGTCAGAGATTTCAGAGCCTTTTTTTTTTTTTTTTTGCCTTTGTCCCATAACAACATGCAAGTGTTTGCAGGTAAGTGGCTTGTTTTGTTCTATTCTTCTTTCCTCATTTTTCCCCTAGTAATTTGCTATTATATACACTAATGTACGCAGGCCGTAAACAGATGATCATACAATATTCATATACTTACGGTACCTCTAACATTCTTCCCAAATGGAACAACCACAATTTATACTGACCTCTTGTAAGAAGAAAAGGGATTTCAGTCTCCTTGTCCACTCAGTATTTAGAACATCTGTCAGTCCTGAAATTCAGCTGATATACATGCTGGACATCTACGTCCAAATCAGTGAACAGCCTTCGGGCAGCAAGAACCTGAGCATAGATTCAACCCACTAACTTCAGACTCAGTATTGCATTGCTAATCTCTCCAAGCCATGTAGTTGAGTTAGCATGTAATGCTCCACTGAACAATGGAGCTCTCTTGGATACAAGTGCCCGTGCCTCCACGGCCCTCTGCATTTCTAATGTGAACAAGTTTAGGTGCATTAGCATCCACTTAATTTTCAGTGCTTAGACTTCATAACTCTTCCCATTTTGTCACTCTTAATATTTATAAGACATCTGGCAAGTGATTGATTTTCCTTTGGCCCCTTTGGTCATTCACATTTGCTTATCTCCAGCATGCTGGGGGCAATCAACAGATTTATAGCAGCCAATAAAAGTTGTTACCAAAAGTACAGTTTCTTTTTTTGTGTGCTAATTTCTAATAACTCTTATGCATGATACCAATTACTGACAAAAGTCAGCCTCTGTTAATAGAGTTTATCTCGGTTCATCATATATCCTTTGTCGGTGGAAGCATTTTGACAAGCCTGGGGTTAATTAAAACCAAGAAGACAATAAAATACACCTAATCAAACATTACAGGTACAGAAATCAATTAGCAGATTTATGGCACTTTGGAGCCTTCTATAACGTGCAAAATTCAAAGAAACTGTCAGTTCCATCTCCCCAAGACAGTGTAATTGAATTTCTAATTGAAACTATTTTTCAATAGGTAACACAATCCAGCAAAGTTTGATTTGCATTAAAGCAGGATCTATAGAGAACAGAGAAATCTTTCAAAAAAAAAAGTGAAGAAATCCCAAGCTGCTTCCATTGTTATAGTAATTATTATTATTATTATTTCCATATTCAAAATGTGCTGGAGTCATTTAGAATCAATAAGGTGGCTAGCATTTGCGGAGATGGATCTGGACACATGGCAGATTCCTATGAAGACATTTGAACTAGGGCAAGTAATCCTCTAAAATAATTCCGTAGCATCTCACCTAACAAACTAAGAGCAGGTCGACTTACAGGTTTGAGGCAGACCTGTACTAGGCCCAAAATAGAGTGCCACATTACAGGCCTGATGTGCTTTGATAGAGCGGTGCACAGAATTCTCATCTGATACTGGTTTATGCTACGTTTTATCACTGGCAAATGCTATTAGCTCCCTGGTTTCACAAGCACAAGTGCAAGTTCAGTCATGCTGAAGAACAGGGTGACTGAGAAAAAGTCAAGGTCTCAAAACAAGCAAAACATATTCTGCTCTTTTCTGGGTTCCAACAAGCCCATTTGTCTCCAAATTTTCCCCAACAACTTCAACTTGGTTGTGACTTTCCAAAGCAAAAATCTGCAGAATATGGAAAAATCAGGGGCAGGGTACAGTGGAAGTACCCAGGAGATGCCTGCCAAAGCTAAATCAGGATTTTTAAGCAAAAAGGTTTTTATAAAAAAAGTGATCGATTCAAAACCAAAACAAAAAAAAAATTGACTGACAATTTTTGTTTCAGAAAACCTCACATTTTTCCTTGAACAATGTTCTCAACGTTAGGCATTCACTGAAAACCCAGAGTTCAGTTATCAGTGAATGTTTTTATTAAAAAGATTAACATTAGAAATATCTATATACACATACATACACACACACACAGCCGTGCACTGATAGAGATTTTTTTGGCCCATGCCAATGGCCGATTTTTAACGAGCCATATTGGAAGATACCAATCTGATTGCCAATATGCAGCTGGGCAGCTTGGAGAGCGGTGTCCAGCTGGTAAGTCTGATGTGGGAGAAGGGGGGAGGGAAGGGGTGTGGGGCAGCAGATCGAGGCCCCCATGGTGAGGGAGGGAGTGGGGCTGGGGCAGGTGCTGCACAGCTGAGACGGATTGCAGGACAGAGCCGTGAGTGGGATGCAGGGGGTGCGGCTCCTGCTGCTATGCATATCCCGGGAGGGCTTGGGGCATGTTTATGTATGTGCATTTTGTATCACACACACACACACACACACACACACACACACACACACACACGCCAATTTCCCATCATGAATGATGGATTTAAAATAACGAAAGCAGTGTTTACATGCCAGCCACGTAAACACTCCCTGTACCACCACTGCTACCTCCTCCTACAGCCAGCAGCATGGGGGCTCCCTCCCCCCTGCCCACCTCTTCCTTGAGAAGCGGGGCTTCTGCCTGTATCCCCTCCCCTCTGTCCCCACTGCCTCATCCTCCCAGCCAGCTGTTGGGTGCATGTGTACCCACCTCCAATCCCTGTCCACCTCCACTTCCTCCACTGAGCAGCAGGGCTTCCCCCTGCCTTTTCCCCCTCCCTGTTTGATGTTGGGTGCGTGCATGCGCGCCCGCCTCCGTCCTCTCCCCACCCAGGCCTGCACAGGAAATCGCTGTCTGCCCTCTTGGCATTGCATGCACAGTTGACCAAAGGCATTACGAACAGACAGACACACAGACAAAGTATCATACTGTACATAAAATTTCATTTCAAACCTGAAAAAAATAATTTTGTTCTATAAGCCTTTCTAGTCTGCTTTACTTGTCACAGCTCATGTGTTATGTAGAAGTTAACTTTGCAATCCACAACTTGTGGTTCTTTATAAGGGTATCAGGCTTAACTTCTAGCATTTATGCTTGTCAGTGGTTCTAGTTTTTGGTGCAAAGGAAAATTGCCAGTGACAAAGGCATTATTGTCATACTTTTTCTTGAGTAGTAAGATATTACTGATGCTACAACCAAGTCACTCTCAGCTTACCCAGGGTGCAGACACAAGCCAAGTTAACATTAGTGTAGCATTACATCACTTTGTTACACTGACATAATTTATGCTGGCATCTGAAACAAATAGATGACCAGCTCCCAAGAGATGCTGCCTGCAGTAGCCATTATTACAGTGTGTTGCCACTAGGTGACAAGTGAGCCATTACTGTTCTGCAGTTGAGCAATGGACCGTCTCCGGATGAAACCGACTAGAGCTGTGAACACACAACCCATGCACCAGTTTAAAATTGCTCCTGACTTTCCAAGAGATAGCCTTACCTAGAAGTGGAGAAACTTGTACTGGTGTAGGACTATATATCTACACATTGTGCATCCATGTTGCATTTACAATAGTGTAAAGACAAATTACACCAGAGTAGATGCGTCATGTGTTTACACTATTACAAAGGTACAAGTCATAAGTCAGTTTTTGCAAACAGAGAGGAAACAGAAAGAGGGAAGATGGGGGGAGAGAGGGAGGGAGGGAGGGGGCAGGAAATGGCTATTACTTATAAAACCATTAGTGAGTGGGAACAATTGCTGGCTGCTGCAAAAATCAGGATTGTGGTAGATTTCCTTGGGTGGGCCAAGTGTCTTGTCAATCTGGGGTCCAGCTGGAAAGGTAAGATGATAAAATGATCCTACCACCACATGAAGTCTCCCCCTTTTTCCTCCAACAGCAGGTCTCAGAGTCACTGTCAGAGGATCAAACAAATCCAACGCTTGGACTTTGCTGGGGTATGCTGGTGAAATGCAACTCCATAACCATGGCCCATAGAAGCTTACTAGTTTCTCCAGTTCTCCCAGTAGTATTTTGGCCCAAAGGAACTTTAGTCTTACTGGCAGAACTGGAGAGAAAGGCTAACTGTTTTCTCTGGTCCATGGCAATGGAGCTGCTTGCTTGCTTTCACCAGCACACCCCAGCTATTTTAATATAACTACATGGGTTACAAATAGCAGTGAAGGCATAGAAGTATGTGCTAGCAACCAGAGTACAAACTCCCCAGTGACCCAGGTATGTACTATAGTTGCTAAGACTTCCTGAAACCTGTGCAACCCTGTTGTCACTGATTTTGTTACCAGCAAGCTAGACTAAGACAACTCAAATAGGCCAAGGCATCTGACAATTGTATTTCCATTTCGTTGTGAAGACTTCCCAGAGACAGATAGAGAGAACACATATGCATCATACCCAGACAGGGATGGAGAGAATGCATACATATACATATCCACTATATACGGTTTATCATTTATAGTGGAATATTGAATGAAGATTATCTATACTGAATTTCCCATTCCTTTTGGTGCTTATAAACTAGCAATAACTGACAGCTATCTAATTTAATGGTGGGTGGGAAGGAATATAAATGGAAGAGGCAGAAGAAATGGAGCTATATGGCCAGCGTCAAACTAGATTTTTCTGTCCCTAAATTAGAGTTTTAGAGTTCCTTTCAAAATTAAAGAAATAGACAGTTTTAACCCCTGAATTCTGATTTAGTATTTACAGCAGTGGTTTGCAAAATCTGATTAATACAAATATCGTTGTTGCGTTTTACACTTGGGTTAACATTTCTTCAGGCGCCAGGAACCCCAAATCAAACAGCCTTGTCTTTCTACATAGGAGTGGAGGAGTGAAGCCGACAAGAAACAAAGAGCAGGTGATCTAGGTTTCCCCTTAGCAGTTCAGGAAAGAACTAGAGGGCAAAAAGAGTGAACAGGAAAATATGTTTTTTTCTTCCAATTCTGGGAAACACAAAAAGCACTTCTAAAATGAAAATAAAATTCCAACCCTACTGAACTATAAGTGTCACCTACCACTTCTAGTTTCCTGCTTACGCATTATAAGCAGCATGAAACATTTTAGTTGCATACATTTTGATATGCATATACTTTTTAACTGTAACAATGATCAAATGCTACACATAAAAAGTCCTTTATAGCTTGCAAAGAGTGAAACTGGATTACCAAGGTCTTAGGGAAAGGAGAATGGATGGAGGGAAGGAAGCTGGTTAAGCTTTGAAGGGAGGGGATGAAATTATCCCTGCCCAACTCCACAACACATTCTGCAGTTGACCATTTTTTCCAGCACCAACCCTGTTTTAATGAGTCAATTTAAAAGAAAAATACCTACAGAAATACTTTGTAAGCTTGGAAAGAAGGTTTTTCAAGTGGGATTTTTTTTCACCCTCAAAGACCAAGTACCAAGAAATCCTTTGTTAAGACAACATTTATGTCTAACATGATGCCAAAATCTAAGCAACACTGCTACACTCGCACTTTAATACACTCTACCCCATTCCACTTCAGCAAAAATATCTCCTTCAATACAACATAAGGCATGTTCATAAATAACCCAAGAAGAATTTTGTTTGACATTACTTCCACATTCCTCTTTTGCTTCTCTTCATGTTTTCATGTTCTTTTTTTGCCAGATTATTCTTGTTTCAGGACAACACACCAGATGGATATGCAGACTATAGAACAGTGCACCTCTCCATCTTTCTAGACTCAAGGTACCCCTTGTTGGTATAAGGGAACAAGGAAAGTCACCTAGCTAATCAGAGCAGTCTAGAGATTGGGTTCATAGGGCGCCAGGAATCCAAGCCAGGAGTCAAGATTAGAATTCCAAGTAAGCCTGGAGCCTAAGCCAAAATCAAGGTACGCCAGGAGTCAAAGCCAGAGTCAACATGAGCGAAGTCAAGGAATCTTTGCCCAAACACTGTACTGTTATCTGAGGCTTGCTTTTAAAGGCTGGAGTAAGTCCTATTTCCTTCAGTCCCATGGGATTTGTTGCCCTGGTTGCTCAATTAGAGGTGACTGGGCCAGAAGCATTGATGCGAGCTTCTTACAGGTAGGGCCTATTTATCTGCAAGCTCTAGAGATAGATTGCCCTGATTCTTCAGCTAGGACCAGCAGCTGGGTCCAGGCCTTTGGTCTGAGCTCATTACAGTTAAGACTCAAGGCACTCCTCAGAAAGTCCCAGCTCTTAGCTTTCACTTGTTTCTTGACTATGGAAAAAGTAATATTACCAATTCTTCTGCTGAAATGCTGAAAGACTACCGCAGGTCCAAATGTTTTTGACTCTTTGGATTCCTATTTGAAATTTGTGTTTCTTTCACAAATCATGTAAGTTTTTGCACACCTAGCAGTACTATAATATTGTGCATTGTCCCACAGCACCCTTAAAAGGATCTTAGGACATGTTGGTTAAGAATCATCATTATACACAGGCTATTCATGTTGCTGCAGGAAACAGATCAAGAAGGAACCATCTTAAATTGCAGAGGGAATTTTAGGTTGGATGTTAGGAAGGACTTTAACTGTGAAGATGATTAAGCATTGGAACAGACCACCTAGAGGTGTTGTGGAATCTCTATCAATGGAGGATTTTAAGAGCAAATTAGACAGACACTAGGATGAGATCATGTAGACAGGGATGATCCTGCCTAGAGAAGCGGATTAGGGTTAGAAGGCCTCCTGAAGTCGAACAGAGTGGTATAGTCAATAGAATGAGCGGTCAAATAGCATTCAAAATATCTGCATCAACTAGACTTCCTGGAGAGAAGTTACAGAAGACAGTTAACAAACACAAAATTAACAGTTTGCCAACTGAGACATCTTTGAAGCTGGTCTGTCAGACAACCAAATGAGTCACTAACCTCCATCCATTTGTTTTCTTAGAGTGGGCAACTCTCGCTATGGAGAAAGCCACTCTGAATTGGGATTTTTCAGTTGATGGGAAGAATTTTATTACCAAAACCAGGAAATTGTTCATTTAGATACTATTGCATAAGAAATTAAATCCTGGTGTATTTGGGAAACTGTCCTTGGGAAGTGTGTTTAATTCTGTGATAATTCATGCTGTTATTTGTTATATAGAAGAGGGGCAGCTGGGATTCCTTGGGTGAAGTTTCAGAGATTATCTATAACTGCACTTCCAAGGTACAAAACCTTTGTGCATAGGCAGCTTGCCTTGAAAAAAGTGCCATGGCCCTCTGGGTAGACCTCAGCTCTCCTCTTGGAAACCCTCAAGGAGGTCATCATACCTTACCCCTTCCTTCAGTCAGTCAGCCAGGTGCAATCTTGTGATGTCCCTTCCAGCCCCTTACAATCTATGAATTCATCTCCCAATCATTCCCCATTCAGAGATCCAGCAGAGTCCACTCAAGATCTGTTAGTGGGTGTCTACAATCAGCTCCCCCATGTTAACTCTTCAGTAGTCATTAGCTTCAGAGTGCAGGGGTGATGATACCAATGGAACAGTGGCCTGAAATTAATTTTCCCAAGGGATGGGCCTTCCCTGGAAGGCAAGAAAAATAAAGCTGTGGTTCTGTCCAGCTCTTGCAGGGCCTTCTGGGGAAGAAACAACCTCCCATAACCTCTGTAAGTAGTGCATTCATGTAACACCAGGTTGGAATTTACCCTTAGGTTTCAGGGAGTTACATGCAGGGGGCAAAAGGGGGTCTTGTAGGGAAATAAGGAGGAAGAGATTAGTAAGACCAGCTGTAAATTCACATCTCTTTGCAATGCTAAACTGCTTCCCTTCAAAAGTTTGCATCCCTTTGACATCTTTGCAGTTTTTCCATGTTCCTGCTGCTGTTCCTCAGCAATAGATAAGAAAACTTCAAAACCTCGCTCCATGCTGGCAATAATGAGATTCAAAAGAAAAGATTTTTTTTCCATCTTTCTACATAAAAACCTGAATCAGAGCCCAGCAGTGCACAAATATTACTCATGTCGTCGGCACTGAAAAAGGGGAGCTGTGAATAAAAAATGTTAAAAATGAACACAAGGAGCATTGTTTGCATATCAGAAAAATTAATCTACATAGAAAAGTGTAAGAGCCTGCAATTCAGAAAGCAAAGAATTAGGACAGCCCAGCTGAGAATAATTTTCTAGCCAGTTAATTTAATTGCATAAATCATTCCTTTGTTAGCAATAAAGAGATATAATTAAAATGAGATTGCTTCTCATTTCTATTCTCTGGAAACTAAAGGAATTGATTTTGGGGAAAGCATTCTTCCAAATACCAGATCGGCAAATTACATTTACCTTTTTAGAAAGGCTAAATTATTTTGCGCTAATATCATAGAGGGTTTAATTAATTATAGATCTGCCATATGATCTTAAAGAAATAATTTACTTAATGCCCATAGAACAGAAGTTTGCAAGTGTGTGTATCCCTCTGATAAATGGCATGCAGATTTTTACAAACAGGTCAGAAGTTGAACAGGTGGCCGTCAGGAGAAATATGAAGAAATATAATGAATGTTTTGGAGTGGAGGAGGGTTATGGTCAGATTTTCTTGTTTAAAAACTGCTTACTTATTATTGTATACTTGCACTCCCCCCTCATTCAAACCATCTCTCTTCTAATTGCTAACTATAATTATTTACTGTCAACAGATCTTTGAGTTTCTTTAAACTTAAATTGGCTAGTAAGAGAGGCACAATCTGATAAAAAAAAAAATAAGCAACCCAAAAACCTAAGGACTCGCCAATCAGAAAACAGAATATGGTGTTTGCCTCTGCTGAACACTGGAAAAATTAATCATGGTTAATTTCATCTGTTCCCCTGTGGGACTGATGTACCCCTTCACTAAAATACATCCTGCATCCAAACACAGAAGCCTCTGACATGATCGAAGCACAAGTAATACACACTTTGCAGCCTTGGCTCTCCTCTTTCGGGGGGGGGGGGAGGGGCAGTCAAAACTTTAGTTCATCCAGGGCACCATTTTTCCTGAAGTCAGCTCTGCCCTCCTTACAGGAAGGGTAATTCACATTGCAAAACCCAAAGGATTCATGCTACCATTTTGCATGTTTTGCCTTCACCAAAACACAGACCAGTTCATTGGAGGAACCAGAAGGTGGTTCACCTGGAGCCCCGAGACATCAGCTAATTGTGGAGGGTGCCAAAAACATTCCCCTTCCATTAAGAGATGGACTGAATCCCAAGGAGCTGGTCCATCATCAGGCTGGCTGTTCTCGTGGCCAGCGAGAGGTAGTTAACCATGTAAGCCAGTGCCACAGTGCCCTGTACTGCTACACAGGAAGGGACACCCAGAAGCAGCAGGAGCCAGAGGCTGAAGACCTCATTTTTCTTTCCGTGTCTGAAGACCCCTTCATTGAGACACAGACTGATGTCCTCCAGGGGGAGGAAGATCCCTGGAGGGGGTCATGGAGGGTGTGACCTCATGTTTCAGACAGGCAAAATTCCAGTTAAACAACAACCCTCCTTAGGACAGTTTCTCCTGTTCTTCTATGGAACTGATGTGTGCCTTCCCTGCGCATGTAATAAACAAACAAACACTCTCAGTGCACGGTGGAATCTCTTAGCTGCATACCTGTCCCACTGTCTACCCACTAGCTGGACCAGCTAGCACTTATTTTTCTAAAATATTAATGCTGATGTTGCTCAAAGTTAGCATAGCCTGCAGTGATTAGGATTTGTCATTTATTTCAACACTTTTGTTCACAGCAACCCCACCCCCCCCTTCCCACATAACCAGCCAATTATTGGCTATACAAGTTTGTACAGGACAAACAGGACAGGGCAGAAAGAACATGTTTGCCCAGGGAAAGCCAGGTTGATAGTGAGAGCACAGCTTAATCCCAGCAGCTGCTGCTTCTGGTTGCAGGTAAGTCATGCAACTGGAGGGTTTTAAGGATAAGAGTTAAACAATCGATAGCTACCATCTAGGTCTTTGAAATTTCCAGGAAAAAAAAAAAGTGCTGTGTTGCTATGGGAACTCATTGTAACCTGAGTTTTTCCTGTTTTGGTTTGCAGGACCATCACCTTCTAAGACTGGCCTTTTTTCATCTGTTCCTTCTTCCAATCAGACAGTGTTTACTGTTGATGACTAAGAGAAGCACTTCCTAACTGGTCCTCTTCCACTTAGTAGCTATATTCTTCCATATATTTTCTTGCCCTTCTGTAATATGACAGTCTCTGCCTGAAGCCCTCGTAATTCTGCTCCCTGGCAAATAGATCTGTTTGGCTGTGAAAGCCTCTGAGCTTTTTTCCCTGGGAGGGGTAAACACCCAGAGCATGCGAGTTGAACAGTCTTATTGATCTTCGTTCAAGAATTGTTGCATTGTTTCCCTTTTGAACCCTGTACATTCATTGCCTATCACTGATGCATTATTACTGAGAGAGCATCTCTTCACTTCTGGGAGAAGTTTCACTGGTTCTTTTACTCTCTCATCATAAGCCAATTTGTCTAGCCCATCAAAATAAATGTATGTGCATGGATACCCACTCTTCATTCACTTCTGTAAATATATCCCCAGCAGTAAAAAAGTGGAGTTCTTGCACCTTCCTCTGAAGATCTAGTACTGGCCTCTGCCAGAGGCAGGACACTGGCTTAAATTGAATCTGACTGGGAACATCTATGCGAGATGCTGAAATCACAGCGAAAGCCATGCTAATCCATTAAGAGGCAGTAGGATTAGTCTACTGCACATTAAGCATCACCAGTAGATCGTGCACCGGCGCTGCAGCACATTCAGTACCTCTTAAACTTAACACACAGTAGTAACGGCACATTAATGCATGTGTAGATGCATCCACTAACTAGCAATTCCTATGTTACATACATTAGAGCCAGGAGGGAGAGAAGACTTCAACTCCGACATTGAGTCTAGGAACACTGTGGAAACTTCTCTCCGACAATATTTTTCTCTGACGAAGGATCTACTCTCACACACACACACAAGTCTGATAACATTTTCTTTGGCCAATTACAGTGCCAAGGATGTGCACTGAGGTGTATGCAGGGGAAAATGAAGGATCATTCTTGAAGGTCTAACAAAATTGAAGACTCTCCTTCCAATGAGAAACACTGGCTTAGCACACAGAGGCATCTGGCTGTCAACTTCCATGTGTATGAGCCCCAAGGAGACCACTGGTTTCCCACTCTTCGACTATGTTTACATGGCAGTTTTAACATCCTTGGCAGAACTGCCCTCAAAACACATTATGCTGTTCCACAGGGCACTGCCCCTGACCAGGAATCCAGGTAGACTCATTTGCACAGCTCTTCAGGCAAGCTAATTAGCACTGTCAATCAGCAGTGTCAGTCACCCCACACAGCATTACACTGGTGTGACTACATTACCCTCAGGCATGCTTTGATGCAATGGATGTACTGCTACTGAGGACAGCAACTTTAATGCATAGGTAGAAGTTTAGGGTTTACACACCTCAATCAGGGTGTGGGTGCAGAAGGTAGACACCAAATGCAGCAGCAAGTATGACCTGCTTTCAACTCTCATGACTGACACCCAATATTTGGCACAATTTGTTTTCCATATAAACCCCTCTCCCCCCAGCCATATAAAGAAACCAGACCCTCAGCTGGCATGACACTTTTAAGCATAGCTTCATTTAACTCAACAGAGCTGCACTGATCACTAATGAAGATCAGACTTAAATATTATATCCCTTTGTCTTGCAACATGTAAGCCATAATCCAGTATCAAAAGTGCCTCCTCCTCAGTCACTTTGCATTGCCATCATCATAGCTGTACCTAGCCTGTGTAAGAAAATCTTTAGGCTTGCCCCTTTTGAATGGTCTTATTCTTTCATATAATTAGGTTTCTCTCTCTCTCAGCTGTTCTTGGTCTGTAACTACTTCTGTTAACTTCTCTTTACTCCACAGGCATACTGCCCACTTCCCTTCAGTGACCACTTTTATTTATACAATGGGGTTAGACAAAAGTAAGCGTTCTATCTGGTATTTAGCATAGGCTGCATCCACTTCTTTCCCAGACCCAAAAAAGGCATTTTGTGCCTAAAAGCTTATCTAACATCTCTCCCAACTATATAGCTGGTCTAATAAAAGATACTACCAAAGAGATCTTGCTTCAGGCTTCAGGCCAAAGATGGGTCTGGGTTAGGGCCTGCCAAAAATGAGAACAAGTTATCACACTGCAATGCAATGGGATGCTATTTCCATGGACACTGGAAGCTAATCTAGGACCTGAAGATGCTCTCACCTCAGGGCAAGCCACTCAGGCAAAAATGACAGCAGCCTCAGCAAATCCAGCCGCCTCCTCACAGCTCCTCCAGGTTTCCTGCTCTCAGCACAATACTTGAGACCTTTCATATACTCTTGACATGGCTAATGAAGAACAGGGATATTTTTAGCAAGGAAGAAAAACTACACAAAAATTTGACTTTTTCTCTTGAAAAAATTAAAATGTAAAGAATTGACCCACTCAGGTAATCAAGCCCCCTCTGGTTTTGGAGACTGTCCTAGGAAGCACAGGCCTGAAAGGACAACTCTGTTAACCCTGAGGACAGTAAATTCAGCACAACCCTTTGGCTTTCTTTTTAGCAGATCTGTGGGCAGAAATAAATATTAATTTGTATGTCAGCAACAAAGTTTTCACTGGGACAACAGTGCCACCAAGTGGCCAAAAATGCACCCAAAACTTTCCTGTATTCTTCCTTCTGTCCTGTTACAAAGTAAAGTTAATTTTTAAAAGCCCCTTTAACATTTAAAGAAAACTTCTCCTAACCCAGGTGAGTCCTGGCAAAAATAGTTCTCTGGAAACATGTTTGGAAACCACTTTTCAAGCAAACCACCTTTCTGAGTTCATACAAGACCAAGGAACAAAGTGGCATTCCTTCCTCTGCAAGGAGAGAACCCGCAAAGCCCTCCTGACAGGAAAGCAGTGGAGCTCAGGCAGCTCAGAGATGGTGGTGCACAAGCTCCTGCTTGCAAGCCTTGAATAACAGCTCTGCTAAGGACACACAGCTGAAGCACCCCGAGGTTGCCACACTTTACATAGTGCCAGGATCCTAAGGGCTAGTTAAGTTCTGCATAAAACAGGACAGGAATAGACAGCAAGAAGCCATTCCGGTCAGCTCGCACATTAAGCATTATTGCTGCACATTGCCACTAACAGTAACAGCCACTCTACCTTTAGCAAACAGCTACTCCAAAGCAGATGACAACAAACCAGCAATTGTCAACCAGGGTGCTGTGGATCCTTTTTAAGGTGCCACTCAACATTAGCACTAAAGGTGTGCAAACACTACAGGATTTAAAAAACAAACAAACAACCCCAAAACCCCCCAGAGATTTCAAATAGGAATCCATTGTGGCAAAAACATTCTGACTTGTTGTGGTCTTTCCAAGTTCCTTGTAACTGAAGAACTGTTCTATTATTATTCCAGTCAAAAAACAAATGCAAGCTAAAAGCATTTTCAGAGGGGTGCCTCAGGTCTAGCGAGGGATGCTTCAAGTCTAAAGAGGCTGAAAATCACTCATTTAAACCAGAGTAAACTTAGGTCAGTGAAGTTTCACCTAATTATTTCAGGGGTGATTCTCCTGGTTTAAGGGGTTTGTATCATCTGCCCACATCTTTTTACATCAACATAAAGCCAATTGCAAAGATATTAACAGGACTATCTGAGCCTAGGTGAGGATTTTTTGCGGGGGGGGGGGGGGGGGGGGGGGGGGGAGAAGAGAGAGTACATGGGCAAAGCTATGATTTTGAAAATGGGGGTGTAGACAGCATGGTCTACCATCATATCACATAGCAGCACATTTTTCCAGGTAAAAATAATCTAAAAGCTTTACTAATATGCTAATGGACTGAAGCACTATTATTCAGTTAAACAGGGAAGCAAACACACATAACTGCACTGGAATATTTCAAAACAGTCTTCAGGGCTGCAAAATAGGAGTGATATTACCAGGAGCAGCTAACAAGACAGCCAAACTACAGAAGAAAGGCTAGCTCAATTACTGGAACAGCAAAACCATTAAAAAGGAGAGAAGGTCATTAACACCCATGGAATTAAAAGTTTAGAAGGGATCAGATAAATTTTAATGAGCCATGAAGTCAATTGACACTCTCACTGCTGCCTGAACAGAAATGCTGCTGCCACTGCCAGGTAGTTGGTTTTAGATTTGAGGTGGACCAGAAATCAAAGGGCAGTGCAACTGTACCAATGCACCCCCTTCTGGACCAGCCCCCAGAAAGATAATAAATTTTATTGGACCAACTGTATAGTTGGGAGATGTTAGACAAGTTTAAGGCAGAAAGTGCCTTGTGTGTCCAACAGCTCATCTAACATCTCTCTCAAATAACAGTTGGCCCAATAAAATGCATCTAAAAAATAACCTTGCTTCGGATAGTTCCTAGACCATCACAGCTAACCACCATTCCAACTCTACTAGTTAGTCACACACAGATGACAGGAGGCAGTGAGAATCACATGTTAACAAGTCAAACTTCTCAGTGAATAATGATTAGAATTTTAGAACTGATGACTTCACCTACAACTTGTGAATACAAAACTGGCAAAACTTAAATTTTCATGAGTAATTTGCCCAGCTCCATTAAGCATTCAGGAATCTATATACAAATATCACTCCTTGTGCCCACATCTTCCTCTTCACACTGAATGAAAGGCTCATAACAAGCAGCTCAGAAGTGCACATGGCTATTAATGAATGCAGTCTGCAACACAGCTACAGTCACTGTGCTAACATACTTGTACTTTTTATTTTCTGACAGTTCCAGTAAATATTCCTTAAGAACTTAATGAGAAGTTAATCAAGGACTAGTCTTTATAAGAGCTTAGGGAGATTGACAAAGGTGTTTAAGCACTTGACTTCTATTGACTCAGCAAGAGTCAGGAGCCTAAATACTTGGCAGTTTGAAGCTTTCACACTTACTTGAAGGAAAATACACGAGATGTTCGGAAGTAGTACATGGGGCACCACGCTCATCTTGCAACACCTTCTATTGTACCATTTTTCAGCTGAATTAACCAAATACATTGAATTAAGCGGGGATGAAAAAAAAAGCACTAGTCTGGTACATAAAACATGACCTTGCAAGTTGCAGGAAGGCACCACTTTACAGTGTATAACAGCTTCATTTGCATGTGCAAACTTAGCAACAATGCATACAGCATTAGCTAGCACACATTATCTTTATACACCATACATATAACTATGCACTCAAGAAAGCAAAAGTCTCAGCAGCCATGCAACAAGCAAAAGAGATGATTGACCAAGTAACATTGTCTAGCATTGCTCTGTTCAGGTTATCAGGTGTTGCCTAGCCCATTTTAAAGGAAAGGATTATTTATTATCACCCTTCAGTAAAGAAACCAAAGTTGTCTTTCCCAACAAAGACATTTAAGATTAGTCAGTGAAAATCCTGTGCGCTCTCACATTCCTGCTGTGGACCTTAAGTATATTGTACAAGGGATCCTTCTCCATGGACCACTTACACAAATCTAACACTCATCAACTAATTGGTCTTAATTCTCCCCCTACACTGAGTACATGATGGGTGGAAGAGAACCATTAGCATCTTAATTTCAGACCAATATCCCAACATAGGAAACACTTCATTTTCATCAGTCACAATGGGCTGACACTCATCTTTAAGATAGTAGGTATCTATATGCCTAAAGATCCACTCTCATGCCCAAAACATCAGATGTGAAAAAGTTACCCTTTGGTCCACTTTCATAAAACAAATGGCTACATAGTCCTGGCAATGAGACTGATTTACCAGGGTACTACTTAGTTTCATAGTTTCATAGTTTGTAGGGTCGGAAGGGACCTGAGCAGATCATCTAGTCTGGCCCCCTGCCATGGCAGGAAAGAATACTGGGGTCAAATGACCCCAGCAAGATGTTCATCTAACCTCCTCTTAAATAACCCCAGGGTAGGAGCCTGCAGCACTTCTCTTGGAAGCTGGTTCCAGACCCTAGCCGCCCTGACTGTGAAGTAGCGCCTCCTGATATCTAACCTAAATCTACCCTCTGCCAGCTTGTGACCGTTATTCCTGGTCACTCCTGGCGGTGCTCGGGGAAACAGTGACTTCCCCAATGCCTGCTGATCCCCCCTGACTAGTTTATAACAGGCCACAAGATCCCACCTCAGCCTTCTCTTTTGGAGGCTGAGCAGGTAGCCCACATATCACTCTTGCAACCTACACTAGCAGCTGCAGAAGGTAATGATGAAAGTTCTGATGAGACCATAAGATAGCAGAGGTATTTTCTCAGCTACAGAAGATACACCCACAGCCAGCACATGTATACACATACAGACAAGCTGATCATCTGCAGAGTACTCACCACTTCCCTGCAAGAATGATACAGTAAGTTTTACCAAAACTCCTTTCACATCTCAGAACATACCTAACCAGATTGAACTTCCAGGGGGATTTTGAAAAAGGAACACTTAGTTTCTGGATCCTAATCTTGCTTAAGCATGAGCAAGGCACTGAGTTGGTCAGCTGTGGTGGGGTAGTTCTAAACCTGCAAAGAGGTACAACTCCTAAGTCCCCTGGTTGCCCGAAGTTTGTAGAATTTGGGCAAATCCTGGGCTCAGCAAAAGCAAGCAGGATTTTTAAGGATCACACTTCTGGATTTAAGTGCTTAAGTCTTACTTTTGTATGTAGCCCCAAATTAAATCACGAATAGATGACAATGAGAAGCAGCAACATCTTTTAGATAAAACGTAGCTAGGAACAAATTCCAGAACACCAGCTTATGCTCTGACTTTCACAAATCATTTGAGCTACAGCTCAATTAGCTTGCTCCCAGGACCACACAGACACAGCTACAACTGCTTCTGGTTGAAGGGACAGCAGCACACATGGAACCAAAAAGGATGTCCCAGAACATCTATGCCAGACTCAAATATGCCATGTAGACAGTTTCTGTTTCTACATCTAATTCAGTTGGTCTGACATACCTGCTTGGCCAATAGGTCTCCTTCTAAGAACCAGATGAAGTGCTAATTTATCTCCGATATTGTAAGACAGATATGTAAACGAACACAAGACGCAAGATAGAGGTGCACTTCATACAACAACTGAATCAAAGGGGCATAAGCTTTCATGAATCACAGCTACTATATATTTCATCTCATGAAGCTCTGATTCAGTTTGTCTATAATGACTTGGATGAAGGGGTGGAATGCTCTATGATTACATTTGATACCAAGCTATGAAGAAATGCAGGCACACCAGAGTGTAGGGTAAGGATCCAGGATGACCTAGACAGACTGGTTCAATGGGCTGATCAGAAACAGATGAGGCTCAACATGGAAAACTGCCAGGTCCTTCATCCGTGTAGGAAGAAGTTTCACCGTAATTATAGGATAGGCGGTAGCCCACTTGGTGGCACAGCATCTGAACAGGACCTAGGGGTCATAATCAACCAGAAGATGGATATGAGCCACCAGTGTGATGAAGTCACCAGCAGGGTGTACAGAACTCTGGCGTGCACCAGCCAATGTGCTGCCAACAGATCCAGAGGTGTGCTTCTCCCTCTCTACTCAGTGTTGGTGAGGCCGCAGCTGGAGTACTGTGCCTGATTTTGGGCCCTGCACTTCAAGGAGGATGCGATTAAGCTCAAGAGAGTGCAGAGAAAGGCCACCCACACGACCAGAGGATAGGCCATATGAGGAGAGACTCCAGGAACTAGGCTTGTTCAGTCTGAGTAAGATGAGGCCGAGACGTGACTTGTTCTCTGTAAGGGCAACTAGAACCTGCAACACGCTCCCAGCAGAGGTGGTGCGGTTGCCATCTTTGGACGTGTTCAAGAGAAGGCTGCATAAGCACCTTGTTGAGCTTGTCTGAGCTCTTTAACCTCCTGCCTATGGCAAGGGACCGGACTTGATGATCTTCCAGGTCCCTTCTGGTCCATTGATTCTATGATAAGGTGCACCTACCTCTACTTTGACTTCAGACTAACACAGCTAAGTACCTCTCTCTGCATTTAAAAGAAGGAAGGGCCATAAGGACCATGTTTCAATGTCCTCATGCACCTTGCATTTTGGGTTTCTGAGTAAATGCAGGGTCTTCATAAAGTCCTTGTGTACAACCTAAGTTATTAAAATTTAAAAGTGCACAAGGACTTTATGGAGACCCTGTACACAATAGATAACGTTCAAATCCTTGATGGTCTCTGAATTAACTGCAGTTATAAGACTACATATAATTAGACTGAAAATTATGGTAAATTATTTTCATTCACTGATATTCATGTTTGATGCTTTGGTCATTACATATTAACTATCCATCTGTTATAAGCATAGATTTTTATATACATTTAAATATACTGTATTGCTCCTGCAACTTCTTACTGAATAGTTGCAATTTAACACTTTCTTAAACATTTTGGTTGTAGGACAACTTAAAACCCGACTTGCAGGTCGTTACCATCTGCAGAAAGCAGTTTAAAAGTGGGCACAATCTCTGCATTCCATTATTCTGAAATGGGTTTGAATATATATTTTGCAGCAAGGGAGGTTTAGATTGGATATTAGGAAAAGCTGTCTCACTAGGAGGGTGGTGAAGCATTGGAATTTACCTAGAGAGGTGATGCAATCTCCAGCCTTGGAGGTTTTTAAGTCCTGCTTAAAGCCCTGGCTGGAATGATCTAGCTGGAGATGGTCCTGCTCTGAGCAGGGGGTTGGACTAGATGTCCTCCTAAGGTTCCTTCCAACCCTAATTTTCTATGATTCTAGAATATAGGTTTACCCCTTTACTATGAAATGACTTGCATTTCTCCTACTTTTTTAAATTACACATTCTTAGAAATATACTCAAATTAATTAAATTAAAATGTTTAATGTTAGTAATCATATTTTATTTATGTTGGTGCCTGGAGAGATGGGTTGAAATAATTAAAACAAAACCTGCATCAACTAAGAAATAGATTAAATGCAGCTGTAAAAAATGCTGAAATCTTATTTTCAAAAAACATTTACATGACATACCTTTTAAAAATGTTACCCTAACAGACTTTAACAAAGTGGGGAGGAAAAAAAAAAAGAATCAGGAGATACTGAAAAGCCAGATAAAAAAGAAAAGGGAGAAACAGAAGAATGGACATGAATAGACAGATTTAAAAGCTAAATCCTGAAGTTCTCAACTGAGTGATAATTGCAGGAAGCAGTCTTGGGCAAAGAAGAAAAATCTAATAAAATGTGTCTGGCAGTATTCTAGATTGAAAAACTAAATGTTATATCAAAGAGATAATGATCACACTGAACAGGGGGAAGAAAACAGTAGAAAAGTGAGACTATACAAGTCTTTACAATATCTGTGTAAATATAGTGCATTACATATGTACTATAACAATTCATACCCAATTTGGTCAAATAGTGATTTCTATGCAATGTACAGGATATCAGTCCACACTTTTTTAAACAGTGTTCACCAAAATATGGACTCATCCTGTAGAAACAAATGAATGTTCAATACCACACAAAGCAAGGACCTTGAATTCAAGGTTCCGGAGGGACACCACTAAATAAAATTGTATGGTTCCCCAAGTCAGAAGCTTTCCTCTGAGGGCTTTTCAGAGGCCAGGCAAACCAGAGGTCATCCAAGAAAAAATTATTGTCCCACTATGATTATGATCACTGGATCAGACAGAATATGGGGTCATTCGGATTCTGTTCAATATAGCTCAAATGTAGCAAAACCGAGATCTGAGGATGCACTTCATGTTGAGATGCATCAACATCTGGGAAAAAACAGTTATTCTAAGAGCCAACAGCAAGCCACAGGCAAGTTCTGCCATCAGAAGAATCAGAATTGACAAAAAAATAAGTGTCAGCAGGCTGGCTAAGCCCTCTTGCACCCACAATAATCAGCTGACACTGAGGGTTTACCTGTAACACGAAATGTGTACTGATGGATTTTGTGAGAAACAGATTTTTTGCCTTGAGTAATTATCCCTCCCACACAAAATGCAATCTTTCAAATTGGGACCTGAGGATAAATATAATAAAAGCAGAACAAAGGAAAGCAAGTTTAAGAGCTAGTTCAAGAAGTCTGAACACTAAGCAGTCCTCTCTTTAGTTCAGCAATTTTTGCATCTCTTGAGGTTGCATAGTTCTCTGCTATCTTTGCCAAAGATTCATGGTACTTCTCCAAGCCAGCCCGCAGGTTCAAGTAGATCTCCTAAGATGAGATAATTAGGATGAAATTAATTTCTTGCATATGCACAATAATATCAAGTATCAGCAATAACAGACAATTTAAGAAACTATGCATGAACTTGATCGATTCCAAGTCTATGCTCAGTCCCACTCAGGAGGAAGCACCCCCGAGCAAGACAAAAAGCTAGAACAAAGGGGGAATGAGGGCAAGAGTATTTGCCATCCCCTAAAGTCCACAGGAATTGACTCCCAGACCTGCAAAGCCCTCTACTCTCCTATGAGCCATCTCTAGGGTCATAGAACACCAGCCCTGAATATCCAAAATACTCCGGAAGAAAATGCCTCCTTGGTATGCTGCTATTTTTCCCCAAACCCACAGATCCCTGAATAAGGGCCTTTAAGAGCCTCAAGTTATGAGACAGCCTGTTAGGCATGGGATCTCACAGAGTTTTCAGAAGGCCAACTGTGCCACATCCCAGTCCCTCTTTCCTCCCTCCTGCAGCACACCCAAGTTTCTCAGGAGAACACAGCTCATGTGGACTGTAGATAATGCATGAGGACAAGGTATTTCTTACATCTGCTGCCAGAGGGATCAATGTACAGGATCAGTAAGGGCTAGTGCTAGCAGAGAAGGTGGACAGGACATCAGAGCACAGGAACATCTCCACAATCCTCCGCTCCAAGTAGGATAGCCCAGAAGTTACAACTCACTTCCCACACCTCACAGGTGCTGGCTCTGCCTTGGAGTATAGCGGTCTATAACCACAAGTAGTTTACTACAGTTAACATGCCAAACTGTGGCTGCTAATTAATGTGCTAACACATTTTGAAAACAACTTAAAAATCAATGACATTTAAAACCCTGTGGACTACATAATTCCAATGAGTTAATCTTTAGTCTCACTACTTCCAGTGTTCTTGCTACTGGCAGAGAAATGGGAAGTGGCTTTTTGGACTCAAGAATATCAAACATATAAAAGGGGCTATATGGAACTCTTGATCTCTCTTGACTGACATACTTAATGTAACATTAATTTCTTTGCCACCGGCCTCATGTACTGATTTTGTGGCAGATTTTCTTTTGTGGATAAGGAGGAAAGTGAGATCATGCTGATCCTAGAAACTCATTTTCAGATTTAATTAGGCAGCAGCGATTACAACTCTTAAAAGCTTCGACATGGAACAGTCTTCTTGGTTTATTATAATGGCTACAGAACTCATAATAAAGACACCTCAGTAGCAACCACAAGTCCAGACAATTAAAAAAAGAGCTCATGCTCACCTGAGCTTTCATTTTTTCTTTTTCAGTGTTCTCATTCAGCTGCTGAACTTTGGATCTTATTTGCTTGATTTCCTTGTGAATTGCTGTCACCTTCTCATAAACAGCCCCTCTCTTTTCCTGCACTCTGTTACAATGCCTAAAGCAATAAGTAATGAAATAGTGAGTGCTAAACCATGACATTAACCCCAAATCAAACACAAGCACAAAGATGGATTTTGCACCACAGATGTATGTCAATGAAAGTGATTTTCTAAATCATAATACAGAGCTGCACTTGCAGGATTAGTAATACTTATCTTTCTACAGGCACAATTATCTCTATCATACTGGCATCAGGAAAGTTACTTTACTCTTAAATCCTCAAGCCATTTAGCATCAAGAAAACAAAATTCAAAAGGTATTAATAATTAACATTATAAAATGTACATTACATTAATAATCACAGATTAAGTTTCTCATCTGCTGTCAAAACTGACTTCACTAGAGACATACCAACATAAAAACAGCTGAAGTGTGGGTCTTCAGTAGTTTTCTACCTTTGAACAATGCATTCATCATGCTCTAGTAGGCAGTATGGTGTGAAGGCCAGCTAAAACACCAAGTAGGACCTGAACTTCTGTCATTTCATCTTTAAAATGAGACAATACTCCTATCACTGAGACGGCGTAATTAATTTGCACTGTGCTTTGAAAATTGCTTACAGATTAGTTTTTGGAAACTCCAGGGTTTAAGAAGGATCTGGGTGGCCTGTTTTCAAAACAATTCAGGAAAAGCAACAACTAAGTTTTGCACTGTTATCAATAGCTATTATGACCAGACCTTACATGTTCGACAGCCCTGTCCCTGTGGAACATGCTTCAAAATTAACGTTCCAAATTCTCAGTTTATTTAAAAAATAAATAAATCCAGGAATTTTTCAGGGTTTATCTTTGAAACAACAACCAGGATGAAATCAGGATAAAAGGAAGAAAAGGGAAAAAAAAATCAGTTTAAATTGGGGAGGGAGGGAGTAAAACTGGGACTAGGGAAGGGGTGAGGGAAGGGCGTGGCACAGCCCATCAGCTGTTCCCAGGGCTGCAGTAGGGAGCAAATCAGGGGGGAGCTGTAAATTGGTACAGGGCAGGGGGGCGTGGCTCTTGCTGCTATGCATCCCCCAGGAGGGCTGTGTGCTGGGGGGCCTGTGCTGGGATCTTCGCACACAGATTAGTGGTAGGAAGCACATGGTGCTGCACCCTACCTTTCTTTCCTGGCTGCACTCACACCCCTCCAGGCTGCCCTGGCATTTGTGGGGAAGGAGGAGTGGCTTGTGGCCAGATGTGGGGTGGGAGGAGGGGGGGACCCAACCCTGACCCCAGCACCAGCACCTCCTGCCCCGGCTGGGGTCAGAGCCCCATGTCCCCAGGCAGCAGCTCCAGCCCCACAGGCCCGTGCAGAGCGGCTGGGTACAGTGCCCACTGCAGGAGCTCACAGATCCTAGCACCCAGGGCAGAGCTGAAGTCAGAGCCGCTGGGGTGCAGCTCGGACCCATCTGCCCCAGGAAAGATTCCCACAGCCTGGCCTGCCTCACCTGAGGTCAGAGTCAGGAGCCCCGTGCCCCCAGGCAGCAGCGCTAGCCAGCCTCCCCCAGCCCTTGTGCAGCTGCCACCAGCCCTCCAACCCTGCATGTAGCCGCTGCTACCACTCGCCCCCCCTGTGTCCACCTAGAAACCTGTGCCTTCGATAACCGGCACAGGGGTACTTTTTGTTTACCAGCACCACCTGTTTTTCAGTTCATATCCCCGTTAACCTGCACGAGTGGGGAATGGGTCATTCCCCACTTGTGCCAGTTAGCAGAGATTTGAACTGATAAACAGGTGTAAATCAGTAAAAACTTAATGACTGCAAAAAAGAAATCAGGGGATTTATCAGCCCCATTATTATTGCTGTTGTCAGTTCCTTTGTTGCTATGCCACCATGTTTCTAGCAAACCCACTCCAACTTCAACTGCAATCACTCAGGAGTCAAGCAGCTTACGTTGCAAAAGAGTACTTTAGCCTTTTCCATGGCATCTAGCAAACCAAAAAAACCCCAAAAAGCCCCCACTCAGCCCATCCCATTGGTATAAACAACTTCCTTTGTCAGGAACTTTGACAAAGGAAAAAAGTAGAACCTAGGAGGCCAGATTCCAGACATCTACCTACCACACAGACCCAATATACTTAGGCATGGGCTTGACATTGATAACAGTGACATGAATTAAATGATCTGCTGTCAGTTCCAACCCATGTATGAACTCAGTAATGAGGCATCCCATATGGCCCACCTAATGAGCACCACAATGACACCACAGCCTTTGTTAGCCCACCTCATCCCATTAACATACAAGCAAGACTGTGACAGCAGGTGACAACCTTCACCTTCTCAAGCAAGCTCATGACGCATCTCAGGGAAGAACTTAACTTGAATTATTTCACATGACAACAGAGAGAGCCAACTAAAGACCACCAGATTAAGCACTTCCCAGAAGATATGATTTAAGACTTTTGACTTCAAGCCATGGCCTTCCTGGCTGGTGAAAGTCTACAGCTAATGCCTGATCCTGACTAAAATAGCCATTCACAGAAACAGAATCCCCTCATCCCCCTCCCACTCGATTCACTTGGTGGAACATCAGCTGTGTGTATTTGCCAAGTGTAAATTATATACACACTCCATCACACCTTAAGACTGAATATGGTCTGCTGTTAGCGAAAAGTTGCCAACCCTTGGTCTAGACCAAAACACAATCGGGTTCAAGCCAGGATGTGACATGAAAACCACATAAGAAGCTCTGTCCCCAGCACTGAACATAGGGGTCACATCTACAAGTTACGTACATTCAATGTAAAATCTACAGTATGCTGAAAAGAAAGAAACTGACAGCAGTCTTTACTAGCAGGGAACATTATGCTACAGTGTTCATTTCAAACTGTTTTTTGTTTCAAACTGAACCAACAGCTGGCTCCTACCCTGAGGATCTGTAAGAAGAGGCTAGATGAACACCTTGCTGGGGTCGTTTGACCCCAGTACTTTTTCCTGCCATGGCAGGGGGTCAGACTTGATGATCTGCTCAAGTCCCTTCCAACCCTACCAACTATGAAACACCTCCATTTTAGACATATTTTAAGCTGCTTTAAAATTCAAAAAGAGTAGGAAACCAGGGAGTTCTGCCATGAAGTCTAGATTCGGGTTTCTGTAGTATACACAAATACTAAGAACGACCAGAATTTGAGATGCCGCAGTATGCCACAAAATTCAATTGGCCAATAATTTTGTGTGTTCTTTCTGATGTTATTAAAGCTTGATGTCCCAGATCTCTCTCGACTGCAGGCCAGCAACCCCTTGATCTCACAATGAGGCCACTAGTCCTGTGTTTGCAATATTATTGACTTCCGTCATGGAAATAATCTTGTTATAAACAGAACCTTAGGACTTCCCTATAGTATCAAGTAGAAAAGAAGATGGGCTGAGAAGCTTTGGTCAAATTATACTTTTCCTTTTGTTTTTTTTAGAAGAGTCACATCAGGTTAAAACTCCTCTGAGATGCAAACCCCCATTTCTCTATGGGTCACGAACATCTTTGATAATGAGCAAAAGTAGCAAGGGAAATTAGGAACAATTCATGAAAGGCAAATGGGGATTTGTTGAAATCTGATAAGTTGGAAAATTATCCCAATGTGACATTTTCTTTAAAAAGATAAAAGAACCAAGAATACGCATTATAAATTAAATTAGTAATCCAATAAAAGAACTGCTATCCAGTCACATTGCAATTATTGATTTGAGACCCCAAGTCCCTGCCTACAGCATTACTGTTCTTAAGAGAACTATCCCTCCTCATCACTCCCATTTCCCTCTACAGTATTGGCCACATGTTTGTACCAGGGACATGAATTTTGGAAGTGTATATTAGAGATAAAGTAGCAGAAGCAGAAATGCCAACTCATCCATACTCAAATACTGTGTGCTTATATTGCTCAACATCTTCATGTTTCTTCTTTATCCTTATTCCAGTTGTAGACAACTTCTCATGTTTAGCAGTAACTAGTCTCTTTAAGGACATTTCATCTGTCTTGGCATTCTTCAGCTCTCTCTGAGCACTCTCAATCTGGTCCTCCAGATTTCTGACCTGTAGAATTTTAGAAAAAAATACTGAAAAGCAATTCTGAAAGACTAAAGACATTGTATTTCTCTACTAGATATTTACTAAAATAAAAAAATTACTCATTCTTATTTTGATAGCTGGCAAATATCAGGCTAGATATCAGGAAAAACTTCTTCACGGTAAGGGTGGCCAAAATTTGAAATGGGTTTCCAAGGGAGGTGGTGCTCTCCCCTACCTTGGGGGTCTTTAAGAGAAGGCTGGATAGGCATTTGGCTGGGGTCATCTGACCCCAGCACTCTTTCTTACCTAGGCAAGGGATCAGACTCTATGATCTGTTGAGGTCCCTTCTGACCCTAGCATCTACGACTATGAAATCAGTTGACTTTTACTGTAAATCCAAGCATTAATCTCAGCTTTTAGCAAATATTTAATAAATATGGCTTGATGAGGTCACATCATTTAGGACATATCTAACATCGATATTTCAGATCAAGCTTGAGGTCATCTTCAACCAAACCAAGCCATATCTTAACAACATACCTTATATATCCCACACCAAAACATATTCCCATTGTGCTTCTTATTTTGAAAGTGTGGCAAAAGATATATCCCAGATTCCTTTGTACCATTCACAGCAGGAATTGGAAATCATTCTGCAAATTGCTAGATCTTTCCTTCTGGCTTGTCTCTGCACCCAGGCAGTACAAAAGTGTCAAAACAAGGGACCAGGGATTTGTGCAACTGTTGCTGACTAACTGCACACACTCAAGACCTGAAGCATACAGGTAAGTTCCAAACACATTACAGAAATGGATCAGAAGTTGAGTACCATTGGTTTCCTGAATAGAGAATCAGCAGATATTGGCTTGAGGGCAACCTTAAGATTAATTAACGGTCAGTGTTGGCATTGTTTACTAAAACTTATAGGAACTGTTGCAAGGTGCAACATTTGTTATGAAGTTGGTCCTTGCTAAAGTTTAATTAATAAATGCTGGTCTTATAGTAATGATAACAACATTTCTAGTTGTCATTAAAATAAATAGTTTCAAGTACAATGATACTTCAGGCTTTAAGTTTCTAATCTATCTATAAACAGAACAAAGTCAAATTCATGTGTTCCTTTTCCACCTTCCTTCATACAACTCTTCCCTCCCACATCCCCAACAATACAAAATGGCTATAAGGTTAACAGTTTCCACTATTGGGACTCAGACACTAATAAAGGTGGTTAGAGATTCCCTTTCCTCTTCAGTGATGTAGAGTGGTTCCTATTCTCCAGCTAACCAATAGCTGCATTTCACAGCTTTTGATGTGGCTTGACATTCTTTGGGATAAAAGGAATTATTGAAATGAAAGATGACTGGCAAAGTAGATGAAGGACTTAACAGACTTATATCTGGGAGCTGAAAGATACTGTTTTGCTTTGAAATAAGTTCCACATTAGAAGATATCGCACATCTGATACAAACCTCTGATAAGATGCTGGCCATTCTGTCCACATTTTCTCCTTGGCTTTGCATTCTCTTCTGGTATAACTGCACCTCCAACTGACATGATGGCAGAATCTCAACTAAGTCTCGATAACTTTCATACTTCTCAATGATATCTTGCTTTAAAAATTAAGGAAGGGCTATTAATAGAAATATATTCATTCTTCTTTAATACAGCAACACACATTTACTCTTACCCTTGTTCCTGCACTCTGAAGGAAACAAAAATTTAAAAAATACAGTAATTCAAATTTTAGCTTTACAAAAAGGTTATACATTTGGACTATAACAACCCTAGGCAGCAGGAAAGGAATCATTGCTTTTGGAAGGCAATGGAGGATTTATAAGTATGATATCTAACCAAATATTTAGATAGGAGGAAATAAACCAATTAATTCAGTGTGTTACAAACTCTTATGGGGGGGTGGAAATGCAAGTGATACAGTGGAAAAGTATAATTAAAATAAAAGCAGCAAAAGCCAGGATGTCTGACAGCAGTCAAATAGTAATAACCACCACCATAACCCCGCAAAAACAAAAGCTACATAATCACAGAGAGAAATCTGAAGGAGTGTGAATTATGCACACTTCACTAAATGTATAAATGATCCAGTCTTGATCACAAGCTATAAAAGACAAACACAAACTTTATGAATGGTATGTTTTTGTGTGCCTCTTGTGTCTACCTACTGTTTTTAAGTTAAATAAAAAGGTGGGCATGTAACTGAAGTTAGAGACATTTTCTTCTATATTCCCCTGCTTATTTTGTGCATTTGACAGACATAGGCTTAGCCAATACCAATTCTCTCCCTACATAGCCATTTAGTTTCCTCTCATTTGCTATAGGCCTTTTCACACCTCAACAGTAGTGAAACATTTAATTGGAAGAAAGGATTGTAAAAACCATAAATTAGAAGGGGGACTCAGGGATATGTCTAGTTCCTGAAGCTACTTTTAGCTTTTTGTAGCTAGGATTTTAAGTGGATTGGATTCCCTAAATAAACTTTTTCCTTTAGAATTATTTTGAACTTGAATGAATCTATGATCATTTTGAAATTAAGCTGGGACCATTTTATCCAAAACTAACAGAGAGAAAACTCCAGCTTCAGAAATATTAAGTGAGAACAGAGATAATTCTGGAGCACCTGATCAAGAGCTGTAAGACAACTGCCATTCCCATGTTGAAATGCCAGGACACCAGAGACAGGGACAAGGAACAAGAAATTTAAGGTCTCCAAGTTTAGTAATAAAGCAGAGCAGTTTTGGATGGGAGTTACCAAAGCATGAGTGGTCCCAGCATGCTTAGAGGAAATCTTACTACACATCCACAGAGAATAGATCTACAGTGCAGGCTTCAACCTGCAAGTAGATAACACAGATAGCTTGCACAGTGGACAAGGTCTTCTAACTGCAGCCACACAGTTCTATGTGAACTAATCCAGGGGTGACCAACCTGTGGCACAAATGCCACAAATGGTACAGGCAGCCTCTGTGAGTGACACACTGCAGATCAGGGAGGGGACAGGCAGAACAGTGGGAGACAGGGCAGGGAGCCTGAGGCAGAGCAGGAGATCTCGCAGGGAGCACAGGGCAGGAAGTAGGAAGCACAACAGGAGATCAGATAGAGGGAAGGGGATCAAAATGGCATTTGGAGAAGGAGTGGAGCTAGTTTATGGTGTGCCAAAAGGATAAATTAGCCTTTGTTAGGCTGCACATTGCCAGCCTAACAACTTGTTTCCGTTTAAAGCTAGGTCTAGCAACTCTGCACCCTGCAGCGTAGGAAAAGGTCAAAGACGCAGGGTTTGCTTATTTCTTTTGTTTTTTAAATTCTTTAGAAAACATTTCCAAACTAAATCACCAATTGACTTAAAAAAATAAATCACAAACAGCTCTCCATATCTTTCCAGAAGAAAAAGGCTCATATTACTGGTCTTTTCCCTATGACAGAACAAAATTAACCAAAAGTACACTAATCAATCAAGTCTCACCTTAGCTTTCTTTAGTTTCTGAACAGTCTCTTTCATATGTTCTTTGTAATTCTTCAGTTCCTCTGGAGACTCTACAATTTGCGATTTCAGCTGCTCTTGTTCTTCTTTTAATGTAGCTATCATCACTTTTAGCTCATTCTAATTAACAAGAAAATTAAAATATATACTTTATCTCTACCAACCATTTTAATACTTAATTTTCATATTTAATACTTTAATATATATTTTAATTTCAAGTCAAGTGAGCACTTGTTTTCTGATTTAAGTGAGGAAAAATGTTCAGAGAGGCACAATTCATATTAACACAAGACGCTCACTGGTCTACAGACTATGTAGTTCCACATCAGGAAAATCATTTTAGCATTTTTGTTTAAAAACCACCAAAATTATTAAGTTATCCAAAAGCATATTGTAATTGCCATGCAAAGCACTCAGGTAAGGAAATACCTGAGTTACGACCATAAGGCTTACATTCAGCTCCCATCATTATACAGTTTTAAGTAACATGATTACAGACTGTTTGCCACATTCCTGCTAGCTACAAAGATTCTCAGCAATCAGAATTAATATACCCAAATGCTCATGAATAAAAGGGCACAAGTATCAATAGAACTCGAAAGCCAGCTTTATTCATAAGAATATTTGTGATTTGTGTTTGTTTCTGTTGCCCACTACTTATACTATGAAAAGAGAATATTGGTCAGGACACGTTACAATATATCTAAGGCAGCAAAAGCTATTGCCAGAAATGTAGGTACTGTCCTATTTACCCACCCATTACCATGGAGTGTTTTCAAATCCTTCAAAAACTTAAAAAGATGATGTAATTTTTATATCAAATACTAAACTGTTTTTAACAATGTTACAGTTGTACAGCTAAGTATTCAAGCCAGAAATTTACAAAAGGTAGCAAGCACATGCAACCTTAACACTATACCAGGGGTCAACAACCCCCAGCACATGTGTCAAGCACGGCATTTTGCTCAGCACACCACCACCAGCCTGGGCTCTAGACAGCTGCTGCCAGCCACGAACCCCGGGGCTGCTCCCAGCAGATGGCTGGACAGCTGCAAGCCCTGCTGTAAGCAGACCGTGGTTGGCAGCAGCTACCCAGAGTCTGGGCTGGATGCAGCCAGGAGGCTGCAAATATCTGCTCCGGGCTCTGGCATTAGCTCCATACTGACAGGTGCACGCACACCTCAGAGCAGATGGTGGGGGAACGGCCCGATCAGTGCAACCCTGGCCTCTTCCCTGCTGCCCGCACAGAGCTGATGGCTGGGCTCTGGAGCCCAGTGCAGCTGTTTGTAGCCAGCCTGAGCTCCAGGCAGCTGCAGCAGGCAGGCTGCAAACAGCCTCACCAGGCTCCACAGCCCCAGCATCAGCTCCATGCTGGCAGCGACTGTATGCGCACCTCAGAGTAGACAGTGGAAGGGCTGTGCTACCTCACGCCCTATCCCCACCATCCGCTCCAAGGTACATGTGCACCTGCCGGTATGGAGCTGATGCCGGAACCCGGAGCAGTTGTTTGCAGCTGGCCCAGGCTCTGGTAGCTGCTGCCAACCACAGAGCCCAAACTGCTTGCAGCAAGGCTTGCCGCTGAGTCTGCCTGACTCCCACCCATTCCAAGCCCAGCTCTGGCCCAGCCCCGCAAAGGATAAAGCTGGTGCTGCCACTTGCCAGGAGCACTGCACCTTTTGCGAGCTTAGCTGCGCTGGGGGGGTGGGTGGGTGGGCTGATAGACAGGCTCTGGGCCGTGGCCTTGGCCAGCTGCACTGCAGCCCAGGGACTGGCTCCCTAAGGAAGCACAGGGGCTCTGCCGGGACCAGGGCATTGTTGGGTCAGACTTTGTCCAGTGGCCCAAGAACCCGGCTCCATGCACCCGCACATCTAGTTCTGTGCGTTTGTCTGCCTCTGTCTAGTTCTGTGTGTGCATTTGTCTGTTCTGGGTGTGTTTTGGTTCTCTGCGTTTGCGCACATGGTTCTCTGGGTGCGTGTGCCTGGTTTTCTCTGAGCTCTCCTTTTTCTTTCTCTTTCTGTCTATCTCCTCTTTCTCTTATTTGTCTCTTTCTCATTGCAACATGCTCAACAAAAAAGGAATACACAACAAAAAAGGCAACATTTATGATCATTAAATATACCAATACACAGTGTGTCCTACTATGTACACCCCCCCCACGTTTCATTTTTCTGGCATGCTGGCACGCCGGCACCTTCCAAGATAGACAATGTGGCTTTTTTGGCACTCCAGCCAAAAAATGTTGCCTACCTCTGCATTATACTCTTGTTTTCATGGAATGAAATAATCTTGAATTACATAATTAGACACCTTCTAATATAATGCAGTATGAAGTTTTTCTTCAATCCCAATCTCAACAATATTCTTCTCCTTGTATATTATACTATCTCAAACTGTGAGTATGGACATATGGGTAACGTACCAGGTGTTAAGGAGGCAGAGCTTTATTGTACACCAGTTACTTGTGGTAACTGCTTGTACATAAGCTCTTTAGCTTCTACTCACTGCAGAGTAAGAGCATGCACATGTGCAATTGCAACAAAGCAGCTGATGCACAATACAATCCCATCCCCTTTTAACCTACCTAATTCATTTGGGTACTCGTATGTTATCATAATGATCTAGGTCCAGCAGTATCTAACACATCAGGCCCCATGAGCCTAATGACAGGAATGAAGCCAGCCTGCAGGCCAAATCACACCCACAAACCAGACCAGCACAGAGTCAGCATGCAGAGCCAGCCTGGTATGGTCACTGTATGCAGCATGCACTGATCCCAGAACTACACGCTGTATGTGGTATGAAGAGTCCATATAGGGTGTGCACTGCATGTGGCACTTGCACTGGACAACCTGTGCATGCCAACTGCAGCGTAAGGAGCCAGTCTGTGGACCCAAAATAGACCAGATCAGGATGCAGAATTCAGGGCCAGTCCAGTATTAATGCCGTATTCATTGTGTACCTTGGATCAGCCCCACACCTGTGTGCAACACACATCAGGTTCAGCCACAGCCCCAAGTGCAGAGCACACCAGATGAGTTCTACTATACATTGCTGCATGCAGCACATGGGGCCAATCCAAGACCCACAAGGCAGCACTGCAGGTCAGTGATAAGGCTGTATCTTGAGCAACACCACTGACTCAATCACTTTTTCTGATTTAAGGCCAAAAAGAAAGAGAAATTCACCACCTCCACAAAGGATTTTAATTTCAAACTGAAATGGAAGGTAAGTAACATTAGAATTATCTAGGGGTGAACTGATAAAGATTTTGGGGGCCAATACCGATAGCCAATTTTTAAGGAGACATATTGGCTGGTACCGATCTGATTTCCAATATGCAGCCCTGCAGCTTGAAGAGTTGCGTCCAGCTGGTAAATCTGTGGTTGAAGGGGAGCAGGGAGGGAAGAGGTGTGGCAGATCAAAGCCCCTGCAGTGAGGGAGGAGTGGGGCCAGGGCTGTCCAGCCCAGGTGGAACAGGCACGGGAGGAAGCTGAGCCCCCTGGATGAGCTGCAGTTCCTACTGCAGTGCACACCCCAGGAGGGTATGGGGGATGCTTGCCCACAGATCTGTGAGCGGAGCAGGGTGGGGCAGCTGCCACTGCAGGCTGGGGCTGCACTGGGGTCTTTCCTGCAGGGGCTGGGCCAGGCTGTGCTTGGGGAGGGCAGCAACAGTGCTGGGTGGGGGCTATAGGAGGCAGGGCTGCAGAATTCACCCCCAGTAGCCCCCTCCCTGCACCTGCCGGACATACCTCAGCTCCGTCCTGTGCCCACCTCACCCTGGCTGGGCAGTGCCTGCCTCAGCCCCTGCCCCTGCCCTGCTCCCCACTCACCACAGGGGCCTTGATCTGTGCCCCCCCCCCACCTCTTCCTTCCCACCACAGGACTTATCAGCTGCACCCAGCTCTCCAAGCTGCCAGGCTGTGCTCCTTGCCACCTACATGCTACGCTGAGGCTGTGCTCATGCACAGGACATTTAAAATCGGCCAAATTAAAAATCGGCCACATCAGAGTGATTTCCAGTACAGTCAATTTTCTTTACAATTGGTGCCAATCCAGTAATCGGACCAATGTATCAGTGCACCTCTAGAATTATCAATCCTATGGGACCTTACACAGTCTGGAAAGGAACCTGAACTCGTGCCATAGATTCAAGCCTTATTTGACCCATAGCATACAAAATGCCCAGTGTGCCAATGGCAACATTTGCAAAGCCCTGTAAATTGGTTAAGTTAAAAAGATTTTGAAATGCTTAAGTCTATCTTCTATGAGCATTTCTCCCCTGTTAAATTTCAGCTACCCTTCTCAGACTGCTTCAGCATTTGAGCAGTTCTTAAAATAATATTGTGTGTTCTCCCTGCTGCTCTTCACTTTTAAATGGTTGAACATTTTAACCCCAAATAGCAACTATGTAGACACAGTGCTCCCTAAACAAAATAGATATACCTACTCTAGCCTTAGAGAAGGCCTAAAGGAACTTCTGCTACAGAAAATGGCATTTCAAATGTGACAAGAAAAAAAAGACTCAATTCTCGTGTAGATTAATCATCGCACAAAGTGGCTTCTATAATGTAATTCTAAATCTCATCTTCTAAACTGCTCACATTGTGCTTCTCGTGAAAAAACTCTAGCTAAATATGAAACTCTCAAAAGACAAGGTCCATCACTTACTGCAGGCTACCATTCATACACCAGTTAAATTGTATTATACTTACAAGACTTCGGGTTCTCTCCGAAACTTCTGATTTTTTTTGTGAGGTTACTTCTTGCAAAGCTGTCTAATGAAGAAAACAGTTCAACAGTTAAGAAAGGAGCCAATTACATGTGTGACCTGAGTATTTACTATATAGCTTCTGCACTTCTGACACCAAGTACCCTTCCACAGGTGTCGAGGCCCTTACCTCTCACCTGAGATGCAACATTAGTTTGGATTACAACCCCCTTACCATCAACCATGAATACTACAGAAGGTCTCACTGGGGTCAGAGACCCTGCTATAGACTTCTCTCCAGAAGCTGTGGTTATATATAGGGACAATTATCTCAATGGGTGCATCTGCATGTGAAATTAAGGTGATGCAATAAACTCTGGTGCAGTCCATGCCAGTGCCAACTGTTCTTGGATGACTGGTTCTACACGTGTGCCCAAAATAGCAGCAATTTGAGTCAAGACGCAATAAACTCTGGTGCAGCCCATGCCAGTGTCAACTGTTCTTGGATGATTGGTTCTACATGTGTGCCCAAAATAGCAGCAATTGGAGTCAAGACCCTGGTTGGCTGGGCTGACCAGGTGCAATTTATGCCCCTGGTTGACATCTACATGTCCATTTCAGCAGAGTAAAGTATTCCACTGTAGTACTGTCCTCGACAGTACTATCCTATGGTGGAGTGAATTAGTTTACTGCCCCTTAATACCAACACACGTGTAGACTGTGATGCTTTACTGAGAAGTTAATTAGTCTGCAGTAAAGCACACATGTAGATGCACCAAGAGAGTACTTCTCAATTTTGAAAACAGTAGGAATACAGAAGATACATAAGGTAAAAACCACAGAAAGAAGTCTAACCACATGGCCCTTTCATAGTTTGTTAGCTGCCCCTGCTTGAGCCAGTTGGCCTGCAACTTCTGGCCATTTCCCCGTCAGTTTGTCAGCCTCATGTCATACTGACCACCCCCTCCCCTTCCCTTCTACCAGGGTCACCTTTAAAGTGGTCAGGGTCTTTTGATCTTTTAAGAGCAAGCCTTTCAAATTTCACCATCACCCAATGATAGCCACAGTATTCTCTTAGCTGCTTAGAACAGCATTTCTCAACCCGCGAGTCATGACCCAAAAGTGGGTCACAAGAATATTTCAAAGGGTTGCGAGCTGTGGCAGGGCAGAGGGGTGGCAGAAAGGCACCTGCCCCTTCTAGTGCGGGGTAAGAGGGCAGGGGAGAGCTGTGTGGCCAGGCTGACAGCACTGGGGCTGGTGCTCATGCTTGCAGGAACAGGGCAGCTGGGAGATGCTGCTTGAGGGGCAGGAGGGACCATGACCATGGTGCCTGCTGCAGCACAGCAGCCCAGGCCCAGGGGAGGGGAGGTGTCACAGGCCTCTCCTCCTGCTCCCTACAGCCCATGCTGGGGCTGGACTCGCTCTGCTGTTACCCAGGTGAGCCGGAGCCACTGCAGCCACCACACTCC
Organism: Crocodylus porosus; assembly: GCF_001723895.1. NCBI lineage: Eukaryota > Metazoa > Chordata > Crocodylia > Crocodylidae > Crocodylus > Crocodylus porosus. The sequence goes on from NW_017728907.1 coordinate 15,890,948, forward strand.
AGCCCAACCGGGATGGGGGGCAGCTGGGGCCCACGGCAACTGGGCCTGGGGAGGCAGGGGGGAAGGCATGTGCCCCCAGATCTGCGCATGGGCAAGGACAGGCTACTGCAGCAAGCTGGGGCCAGGGCTGTGCCAGGCTCTTCCCAGTGGGACTAGGCGAGACTATGCTCAGGGTGGGCAGGGGCAAATTTTGGGGTGACTGCAGCCCACACCCCCCTCCCCAGCGCCACAGCATTTATAGGCCGTATCAGTCAAAAAAAGCCTATTACCGATGCTCTCAATTTTCCTCATATCCGTGCCGATCCAATTTAGGACCAATGTATCGGTGCACCTCTAATAAATACCTTCATATTTTGATTTTGTATCTTCTGTTTTAGTCAGAAGTAACACTCTAATGTTTTCTGACAAACCAAAAGAATAATATCCATAATCAAAAACACTAAGCACTAGAGAGAAATATAAATGTCATACCGTTTTTCGACAATACTCAGTATTTAGAAGTTGCCGCAGTTCCTGAATGGCATCAGACAGTTGCTTGAACTCTACCTGCTGCTCTGCAGGAATGGTGCTATATACAAAAAAATGGAGTTGGACATTTTTAGTGCATACTAAAGTGTCACTACAGCCCTGGACTCAATAGCACAGAAAAGAAAACACTTTTCCCCACCTTAAAAGAACTTACAACCAGAAAGACACCCTTGTGACCAGATAGAGACTCAAACTCAAGACAGTAATTCAAATTCTGCTTTGGCAGGATGTTGTTGAAAGATTCCACAGTCAACGTATAATCCAAACAATTACTTAAGTAAAGAGGGAGGATGTTGGGAGCACTAAGGAAAGGGAATTGTATGTTTCAGATATAACATGAAAAAGTACAAAGACAGGAGTAAAACTGATACTGTGGCAAAACAGTCTAGATATTTAATGTATAAAATGTGCACAACATTACTGAAGACTTAAGACCCAAGACTTACACTTGTCAGATAAGAGGCTCTGCAGGTCTGTACTGAACATAACTGCTAAAAGGTTTTGTTTGTTTGTTTAAAAACAACAACAACAAAGCCGTTGGAAAATAGCCAGTAAGAACAAAAGATGGCTACAGATTTAAAAAGGACAATAGCAGAGAGGTGGGGAATATGCCTGAAAGAATTCTAGCTGCAAGTGAGAAGGGGACTGACAACTTGAGTAGTAATAGAGGGAGGTGGCTTTGTCCATCCAGGGTATCTTATGCCACTCATGCTGGAAGAACCATGTATTACAGGAGTTAGACTGTAAAGGACCTAATAGAAATATTTGTCTGAGACATGTTTAAAATGAGAGTTTTCCCTTCTCTAATTTGGGGACACTGTTTTCCCACTATTACCTATAAATAGTCAAAATAAATGCAGGGGAATTTCTTTAGTGTTCATACCATTACATACCCAGTTCATTTCTGTCACTGTGGTCAAGATAGCAAAACACAGTATATACTAATAGATTCCATATCAGTTCTGACTGACCCCGATTTCTTGAGGTCCTCAGATCCAGACTCACATGTCTTGCAGAGGTTTTTCTGCATAATACATGAGATGTTGCCTTTCCTACCATTTACACAGCTGAACATGTTGTCTAAGCTCTTATCTGTCTCTCAGCTACTGCACCAACATTTTCTCCAGCTTTCACAGACGAAATCTTGCTTCAGTCCTATCCAGCCCACCTGGAAGAAGAATTCTTCAAGAACTGCACCATCAAACCCATACCATATGCAAGATATATAGATGATATCCTTATCATCTGGACCAAAAACCTGCAATATCAGATTGCTTTCATCACAAATTTAATAACCATCACCCATCCATCAGACTCTCTAATACTCCACTACCAACAATTCCATTTTAGACACTGTGATCAATATCTAGTAGAGGTGCACTGATACATCAGTCCAATATTGGATCGGTTCCAATGTAAACTGGCTGTATCAGATATTGGCCAGATAGGGCTAACTATTTGGCCAATAAATGCCCACATTGTGCATAGCCACAGTGCATCACTCAGGCAGCAAGAAGCACAGCCGGCAGCATGGAAAGCTGCCTCCAGCTGGTAAGTCAGGTGGGGTGGAAGGAGAGTGGGGAGGGAAAGGGCTTGGGGGGCAGATCAAAACCCCCCTGTGGTGAGGGGGGGACAGGGGCAGGTGCTGCCCAAGCGAGGCGGGGGGAGGCTAGAGCTGCAGCTCGTGGGGAGGGTGGCTCCCACTGCTACTTACACCCCAGGAGGGCACAGGGGAGGCATGTGCTCCCAAGATCTGTGCAGGGCAGGGTGGGGCAGGCTGCAGCCAGGGTTGCACAGGGCTCTTCTTGGCAGGGGCTGGGTTCAGAGCAGACACCAGCGGCACTGGAAGGATGCTGCATCCACCCCAAATTTTGATGCCGCTCCGCTCCCAGCGCTGCTGCCACCAGCCGCCCAGCACAGCCCCAGCTCTTTCCAGAGCATGGGTGGAGGTGGGGCATTGAGCCAGGACTGTGCTGAGTGGCTGGCAGCAGCGGCAAAGTTTGGGGTGGATTCAGCATCACAAGATAACCACTTTCCCTCTATTTTTCAGTTCTAATCCTCAAAGGGAATTTACAAAACACCGTTCGTAGATAAGCCTACGAACTTCACGTCATGATTTTTTGTATCCAGTAGGTTTATGGACTAAATATAGACATTGGATTTATGGCACATTATGACCTGCCTGCCATTTAATAACCCCAGGTAACTCATCTGCATTTTACCAGCTACATTCTTCTATTGCTAGTTCAACATTGCCCCTTCCCCCCCACCTTTTCTTATCTCACACCTATTGTCTTCCATCCCTCTGATCCTCACGGTCACATTTGTATTTTCAGACATGCATTTTGACTTCTATACTACTCAGGAGAGCACATAATTCACCAACAGACTGTCTATATACCTGAAGAAGGGCATTTGTGCCCAAAAGCTTGCAAAGAACAGATTTTTCCAACTGTTTAGTTGGTCTAATCCAATATATCACATTTACCCAAAGAACAATGACTGCAAAATATATTTTCCTTCACCATGGCTTTAATTACAATAACCTTCCTTATATATCCTTCCAGTGTCTCCCCTGCTCTATCACAGTGTTAGATGCTTGCCTTCATTTTCAAACCCTTTAAAGCCTGTACCCAACTCTACCAACATCTTTCATTCATGTCAGGAAGCCAAGTCCTCCCTTCAAATCACCCCATAATATCAAACTCCAGCACACACTTGCTGGATTTTCAAATAAGCACCTTCAGTTTGCCCCCATGCTATCACTTATGCTTAGGAGATATCCCTTAACATCAATAAATTATCTCATTTTCTCTTTCAAGTCCCTCCTTAAAAAAAAACCTCTCCTGTCATGATGCCTCCACAGCAAATCATGCTCACTGATAAAGTTGTACACCTTGTTTCTAGTCTGCATGTGTTCAGCTTCACATTCCAGCTATTGATCTCTTTTTGCCTTTCCCTGACAGGCTAGAGAGTTCTTTACTTTCAAATCTTCTTCCTATCTAAATATCTTTAGCCCATGACTAAGTCACCTATTAGATAAATAGATTGAGCTGAAGTTTGCCATTAATAAGGTAGGCTTTGCAGACTGTGAAACATTCTTGCAGCAATTTTCTGAACTCTGCAACATTTCTTTGGAAGTGTAGGCACCAGTTGGACATACTATTGAAAACATTATTGCAATGCAAATATCAGAGGTAATGCCACTCCTACTCAGTATTCCTGCACTTATATACATGGATTACATTGGTGATCAGTCAAAATCACAGGGGATAACATAGTCAGTTAGTTATCTATTATAAATAGATAACTAACTCAGGGCAGTAGTCAGGGAGGCACTCGGAGCCCAGGGTGTAGCTAGTATGGGGGTCCAGGAAAGGTGGTCCTTCCTCAAGGAGGCTACCCTTGGCGCAGCAGGATGCAATTCCTCTGCGCAGGAAGGCGGGAAAAGGGTCCAAGAAACCTTCATGGCTGAGTGCAGATATCCAGGCTGGCCTGAGGGCAAAGAAAAAAACATACTGGCGATGGAAGCAGGGGGCAGGGACAAAGGAGGAGTATACCTCCCTGACCTGAGCTTGTAGGGATTTGGTAAGGAAGGCTAAAGCAGCACTGGAGCTCAGATTAGCTTCTGGGATTAAGGATAACAAAAAGTCCTTTTTCAAGTATATAGGTAGCAAGAAGTCTCAGGGTAACACTGGACCCCTACGGGGCGGGGCGGGGCAGGGCTGTTGGTGACGGACGCACGAGAAAAGGCAGAATTCTTCAACAAGTTCTTTGCCTCAGTGTTCCTGTCTGCTGACAATGGGGTGCTCTCGGGTGATAACGCAGAGAGGCCCAGGAAGGATGCAAGTCCCCCAACTGTTAGTTCAGACCTAGTTAAGGATTACCTGGAGGGCTTAGATGTGTCCAAGTCAGCAGGTCCAGATGACCTTCATCCACAGGTGCTGAGGGAATTGGCTGGTGTCATTGCAGAGCCATTGGCATGGCTGTTTGAGGACTCCTGGTGCTCGGGCCAAGTCCCTGAGGACTGGAAAAGGGCCAATGT
>NW_017728907.1:15896127-15913259 GCF_001723895.1 Crocodylus porosus
GCCGCACTTCAAGAAGAACATGGAGAACCTGAAGAGGGTCCAGAGGAGGGCCACTCGTATGATTGGGGGCCTCTGTGGCCAGCCCTATGAGAAGAGGCTGAGGGACCTGAATCTCTTCAGTCTCCGCAAAAGGAGACTCAGGGGGCATCTTGTGGCAGCCTACAACTTTATCAGGGGCCACCAGCAGGGACTCTGGGAAAGTCTGTTCACCAGGGTCCCCCTTGGAGTCACCAAGAACAATGGCCACAAGCTGAGGGAGGATAGGTTTAGGTTAGATATTAGGAAGAACTACTTCACTGTAAGGGTGGCCACTGTAAGCCTGGAACAGGCTTCCCAGAGGGGTGGTGCTCTCACCTTCCCTGGAAATCTTCATGAAGAGACTGGATAGGCACCTGGCTGGGGTCTTATGACCCCTCCCACCCCCCAGTGCTCCTTCCCGCCCCTGGCAGGGGGTCAGACTAGATGATCTGTCTAGGTGCTTTCCGACTCATTGATTCTATGATTCTCAAGTCCCAAAGCAGCCAAGTGTTCTCAGATCAGACCTTAAATTACATACTTTAGAAGTGGTGCTCAACCTCCAGTCCATGGGTCAGATCTGGCCTGCACCACTCCCCAAAGGTCTGAAAATTTGGTAGCAGGGGAGTGGTGGCAGCATTGATACTTCCCTGCTGCCAAAATTTCAATGTCACAGGTCAGCGTGCAGCCAGATCCAGGCAGGCAGGGTTGAGCCAACGTATAGCGAGACCCAGGTACACAGGATTGCCCCTGTGAACTGACCCCATACAGGATCTGGCCAACAGATCAATCCTGCCCACTCATTTGGCCCATGGGGCCAGAAGGTTGGGCACCACTGCCCTAGAACATAGACTTCATTCATTCAAAGTGGTAACATATCTTTGAAGTCCTGCTTCATCTCTTACTGTACCAAATTTCAGGATTAACTGCAAACTCACTTTTGATTCCTCACTCATTTCTTTACAGAAAAAGCAAGCTATCACTCCTACAACCTGGAAAGAAGATAATATTCATTTTTTTCTTTTAGCAGATGGAATATTCTCAAACTGTTAAAGATGCCATACAGTGCCCAGATTGATTTAAGGAAATCAGTAACCAACCACAGTTTGGTGTTGGTCTTTTTGTTTTTGTTTTTTTAAGAGATATACATCTCACCAAATATTTTACTCCCAGGTAAATGTCACACATTTGTTATAACTAGAAAAGTCCACTGAAGTCAATTAATTATTAGATCTTGTACTCACTCAAGTTTCTCCAGCTTCATTGCTGCCTGTTGATTTGCTGTTTGCAACTGCTGTATTTTTTCCATAGTTGATTTCTGTAAAGTAAAATTTAAGACTTTCAGTGATACAATTTACAGCAGATGTCAGAAGTAGATTTTAATTAGCTTATGGTTTGTTGTCTCAGAGCCAGGTTGGTCCCAAAATCCACGTGCATGTCAATTTGCCTGTGCTGTTAAGACAGCTGAGATAATTAGTGAAAGAATTAGACTAGTCTACAGTACACTAGCTTCACTTTTCTGACAGATGATTGATACCTCCAACATTCCCTCAAAGCAGAAGTTTTTCAAATATCCAAGTCTTCACACCCAGAGCTTGAATATTTCTGAAGGTATTAAAGTCTATACTAAAGCTTTACCTTAAAAATTTCAGTACACAATTTTTTCCAAATATATCCAAAACATGTAGCATAAAAAGTATGACATATATTGATAGCCAATCTGATTCGCACTGAGCTTAAGTTAAATATAGATATATTCAAATGCATATTTTTAAAAACTGCAGTTTGTGGCAAACTGTGTTCTTTAAGATGCTACCAACTCCATATAGGCTCAAGCTCCTTCAGAAACCCATATCCTGCATTGTAAAAAAGGAAAAAAAAAAGACTGATCAAGTTAATACTTCACTTATTTACATACTGTTCATTACAAAGACAGCTTCTATGCCAAGCCTTTCAAGTCAAAAGACTCTGTATATAAGATACAGAACCAATATGTACCCAAGAATCAGAAGCAGCCATGCCCAGGTTATGTTCTTCAACTTAAACAAAAGGAACCTTAGAAATAACCAAGCCTTGAATAGAGGATAAGCAAAAAGTCCCCTCCTCCTATTGCGATAGGTTCAGCCTCATTCTCATTCTCTGGCACAAGGAGCCATACACAAGTTCCTGGAGCTAAGTGCCTTGCCCCAAAGTCTTAGCCTAGGTCTCATTAGTTACATCATCTCTGTAGATTGAATCTACCTCAAAATGCAGAAAATGTTGAAATAGTTTCCACTGCAGCCAACCCTCTCTAGCCATAGCCTCATATATTAGTATTAGGGCTTTGAATTCAGATTGGAAGTGAAAATGGGAAAAAAAAAAAAGAAAAAAAAAGAGAGAGTTTGTGGAGCACCAGTGTGATACAACTACATCAGCGTTGGCTGTTGGGTGTGTATTCACTTATGTGCATCAACAATCTATTTTCTACGTACTGGATATATTCAACAAAACTAGAGTATTCTAATCAGAAAGTAACCAAATGCATCACAAAAACTAGGACCTCAATTAAGATGGAAGGCTATAATAGCTCAGGGCTGTTTAATTGGTAGCCCACAGACCAAATGAGGCCCATATGGTTAATTTGCAGCTCCCAGGTTCCTGCCTGACAAATGCTCCCCCCCACCCCCATGCCAGAGTTTGTGGGATACTCCTGGGATCTCCACTCTCTCCTTTGATTTCCACATCCTACCCTATAGAGGGCAGGGCAACAAGGGGTGGTTGAGGGGGTGCTCATGTGGGTGTGTAGTGGTGGAGAGGGGGGCATGGTGTACAGCCTAGGAGGCCTATAGCTTGCCTTGCTGTTTCCAAGCGTTGTTTAGCCCCACCTACTTATAAGCTGGACAGTTCTGCAATAGCTTTTCACTTTCTACAAGTCAAAAGCATACCTTGCTACTTTAAGCAGTCTGCATCCGCACGTAGAAAAGAGAGCACCATAATGACAAGACCTCAAAAGCCATGATCAAACTGCTCTTTATACAACCACTAATTCCAGACACCATGACATGCTTAACTGGGCTGAAAATGGATAAAAATTCTAATGGACAAGGTTCCTCAAGAGAATTCCAGCAATGTCTTCGATGCCACTTATTCATACACTTGCTTGATACCTACAGCTCATTGGCACAATAGAACTTACCATTATTCAATTAACTCCTTATACACTGCCTTACACTCTTGTGTACACTCTTAATGTAGATAAGTCACCTGGAATTTATTCCAAGAACTATTATATAGAAGCACAAAATTCTGTAAGATACATAGATGAGACTAGTACACTTCTACAACAGAATCTCTCATCCTTCCTACTTCCAGACATAAACCAATATATTTTTGAAGGACATATCCGAGCTGTACCATAAACCACCATTTCTCAACCCATGGGTCCTGACCCAAAAGTGGGTCGCAAGATTTCAGAGGGTTACAAGCCATGGTTTGAGAAACACTGATCCCAGGAAAGCACCAAGACTGCAGAAAGGCAGAGGGAAGGCACCTGCCCCTTCCAGCAGGGGTAGGGAGCAGGGGAGAGCTGCGAGGTCAGGCTGGGTACTTGCAGGGGTGGGACAGCCAAGAGACACTGATCTGGGCGTGGAAGGGGCTGTGATCAGGCCGTCTGGTGCAGCGTGGCTGCCCCAGCCCAGGGTACGGGCTGCCACAGGCCTCCCCTCCTACTTCCTACCGGCCCGTGCTGGGGCTGGACTCGCTCTAATGCCACCCACACGAGTTGGAGCCTGAGCAGGAAGGGGGCAGCTGGCTGCAGGCTTGGAATGAGGGACACCAGCATGACTGGGAGTGGGGAGAGAGGGTCTGGGAAATGTGGGTCGTGCACCAGCCTGGCTGGGGAGTATGGATTGGGACAGGCAATGAACCTTTGCAAATGGGTCCTGGTAGGAAAGAGGATGAGAACCACTGCCTTAAACCATACTAAATCTTACGTATGTCCATTGTAATTCCAGGTAGGCATTACGACACGATCCTTGGAAGTGAATGAAGTTGAGAATAGCACTGAGGAAGCGAGCTGTCCGCTTTGCTTCTAAAAAGAAACAGCAAAGAATAGCAAGTGTTTTAATTTCCATTTGCACAATGATTAATTGAAAAAAACTGAACACAGCATAATTCAGACAGCTAAATAAGAGCAAAGATGGAAGATAAAAAAAGTACCAAGTTAAAGATACCACTGGGTTTTTGTTAAAAATGTACTATTACTTCAAAGGAAGTTCTGAGACTGCCTACCCACATTGTCCAAGAGGAGAATGTCTTGTAGAACTCCAATAACATTTTTCTGTTATTTTACAAATATGTATTACTGAAACGCATTTATAAAAAATAAATTTCTACAGGTGAAATGGCATTAAAAGTGATGTGATTAAGCCACATTTCTCAAAAAATTAAACAAACCTATGCCAAACCTTGTAGTTGTTACCTTATCAGTAACTAGGGGGGGGGGGGAACCCATCCCTGCAACCTACACTTGATCTTAGAGGAAACCACATAAAGCTTTGAGTTTCATGCGACTACATGCAGTCTCAAGGACCTCATACAGTTTAACAAGAAGTATAAACTGGATATAATAACTAGAAAACAGCCATTTGCTTAAAAAGCTATGTACAAGTTGGTACAGAAGAACTGGTAAAGAGGAAGAATGGAGTCAAAAAGGGTCTCTTAACCATACAAATATCCTGTACCAGCCATAAAGGGGATTCCAGCAGACTATTCAAGAACATCCAAAGATCAGTCCTCAAGTGCATGAACCTTTCTAAAGTTCCATTTGAACTGAGTAAAGAGAATAAAGGGCAAGACACTCCTCAATGTCTGGGAGAAAATAGAAACATTCAGAAATTATCTAAAAACACTGTCACCTACTAATCATTATTATTTTTATAATTTCTTTTCAATGTCTGGGAGAAAATAGAAACATTCAGAAATTATCTAAAAACACTGTCACCTACTAATCATTATTATTTTTATAATTTCTTTTCATTTTAGGGTAATAATAAACATTAAAAGACAACTGCAAAAATTATCACAGTTTATTATCAGGCCAGTAGCAGGCCAGTTTCAGAAAGCATCCGAGATAAATGAATATTAACTGGACTGGCTGAGGTATCCCAAGGATAGATAACTGCTCACTGGGGTTAGCAAACCCTGGTGACAAGTCAAGAGAGGGCATTTGATGGCTTCACCACAAAACTTCACAAACACAATTTGACATTTCCTAACAGAAGAAAAATCCCAAGAGTCTTTGAAGGTATTTTACAAAATTGGTTTAGACATCACATGAGTATGTAAAGCCATGGGTGAGTTAAGAGATGCTTGCTTACTTGGATTTATGATATCAGCGATCTGAAAGTCATTAACACGACAGATGGGAAGAAAACGCCCCCTGTGGAGAGAAATGTACTGGTTCTGTGAACAAGCTTAATTCAAAAGACAATTACAGTATCTTTGCCCTATATATATTCAGAGGTATTCAACTTCTGTTTTGTGCCACAGTGCCAGAACCAGAACATATAGGCACAGGCCTAAATCTTGAAGCAAGTACAATACTGACCAAATAAGCTGATGTTTAAACTGTATAGCAAAGACAAACTAATATTATGGATCTTGAACTGTTACAATATCCTGCTTATGGATTTTTTTTTAATTAAGTTGTTTTTTCCCCCCCCACACACAAAACCATCCAATTACCAACACTTTTTTAAATCAGTGCTATTAACTTCCTTCCTGTAAGGCATTAGTTTTGGTTAAGTAGATACCTGAACAAAACAAAGAATTATGGTACCATCCCCATTTCAGTTGGTAGAATTCGTACACTGAATAATTTCAGATCGAAGAAAAACCTCATTAAAAATAGTAAGTTTCAGCAATGTTAATTTAAGTGTTCTACATCTTCTGTTGTGGGCAAGCTTTCAGTTAAGTTTTTCCTCTGGCAACATGCTGTACATACACAAAATATGCAGTTTTATGCAGATGCCCCTGGATTTATTGCTTATTAATGAAGCAAAACATGAAAAGGGTTTTCCAGTACAAGCTCCATGAACTGATGCACATCAGCTTCAGTAATCAACAGATCTGGAAAGCATTTTGTATTAGCTCAGTGGGGGTCAATTTTTTTGGCAGGCATGAAACTAAGTAAGCCTTGCACCTTCCTTGAGTGCCACTCCAATCCCTTTCCCCTGCCTAATCTCTTGCTCTGCTTTCTGCCCCTTCCCTGTCTGTCCCTGTATTCCCAGCTCCCTCCCTGGTCTGCAGGATGCCACACACAGATGCTGCCTATGGCATTTGTGGCACACATGCCACAGGTTGGCCACACCTGTACTAGCCTACCAGATAGGATTAACGGACTTCACATTCCACTGAACTTTGCTAATCTTTAATTTTTCTGCAATTATTTCTAAATTCTGTTTTATGCCAAAATTGCCTTCAAAGACTGGTATACAAGACATCTCATCCACTTATTCTACCAAATGCCATATGGCAGGGATACTTAACACCCAACCCGCAGTGCTGCACCATTTGGCTCATGGGGCTCCCATAGATCCAGAAATTTGACAGCAGGGGATCATCCCTCTGCTGCCAAATTTCCAGACCCATGTGGAGTCCCAAGCCCCATGCACTGAATCAGGCAACAAATCCCAGGGCAGAGGGCCCAGAAGGGGCAGTACCAGGTCCCAATCCCAGCATGCAGGAACAGCACTGGGCCTCAAGACCCAATCCCACTGTGGGGGGCCAAGAGAGGGGGGTGCCAGGCCCCATGGCCCAATCTTTGTGCGTGGGACTTGATCCAGCCTAAAAACTAATCCCACACATCTGGCCCATGCAGCCAAAAGCTTGAACACCACTACCATCTGGTAACGAGTTCACATAAGGAAGCAGATACTATTAAGGCTGCAAAGTAAATTTCTCATCGTTTTCAAAGTAACTTTTTGGATGAATAAATCTTTACTAAATTGTAGGTTTCAACTGGTCATTTATTGCATTTCCTCTGAAACACCCCTCACAGTAAAGAGTGAATTCATAAGATCAGTTGTGGGCCGTCTTCTTGCCATTCTGTACCCTTACATTTTTTCGCCAGCAGCCTTCCAAAAGGTTTAATACTGTTCAGTGCATTAGCTCTAAGCCACTAAAACAGAGAAATTGGAATGCTTTACATAAAGTCAGCTCTTCCACTGCAACTAGAACAGAGCACAGCATCTGAAATTGCAGTGGCTCCACCAGGCATCAGGGTTGGGGCATCAGGCTTACGTGACTGGCTAGAACCACCTATGTATCTAATAAGCCTAATGCAATTCTCAGTTCATTTGTATGGCACCACAGTACAATGTTAATCCAAACCTCCTGCATCACAATTACATACAGCTAAACCATCACAAATTTACATAAATGCTATGGCTGAAGAGGTTCCTAATCTACTGAAGTGCTTACTGCATTAGACTGCCTTTGGTTCATCTGCTAGGGCAAGTGGCAGTGCTTAACACAGCCATGGCTCATCCCTGGTCATTGACACACATGCCCAATGGGGTTCTGTCCCCCAAATTTAAGCAGCAGACACCAAGCCCCATCCCCACTTGCCCTGCCCCCTCTATCAGTTGCAGACACCAGAAGACATTACTTCACATGTCCTGAATTTATCACCCCTGGTATACAGCATGCAGAATCAATTTATTACACTTACATATGAATGTACAGATTACAAACAGGTAGGAAGCCTTCCAAAATCTGTGGATATATTATTTCAACAGTGACTGGCATCTAAAAAAAAAAAGAGGCAATAAAAAAATAAAAAATAAAACAAGGAGTGGAACATACAGGCATTTCTTTTTCCTATGGAGATCATTCACATGCGATGGGCATATCAATTAGCGATCTGTATCCCCAAAGAGACAACTTTAAGAATCAATAACTGTGGTTCTCTTTCCCTTGTGCCTCCTGCAGCAAAATGGTGAAAATCAAGCAGTGAGACTGGAGGGGGTCCAGTATCATGGGTCTATGATACCATCTCTCCAGAGTTGCAAAATTAAAACAATGAATGAAAGCTTGCCTAGTTAATGTATTGGAAGCAAGAACTATTTACACACAATTTAAAATTTCACAAAAGAAAAAAAAACTACATCACCTCCTGAATGCTTTAGAACAGGGGTGGGCAATTATTTGGGCCTGAGGGCCACTTAGGGAGTTTTTGTGAGCTGTTACAGGCCAGGTCAGCACCCCCCACCCCAACAAAACTCCAGAGCTCTGCTGCATGCTCAGCAGAGTGGCTGGGATGGGGCCACAGGTGAGCAGGAAGCAGCATCCGCAAGCAGGACAGGCAGGCAGGGTGGGATCACGCGTCTGTGGCAGTGCAGGGCCAGGACCCAGGCCAGAGCCACGATGCACTCCCCACACGCGCCTATGATGGATGCCGGTTCCGCAGGCACATGCATGCAGGGAGCAGATCATGGCTCTGCCCTAGGCCTGGCCAAGGATGCCAGGAAGTGAGTCCAGGTGCTGTGCCACCCTGACCCTACTGCACACCCCGAGCCTGGGCCAAGCGGTACCAAGGGACCCACTACAGGCTGGACAAAATCCCTTGGCAGGCCAGGTCTGGCCCACAAGCCATATTCTGCCCACCTCTGCTTTAGGAGGATTGAAAGAAATGCAATTAACTATGGTAGACTAAGAACAGAGGTTAGGAAAAGTGAGAGTACTCAAATGAAGTAATAGATTAGAGCGTACAAACATTTCAGATTAGAACAGGGCCTAAACAGAAGTACAAACCTGTAATTAATAAGCAAATTGAAGCTTACTTCAAACGAATGTCACGCATCCTCAACATTTGCGAGGGATATTAGAGTATTTTTAAGCACCTGCATTACATTCTTTCATTCAAATATAACAGAGCATCAGCTTCATTGTAGCTAAGCTAACTGAATTACCTCAGTTAAACTACAGATGCCAACATTTTAATCACTGTCATTCACCATAATTCAAGAAACAAGCTCCTTTTCACTTTTTTTTTTTGCACTCAGGTGCATGCACCACCATACACTTACCATGTAGAAGTGCTCAAGACGAATTCCATATACGTTCTGCAGGACTCTCATGAAAATCATGTGCAATACTTCAGGCTACATGTTGAAGAAAGAACATTTACTCCTGGTAATTAGAAGTTTGACTAACACCAAGTGACTCACTAATTTAAGAAAGGGTAGACCATCAGTACCTAGCCTTCCCAGTTATTTATAGAACACCGAATACATTGTTAACTAGTGATGTTCTGCCTTTAGCACTAGATTCATTTCATTGCATGAAGAATACCCACATACTTGCACTGAAACCTCTCTCATGTAACTGCAACAAGCAATAGCCAGACCAGCCAAGTGTAATCTTAATCTACACACCTACAGCCCAATCATGTTTGTAATTGTTCAGTTATAACTAAGGCAATGTTACTAATGGAATTTTCAAGTCGGAGTGACATCAAAATCTGCAAAACACTTGTCATGCCGAGAATTTAAGTGATGATTTGGCAGCCTGCTCTGACAAGGAGCCCTATATAAAGCCACTGAGAGGCAAGGATTTTTTGACTGGGCCAACTGTAGAGCCGAGGGAGCTGCTGGACAAGTTTTGGGGCATCAGATGCTCTTACTCAGGTTCCTCAATACCTTAAAGCTGCCTCAGCAATCCCAGACACATACTTGGTCCAATAAAAGATACCGAAAAAACCCCTCACTTCTTACGTGTCTCCTGGACCACCACAGCTACAACACTCCAACCCTAACCAAAACATCATATCACTCATTTAGAGTGAAGGCAGGCATTACACTTAGACCACACTAAGGGCACTTAAAATGGGAGTGTCCACACACTGAAGCTCATTAACTTGTGCTAAATACCCTCTGACCATCTCAAAGTTACACCATTTCAGATGAGGATTAACTCATAAAAACATAAGAATTGCCATTTACTGGGTCAGGTCATAGGTCCACCTTGCTGAGTACTCTTCTCAGTGTCTCCCTGTGGTGCACTTGTTTTGAACCTATGACATCACTCCCGTCCCCATTTTCTCTTTAGTCACCTCCCCAAAATCAACTGGTGTATTCCCACCAGCCCCATGTCACACAGGGGCAGAGCAGAGAGGGGATGCTGAAAGGGAGAGGGAACCCTGCCTGACCAGGGTTTTTCTCCCCACCACTGCTCCTCTCTCCTGTGCAGCCTCCAGCATTTAAGGTGTAGCAAATCCTGATACAGAGGCTGTGCCCCTCATTCCAGTGCTCAATAGCGTCTCCCCAGCTGTATACAGCCTCTGCCTTGCTCCCCACCACCTGTCAGAGCAGACCACCGAACCTCCCCTTCCTTCTCAGCATGACCAGTGTTTTGCAGGCTTTGATGTTGCTTAGCCATGAAAGTTGCCCTCTGAGCCCTACTCCCCAGCGCCTGGCATGGCAGCTTCAGCAGACTCCTCCAGCAATGGGCAGTCCTCCAGCACCCCAGCAAAGACTGCTCCTCGCCCCCCAGCCCGGCACATCCTGCCGAGCCCCTTTGTAAACACCAGCCCGCGCCGCCACGGCACAGACCCTGGCGCGTCCCAGGCAGGGCTTCCCCACCCCACCTCACCTCACCTTGGGGTTGGGAAACAAGTCGCTCTTGACAAGGTTCTTGGCCTCGGCGCCGGCCAGCACCTGGTTGCGGAGATGTGTGAGGAGGTCGTTGGGGCCGTAGCGGGGAAAGGTCAGGTCCATCCTGCCGCTCTGCGGGCGGGACAAGCAGCCGAGGGGAACCGGTCAGCGGGGACTGTACCCCTTCTCCCCCGCCTGGCCACCCTCCCTATCTGCCCACCCCGCTCACCTCCTGCCCCGCGGGGGCTCGCGCGACACCTGACGTTTCTTTTTCAAATCTGCCAGACGCTCCGCCCCGCCGACGTCACCTCCGCCATCCGTTACCCTTCCCCCCACCTTTCAGCCCCAGTACTAGTTCCGGATCTGTCTGAGCGGGCGGGAAATGAAGAGCGCGGGCGAAACTTCATCCTCCGCGCTCCTTTTTGGAGGAACTAGAAGCCAAATCGAGGCTCGGCAGATTCGCGCTTCCGGGCGGGGGTCGCAGCCTGGCTTGGTGCGCGGCGAGATTTCTTCACAGGCCATTGCCCCTGCAGCACCTTTCTTAACCGGAAAGGGTTAAGAAAGGTCTAGTCCGTGCGCATAGAGCCAAACAAACCTCCCCCTGTGCTCCTTTGAGTATAAGTTACATTTCTCCCACCTGCTCGTGGGCGGAGCTAGGATTTTGGGAGGGAGGCAAATACTTCGGCGCCTCTTCACATATAAAACAAGGCATATTTTTCTTCCCTACCATCAAAAAAGGAAACCAGAAGCTTTACTAATATGCCAGGAGCCTGAGGCTCTAGCATTCCTTTTCAGAACAAATATGATGTTATGGGACCTTCCGTATAGAAGTTTTAGTATTATTTAGTATTAGTTTCTATGCACATTAGTTTGCCATATAGGAAACAACACAACAGGCAAAAAAATCAAAAGATGTTGTTCCCTTCATCCTACAGTCATTAGAACTCAATGTATGTTTTTTTTCAGATTCACCCAACAGCATCTAGCCCTTTTGGGAGTGGGTCCAGCACTTTAGTGGAAGTTATTTTCACGTTTCAGTTAATGTTCCCCTGAGTTAAGGTTTCCATACCTTCCAAGTTTTTTCCCTAGCATTAAAAGCAGGGGGTGAAATAGGTAGATGACTACTCTAGGAGCAGCTAAGGGACAGCAAAATGGCAGGAGAAAGGATAGCCCAATTAGTGGAACATTAAGACCATTGAAAAGGAGAGAGAGTTATTAACACCTATGGAATGGATCCTAGGATCAGAGAAGTTGGGCTAGAAGGGACTTCCAGGGGTCATCTAATCCAACCTTTTGCCTGAGGCAGGATCGCCCCTATTCAAACCACCTTATACACACGATAGGACCAAGAAAAGTTTAAGAAATTGGGGGGGCAGTTAAGGAAAGCTTTTCATGTTCCAAATCAAATCATCCAAGTCAATCCCAAATCCATCAGTCATTCAAGAACCAAATGTGGCCCTACTGCCTGCAAACATCCTCCACTCCACCTGGAGCTTCAGATGCTCCCAGATCCTTTGGTGGGCATCCCATGTGCAGGCCCAAGCCCAGAAGCTTGGGGTTCAGATGCCCCTGAGTTTGGTTTGCCTTCGGCCATATGATAATAAGCCATGAAGTCAAGGGACTCATTGCTACCCAAATACAAATGCTGCTGCCACTGTTAGGCAGTTGGTTTTAAATCTTGGGTGAACCTGGAAACAAAGAGGAGGGTACAACTGCACTTCCCCCACAGATCCAGTCCTGCACATGCCTGAAGGGATCCTGGAAAAATAACCAAAACAAATTCCTGCCCACCTGGGGCAACAGAAGATGAGAAAGAATAAATCCCATGTGCAAGATGATAGCCACATCTTTTTAGCTACTCCTGGAAGGCACTCAAGTACTACAGAGATGCTGACAGACTTGGAATCTAGACAAGGCGACATATTCTGTACGAAACTGTAGTTCCCTTTCTTTAATTTCTGAAAAATAAAAAATTGTTTAACAGCCATTTTTCACTGTAGGAAGGAATCTGGGAGAACTGAAAGTTCCTGCATAAATAATGTTCATGTCCCTCATTTTGCATCTCTGTCCAATACACGAAGAATTAGAGACATGCTTTAGTACTAGATCCCTAATGTGCTAGATCCCTTGCTAAAGACCAGTGATCAAGTAACCACATAAACGCTGTTTAGCTTCACACCTTTAAACCTTTATTTTGCGAAGTACTTACAATGTGCATACCTTTAAGCACATGCAGAGTCTCATTGACTTCAGTGAGACCTCTCACAAGTGGACTTAACACTATTATTACTTATTTGTATTATCATAGTATCAGGAAATCCCAGTCATGGATCAGAAGCACTGTAGTAGTGCTGCAAACACAAAAAAAAGAGATGATCACTAGGGGTGTGCGAAGAGTGCCCTATTTGATTTGGATTCGGACCAAATCAGGGACAGTGATTTGATTCATTGATTCAGATTACTCTCCCTGATTTGATTTGGTCGAATCCAAATCTGAAGATTCAATGATGATTTGGAAAATCAGCGATTTGGACATAGACACAGCTTTAAAAGTTTTGTCTAGGTACCTTGAGGTAGCAGGCACAGCTGGTGAACGTGACGATGCTGGGGCACATGGAGCGTCCCACAGGAGTGCAGGGGGCCTCCACGTGGTCGGCAGCAAACCCAGAAGCAAACCGTGCAACTATTATGCTAAATAAGATCAGTTCCCTCAGCCTTGCCTCATAAGTCATGTGGTCTCAACCTGGCCCAAGTAGATTACATGTGTCACTGCACTTGTTAACTGAGAATTAGCTAATGGCAGAATAAACTGAGGTCCAACTAATGTTGGTTACAAAGGAACTGGTCCAGGCAAGTGATAGAAAACTCATGCAGTAATGTCTATTCATCTACTTTTTCTTTGGTTGCTAATATAGGTGGAAAAGCTAAGGTAGAAAATGTCACATATATGAAATATGAAAACTCAGAGTATGGCTGAAAAAACAAAGACACTAATCCAATGACTGTTGAAATTAATTAAACTTTCATTGATTCCAATGAGCTTTGGTCAGGGCCACAAAGAACAAATACTACAGGTCAACTTTTGTTGTGTATTACACCAGTTGATTAAATGACAGAGGAGGGGAGGGGGCCATTTCCCCCCTTCCCTCCTCTGCTCCAGGCCAGGGCCAAGGTGGGGCTGAGACCAGTCCCCCCTCCTCTCTTTTCCCCTCTGCTACTTCAGGCCGGGCCAGGGCCACGCCTGCTCTCCGCCTGCCTTTCCCCCTGCCGCTTTGGGCCAGAGCCAGGACCCCCCCATCCATCACATGGCCGCCAGCTCCTGTACGAACACCCCCACTCTGATTGGTTTCTTCAGACAACCAATCAGAGTGTGAATAAAGCTTTATGGGCAGGCAGACTAAGACTTCTATAATATGAGATGTTTGTCACACGCAAGGAATACCAGATAGGTTTGGACCTTTGTACGTCCTATGCAGCTGCCCCCCTTAAAGAAATCAACTCTCACTGGCACTCTGAGCTTCGGGGAGTGGGAGGAAGTCTTTTGAATGTAATTTCAGGGGCATTTTTGCTGCCATAGTTGCCCTGTACAAAAGTATTTAGACAGAAACCAGAAAAATGGAGTAAGTTGCTGAACTGAACAGCTAACTGGGCAGAGAGAGGTAGTTAGCTGTGTTAGTCAGAAGGTAGGCAGAAAACAGGGTAGGATGGCACCCTGGCACCTTAATTTAGTATTTCTGAGCATAAACTGCTCTTATATTCAGTTTACAGATAGACCATAAAGTGGTTTCTCAAATTCTTTTTGTGCCCCTTCAGCAAACGCTATCCTTAATTTATGATGGAGAAGTACCACCGGTACACTGATTTGACCCCTTTTTGGCCTTCTGAAGGAACAGGGTTGTTTTGTTTTTTGTAACCATTTTCTACCTTTTCACATTTCTTTTTAGAACAGCGATACCTAAAAAAAATCTTGAGGCCCCAAACAATTAACTCCACTTTGCTGCCCTTGCAGAGCCCTTTGGGGATCAGTTTTGATCATTGCTGTTCTGTTGCCATTCTTAGAGATTCAAAATTTCAGTGACAAATTTTCCCATCACTTCAATTTTCTCAGTAAACCACACGCAAGAGGATTCCAATACTTGCCTTCAACTTCCCCTCTTCTTTTCCTTTGTTTCCATCCAGAGAATAAAGATGGAGACAGCAGCAGCAGCTACCTCCCTGAAGCAAAGCTGAAGGCAGGTGAATTAGAATCTTCATAGACAGACTAGCTCTCCGTCCAAAGGAGGATGCATAAGGAATTTCATCTATTTTATTAAAATACACAAAGCTATTACAAACAGCACAACCTGGGGATATCCTACAGTTTTGTGCTGGGTGGATGTTTGCATGGGTTATTTGGAGAAACTTAACATTGGTCCTAAGTGAACCAAAATTAGAAGATATATAACATTATTTTTAATTTCTATTTCAAAATTAATTAGACTTACTGCCTATACCTCTAGACACTGTCCAAGGAATAGGTTACTATAAGACTGAGATCCTGCTGAGTTTATTAACAGTGGTGATGAATGCTCTAAGCATACAACAGCTAGACATTACTGCCTAAACTTGCCAAAGGAGGAGATGGGCAAAAACAGAGGACTTTGCAGAGACCATGTATTTCCATAAATGGTACAGAAATAACGTATGTGCTTGCTGGTCTGGGCAGTGCAGGATATTTGGAGACGCCACCTCATGTTACTTCTCTTCTGGGAAAGGTTTGTCTATGTCCAAAGCAGGTGTCCTCATGAGGTATTTGGTCCTATGGATTTTTGCTATCTCTGCCTCTGACAGGTCTCCTCCCCATGTGGGAAAGTCCAAAGCTGTCTTCAGCCATAAACCTCCCATAGGCTCTCTTGCAGTAAACCACTACTCCTACAAAAAAAAAGGAAAATGAGATGCAAGAAGGAAAATGGATCTCCATGGGCTGTTTTTCCAAGGTGTTCAAGAAGGCTGGTGAGTGGCTGGTTACATCCTCCCCCCATGTTAAAATTTGCTGTTCTGGTGAATCATGCTGGACACTGTCTCACAGCTTAATATTTCCAGGGTGATGATATGGAGACTTCTCCACTGACCCCTAAAGCATCATAGGTCCAGTGCAACACTCCCTGTCAACTTCTGGCCAGCCAGGGCATAGTGGGTACCAGCTCCTCAGTACCTCCAGACGCAGATGCATTGCAGTCCCATGCCAAATTACCAAAGCTTGGATCTTCATTACCAGGGTCTTCTTGCACCGGGCTCCAATTTTGACTGTCAGTATTGGGACCTCATTGTTGGACTGTCTCTCCCAAGTGCCCGGTGGCACCTCAGGAATATGAGGCAGAGGGACAGGTTTCATCTCCTATAGTGCTTGGGGCAGCAGCCAAAGTGACACCAACACAGAATCATTGGTCTTTCTGGTCCTTAGCAGCGAGTGACATACTCCAGCGATTACGTCTAACCCTCCAGAAAAGTCCTCATCAGACTCACTATCCATCTCTCGCTGCCATACTAAGGGCGATTTGCTCGTCCATGCATCTTGGGTATATTGCCTGCAATGCCAGTCCCCAGCTTTGGGTTGATTTCTTAAGCCAGCACTGGGGAATTCACAAGGTCTCCCACCAATAAAAGCAAGTTCCACTGGACTGTCTTCTCAGGACCTGACCCATCTTCTAGTCATACCCTATAGATGGGGAGGTTCCCTAACTGCTTTTGTATGACATAAGGGGTGACCTACCACCAGCCCACAAACTTATGTTTCGCTATGACCCCAAGGTTACATAGCAGCATATGGTCGCCAGGCTGCAGGCACTGTGCTCATATGTGCTGGTTGTACCATTGCTTGTGCTGGGTCACATTTCTGTAGGCAGCCTCCATAGCTAGTTAATAGGCCCATTGGAGTCTCTCCCTCAATTTTGAGCATATTGCCCTTACGTCACAGGTTTATCTGAGTCTTAGCAACAATGAAACAGAGATCGATGGGTAGATGTGGTTCCCGCCCAAACATGAGTTGGTAGGGGCGGACTCCGGTGGCATCATTTCTAGTAGCATTGTAGGCATGGACCAAGAACAAGATACGCAGGCTGTGGGATGATCTCCTGATCAATTCCTGGATTTCCCCTACCGAAAGGTCCCTGGGGATATCGGTTATGGTCAGAGCCCTCTCAGGTGCCACCTGAAATTCCACGTACCAGCAGGTAATCTTGGCAGAGATCATAGTGGACATTCTCCACAGCACCAGGATAACAATAGGAAAACCCCAGAGCTGGCTGCAGTGTAAAGTGACACTGTGCTACAGGCACATGGTACCTGCCAAGCGGGGTACATGCCAGTGTTAGAAATGGAGTATTGTTAGAAATGCACAGCTTGCATCTTGCACCTGATAAGAAAGAAACACTGCCAAGGACTTTTTTCCTTGCCCAGCCTTGCCACAGCTTTTCTTATACTAAATCGCAGACTCTCCCCCAG
>NW_017728907.1:15913624-15919721 GCF_001723895.1 Crocodylus porosus
GAGTAATCTGAGTTTTTGACTCTGCTCTGACCCTATTTGCAAATACACCTTTTGTGCCATCTAATGAGTGTGTGTCTGTGATTTTAGTGGCCTCCAGAGAAACAAACCGCTTTTAAGCATTACCAGGATCCTGGAAGAGCCCCCAGATGTAACTCTGACACGCAGTGCTACCATGTGCTATGTCCAAGTGTTGCAATCCTGGGGTGCCCAGTAGCATAAGCCTCACTTGGCTCTTTTATGAGCCGAAACAGGGCTTTCCAGCAGTGAGGACCCCTTTTACACTTACAAACTGGTTCCCCGAGTCTCACCTCCCTTTGAGTGCTGGGACACGCTGGGCTGGGCTTGCGCAGCCATGCACCCCTCCCTTGAATGTTGCACCCACTCACTGGGGCTTGCTTCCCCACAAGCAAACACGTGCTCCTCTGACATGTCATCAGCTCACCACAGCTCTGGGGGCAAGTCACTGCAGCCAGGCCCATGCAACCCTTTCCCCACTGCACGTGCCCTTCTCTCCCCAGCTCCCTCTCCCTGGGCAGACAGAGAAAACTCCCTTCTTTTAAAGAAGGCCTCCCCACCAATCCAGAGGCTGAGATTTTCTCAAGCTCTCCCTAAAACCCCTGGCAGGGGGGTTTCCATGCTTTTCCTTTTTTCAAGATGACCCTGTCCGGGACACCTTCATTTTGCCCTCAGTACAGCGTCTCTGTTGGGACAAACTTCCTGTGGCTTAGTACAGTGGGACAGCTTCCAGCCAGGTAGGCAACCCTTCCATGTCTGTTACGGTAACAAGTAGTCTGTGAAGCTTAACTCAACAAATCAGCCCAACACCAGTCAGTCATGTTTGTCACATGCAAGGAATACCAGATGGGTGTGGACCTCTGTACGTCCTATACAGCTGCCCCCCTTAAAGAAATCAGCTCCCACTGGCACTCTGAGCTTTGGGGACTGGGAGGAAGTCTTCTGAGTGTAATTTCAGGGGTATTTTTGGCTGCCATGGTTGCCCTGTACAAAAGGATTTAAGCAGAAACCAGAAAAATGGAATAAGTTGCTGAAGTGAATACCTAACTGGGTGGAGAGAGGTAGTTAGGGGTGTCGGTCAGAAGGTAGGCAGAAAACAGGGTAGGATGGCATCCTGGCACCTTAAAATTGAGTATTTCTGAGCATGAACTACCCTTATACAGGCATACCTCATTTTACTGCGCTTCGCTTTATTGCGCTTCACAGATATGCGTTTTTTACAAATTGAAGGTTTGTGGCAACCCTGCGTCGAGCAAGTCTATCGGCACCATTTTTCCATCGGTTAGCATTTTTTAGCAATAAAGTATTTTTTAATTAAGGTATGTACATTTTTTTTTTAGACATAATGCTATTGCACACTTAATAGACTACAGTATAGTGTAAACATAACTTTTATATGCACTGGGAAACCAAAAAATTTGTGTGACTCACTTTATTGCGATATTCGCTTTATTGCGGTGGTCTGGAACCGGACCCACAATATCTCCGAGGTGTGCCTGTATTCATTTTACAGTTTGGCCACAAGATGGCTCTGCTGCTTTCTCAAATTCTTTGTGCCCCTTCAGCAAACACTAGCCTTAGGGTGCTTGAATGTGGTCATGGGTCTCTTTAGATCAATCTATTCTTCGCTTCGTTTTGCATCCTGCAATGCAACATGGTCATTCCCCTAACTATTTTGCACATTACATGTCTAAAACTCACAATTGCTCAATGGGCTACTACCAGAGATTCTGGTTTTCTCTGATTTTCTTCAGATTTAAAAAAGTAACCCAACATCCACATTTTCTATAATCAAAATGAAACATCACTAATTAATGTATTATATATATGGATGTTGGGTTACTTTTTTAAATCCAAAAATTGGGGAGGGTTTATCAGAGAAAACCAGGATCCCTGGCTATTACAAATACAAGATGCTAGAGGGCACCTCATAACAATTCTATCCTCCCAACCTCTTACTACTAAATTACAGCAGGGGGCACTTGTGACATGCCAAATGTACCATCTACTTTATGTGATAATTTTTATATAAGGTACATAATTAAATACTATAAATCCCATAATTGGAATGTGTATTGCAATATCTTCTGTGTAAAGTTGAGTAAAGTTGTATAATTCATATTTTAATCAATATCCAGTTTTTATTATTTTTATTATGATGATTATTATTATTAACAGGTTTATTATTTAAAGTATTATTATCAATGAAGTAAAGTTTGTTTATTGTTCAAATCTGCTGTGTGTGCTTCTCATTATGTTCTTCCTTGAACAAGATGCTCAGCCAGACATCTGGCTTGATCAAGTTTGTGGGGTGCTGTTTTGCTATTGTTGCTGCTTTAACTCTGCCCTTGTACAGCAGCCAGTTTGGGGGTGGGTTTTTTTGCAGGTCCAAGCTGATCCAGCCCCTGTTTGTGGCAGATGATTACACAGCAGCCCCAGAAAACGTACTGGGGGAGTTCCCCTTTTTTTTTTGCAGGTGGACAAGTGAGAGAGAGTATTTTCCTCCGATTATGTGGGTTGCTGTTTAGATAGGGATGGTGATTACGCTCATTAGCAGGATAACACTCATGCTCTTTCCAATTCATATCCCAGAATTCATTATTTTTATTGTGGAATCCCCTTATTACAAGCCCTTTATTATTATGGCTACTTACGTTTATTGACTTTCCAATCCATTCATTCATGCCTTCACCCACAAAACTTTTGAGTCGCTGAGCAGACACCTTTGTGCTGCTAACCCTGAACTGGGACTAAACACCACCTCTCCAAGCCTCCCATTTTCATATTTATATAAACCATGGGAAGTCACCCAAATGATGTCCTGCCTCCCCACCTGCCTTCCAGTCACCAGAGATTCCGCAGTCCCTGCCCAGTCAGATGGGCAATGGCCTCAGTCTCCGGATGCAGCAATTCATCTTCTTCAAATGAGTCCAGCAGATTGAAAAGTTCCATCATCATGGTGTGCCTCGAAGATGAAATACTGTGGCAGTATTCTATTAACAGGTTCATCATACCATATGCTGCATGTACCATCATGAGCATTTCCTCCTCGAGCAGCTGAGTTGTTCACTCCAACCTTTTCAGGGCCTCCAAAATCAGCTGGTTGTCTTTGCTCAGTCAGCTAGGAGTGGACAAAGCCATGTTATTTGGAACCAGAGAACAGACGCAGACAGTTTGGTCTGCTAAGCGGGGCCCAGGTTACACAGGGCTGTAGTATAGGCCTATTAGCATTATAACAGTCATGCTATTTATGTGCCAATTCCTGCCCATCAAAGGTCATGTTACTCTAAGACCTGCTTTGATTACCTGGCTACAGCATCACCCTCTTTTCCATCCCCTCATCGACCCAACTCAGATCTTGCTAACAACACATACTGTGTGTGCAAGCCCCGAAATCACACTAGGCTATATATGTGTTCATATATTTCATAGATTTTGTAGACAGTAGGGCTGGGAGGGACCTCACAAGATCATGGGGTTCAGCCCCCTGCCCAAGGGACAGGAAGTTAGCTGGGGTTGTACCCCCTGCAGGCCCTGGGGACTGAATGATGAAGAATGCTGGCTTGGTTAATGAGACACTGTATTGGGGGGAGGGGGTAGAGCACACCCCTTCAACCACAGCTTGACTGGCTCACAGTCTGCATTCCACTTTATTGCCCTTGTCTCACTTTTGGGGTTCCCACCTCTGGCCCTGGCATGCCATCACAGTCCAAACTTTGGGTTTGTTAAGCAGACAACTTTCTGCAGCAACCTGAATTCTAATGGTGCTGACACCCTGGGGTCAGCCCCAGCCCCTACCTTTAACTCCACTGTACAATGTCTCATTGGCCAAGCTAGCATTCTGCATCATTCATTCCCCTGGGTTCACTTTGGGGGTTTGCACCTCTGGCCCCAGGATGCCTTCATCATCCAAACTTTGGGTTCACTGACCAGGCAAACTTCTGCAGTGTACCCTGGATTCTGATGACACTGCCACCCCAGAGTCACCCCCAGGCCCTGGCTCTACCCCACCCCTCCATGCAGTGGCACACCAGTCTCCCACCCCCCACACTCCAGATGGAAAATGGCCAGTCTCCAAAGTGGCCAGATGTCCTTTTCCTTCCACTCTCTTCCCCCATAACCCCATCAAAGCAAAGAATTCAGCAATGTCTGCCATGAGCAAACCCACTTGCCTCCTCCTACACCCCCTCACCTCCCCATGCCCAATTCCAGTATAGTCAATGCACCGATCTGATACATTTGCTTGAACCAAACATTTTATTGAATTTCCACAAAAACTCAGCAACACAGCTTCACTCAACTTTAACAGCGAACTTTAGAAGGTTTTACTTTGTCCTACAGAACACATTCTCCACCTGCAGTAGCCATAATGCGTGCTACCAGGCAACTTCTCACAATAGCTCCCCTACCACTGGTTGCTTAAATGTCTAACCCCGCACCATGCCCTGCTTGCCCCTGTCTAGATCTAGTAGCTGCTCTCACTTCTTTCAGTTCTTGAGCCCAAGAATCACTGAAAATTTCACCCACTGTTTCACAAATATTGTGGTGCATGCAGGCTGCCACTATGAAAGTGGTGATGTTCTCTGGCTTTACCTCCAGCCTGTAGTTCAGTGACCTCCACTGGACTTTTAGGCAGCCAAAGGCACATTCAACACAGATGCGGTATTTGCATAGGTGATAGTTAACAGTCTGCTTTTGCCAGTCAGTCACCTGCCCTCCCATATGGCTTCATAAGCCAGGGCAGGAGTTGGTAAGCCATGTGTGCAATGATGGGCGGTGGCGTGGAAACATCCTGGATCACAACATCCTCCAGTCCTGGGGCATATTGGCCTTTCTCCATCTTCCCAGGCAGCAGCAAGTTTCAAAAGACATGTGCATCATGAACACTTCTAGCCCAGCTAGTATAAATGCTAGGAAATCTTCCGCAGTGATCCACTACAGTTTGGAAAAATCACCAGATGAAATCTCTTTCTGTTGATGAATGACCGGCTCTTCTGGGATGATGACTAGACTGGAATGTGCGTGCTAATTCTTCCATGCAGTTAGGGAACAGTTGAGACAGACACACATTGTCCCTATAAATCCCATACAGACACCATCCCACCCAACCACCCACTTACAACAGCCATAGATTCCTGCAGGGGTAGGAGCGCTGGTTTGACCACTAGGCCTGACTTCCGCCATCTCAACACTCTCCAATACCATCTCCCCACCCCCATTCTTGTCCCACTTTCTCGTACATCATTATTCACTCTTGTACTCATTCACAGTGTGGTGATGCTCCCACCACCCACAGTGGTCATTGTTCATCTACCCACTGTGGTCATGCTTAGCCCCGCCCCCCCTGCCATCACTGCATCAATTTCACACACCCCTACCACCAGCCACTGCTTTGGGACCAAGACTGAGAGTCAGACTGTCAAACATTGGTAAGTTTCTCATTTGTGGGGTGCTTTGGGGCATGGAACCTTGTAAACCACTGTTTAGGGTACATTTGTACATCAAAGCTAACTGCTGACTCTCAGTTCCCCTTCTAGCTGTGCCTCGCCTTTCAATGTCCAGTGCTTTGACCCAGACCCCAACACAAGGCTATGGATTGCGACAACAAATGGGAATTTTTACAAAAGCATGGGGAAAATGTCCCTTATAAAATATGCTGTAGGACAGGAGTTTTCAACCTTTTTTCATAGTTTCTAGGGTCAGAAGAGACCTGAGCAGATAGTTTCATAGTTTCTAGGGTCGGAAGGGACCTGAGCAGATCATCTAGTCCGACCCCGTGCCATGGCAGGAAAGAATACTGGGGTCAAACGAACCCAGCAAGATGTGCATCTAACCTCCTCTTATCATCGAGTCCAACCCCCTGCCATGGTAGGAAAGAGTACTAGGGTCAAACAACCCCAGCAAAGTGATTGTCTAGTCTTGTCTTAAAGACCCCCAGGGTAGGAGCTAGCACCACTTCTCTTGGAAGTTGGTTCCAGATCCTAGCCACCCTGACCGTGAAGTAGCACCTCCTGATATCTAGCCTAAATCTACCCTCTGCCAGCTTGTGACCATTATTCCTAGTCACGCCTGGTAGCGCTTG
>NW_017728907.1:15919821-15927120 GCF_001723895.1 Crocodylus porosus
CTGAACAGGTTCAGGTCCCGTAGCCTCTCCTCGTAGGGCCTGCCCTGCTGCCCCCTAATCATGTGAGTGGCGCTCCTCTGGACCCTCTCCACGTTGTCCACATCCCTCCTGAAGTGGGGGGCCCAGAACTGGACGAAGTACTCCAACTGTGGCCTGACCAGTGTCACACAGAGGGAAAGGATCACCTTCTTGGACCTGCTCATGATGAATCTGTGGATACTTGACAAGGTGCGGTTAGCCTTCCTGACTACGTCCTCACATTGTTGGCCCGTGTTCATCTTGGAGTTGATAATGACTCCTTTTCTACTTCTGTGCTGATGAGAAGGGAGTACCCCAGCCTTTAGGTATACTGCTGGTTCTTCCTCCCCAGGTGCAATACCTTGCATTTGTCACTATTGAAACCCATACTGTTCTTATCTGCCCACCCTTGTAACCTGTCCAGATCTAATTGCAGCCTGTACCTCTTCTCTAGCCTGCCCACTTCTTCCCACATCTTAGTGTCATCCATGACAATATATATTACCACTGACAGTGTCTCTAAAAAGCAGGGGGTGCTGCAAGACATTGAAAATCTAGTATAGGGAATTTTTAATCTCAAGATATGGCTGGGCGGGCAAAATCAGGAAACAGCGAGAGGGACACCTAGGTCTAAAAGTGTCAGGAAGACCAAGAAAGACAGGGGTCCGCAACACTGAACTTGACACCAGCAGTACCTAGCAGAACGCAATGTCAGGGACTATTTTTGAATATGTATAGCTGAAAAGCGCATTTACCAGCACTGAGGGAAATGGATCCATAAAAACGGTTGTGTGTGGTAGTTTAGATCAGGAAACATTAAGAGGCAAAACAGGGTCTGTCAGTATCAAGAGCAACGATTAAGACACAGGGTCAGCAGTGTCAAACTGGACACCAGCAGTACACAGAGGACACTATTGTCAATGCGTTTCAGTAAGGAATGCTTGTTGTTTTCCCGCAAGAGGATTTCCCGTTAAAAAATGTGGGGCTTGTGCTCAAGGGTGCCTGGCATAGTTCAAGCTGCCCACTCTTCAAGACACCAACACGCTTTGTAGCTTGAGGTAGAGGACATTTCAAGTCTACTAACAGAAACAGGATTCAGTCCAAAAAATGCTTTTAATTAAATTAAAAGCACTTATTAAGGAGCAAGGAATGATCCGTAGGCAGAATAACATTGATCTGTGTCAGGCTCCCATGTCGGGCTCTGCAGCAACACCTGCTCTGAAAAGGCATACGTTACACAAGACAGCTGACAACTAAATTACAAAATACATGAAATTACCAGACATACAAAAAGCTAGAACTCTTGGTTCAGAAATGGTACCTTTTATTAGATCAACTGGAAAATGGCAAGAAAATTGTCCTTTTCTGCAAGCTTTCGGGATCAAAGTCCCTTCGTCAGGTTCAGCATTCAGCATCTTCCATGTTTCTGGGGTGTACTTGGTAGCCGTGTTGGTCTGAGACAAAAGGACATACAAGTACACCCCTGAAACATGGAAGATCCCAAATTTTAGCCAATTTTGGATTTTAAACTTCATCGCAGAACAACAAGGAAGTTTCTTCACCTCCCTGCCTGCCATCTGACACCTCCAGGGAAGGAATTCTACCTGATCAACACAAAGAGCTATTCAACACAGCTCACAAAGACACTCTCATGGACCCAAAGGGACAGCCTTCCATCTTCAGCTCTCTCTGTGCAAAAATGAAGTTTATTTCCTACTAATGGGGATTTTTTACTATCTTGTACCATCTACACTTTTTCCAGAGCCTGACGAAGGGACTTTATCCTTTTCTGCAAGCGTTCGGGATCAATTTTCTTGCCATTTTCCAGTTGGTCTAATAAAAGGTATCATTTTGGAACCAAGAGTTCTAGCTTTTTGTATGTTTTTTTGTCTCAGACCAACACGGCTACCAAGTACACCCATGAAATTACCAGTGAATTCAAGAGGCACTTGGTGGCCAAGGGCTGTCAGAACACAAAGTGGTGAATTTACCTGTATACGATATGTACATGTGACAGAATTGTCATGATAAAACTAAGCTTCCTGGAACAATTTGCCATGATCAAATTAAAATACATCGGAGGTTGTCTAACGCCACGATCAGACAAAATCTGCCATGAAAAACACATGCACGTTTACATGGTGATGCCATGACAATTTTTCATCACTCTTCGTCACATGTACGTAGTCAAATCATAATGTGGACAAGCACCCAAGGTAGGCAGAAAACAGGGTAGGATGGCACCCTGTCACCTCATTTGTGAATTTCTGAGCATGAGCTACCCTTACATTCAGTTTACAGATTGGCCACAAGGTGGCTCTGCTGCTTTCTCAAATTCTTTGTGCCCCTTCAGCAAAGGCTATCCTTAATTTATGATGAAGAAACACCACAGGTATACTGCTTTGACCCCTTTTTGGCCTTCTAAAGGACTTTAAAAAAACCTAAAAAACCCATTTTCTACTTTTTTACATTTATTTTTAGAACAGTGATAGCTTAAAAAAACCATCCTGAGGCCCCAAAAAATTAACTCCGCTTTGCTGCCCTTGCAGAGCTCTTTTGGGATCAGTTTTGATCATTGCTGTTCTGTTGGCATCTTTAGAGATTCAAAATTTCAATGACAAGTTTTCCCATCACGTCAGTTTCTCAGTAAATCACATGCAGGGATTTCAATATTTGCCTTCAACTTCCCCTCTTCTTTTCCTTTGTTTCCATTCAGAAACTAAAGGTGGAGACAGCAGCAGCAGCTACATCCCTGAAGCAGAGCTGAAAGCAGGTGAATTGGAATCTTCACCGACAGGCTAGCTCTTCATCCAAAGTAGTATGTATAAGAAACTACATCTATTTTATTAATTTACAATTATACAAACAGCACCATCTGGGGATATCCTGGAGATATCCTAAAGTTTTGTGTTGGGTGGGCATTTCCATTAGCTATTTAGAGAATTTGAACATTGGTCCTAAGTGAACTAAAATTAGAAGATATATAAAATTATTTTTAATTTCTATTTCAAAATGAATTAGACTTACTGCCTATGCCCCTAGATTCTGTTCAAGAAATAAATTACTATAAAAGACTGAGATCCTGCTGAGTTTATTAAACAGTGCTGATAAATGCTCTTAAGAACACAACAGCTAGACCATACTGCCTAAATTTGCCAAAGGAAAAGATGGGCAAAAACAGGACTTTGCAGAGAACATGCATTTCCATGAGTGGTAGAGAAACAGTGTATGTGCTTACTGGTTTGGGCAGTGCAGGCTATTTGAAGAGGCCACTTCATGTTACTTTTCTTCTGGGAAAGGATTGTCTACATCCAAAGCAGGTGCCCTCATGAGGTATTTGGTCCTATGGATCTTTCTAATTTCTGCATCTGACAGGTCTCCTTCCCATGTGGGAAAGTCCGGAGCTGTCTTCAGCCATAAGTCTTCCATCGGCTCTCTTGCAGTAAACCACCACTCCTACAAAGAACAAAAGGAAAGTAAGACACAAGAAGGAAAATGGATCTCCAGGGGTTGTTTTTCTATGGTGTTCAAGAAGGTTGGTAAAAGTCATGCTAGTTTTTCTTTTTGTGTGCCTGCATGATCTGCACTGCACAGGAATGAAGAGGGATTAGGAAAGCACCAATTTAATCCTTGGGTATGACTTGGCTTAAGAAAGTATTTGGTACTACTAGTCAAGCAAGCACAAATAACTTCCCCCTGAATGCTGGTTGTGTTGTTGGGAAGTGCAACCAAGGACTACCACCTCCTTTTCCTGCCTGTCTTCCTGTTTGTCAGAGGGAAAGCAACCCTCCCTTGCCAACCACTCTGTTCTGCTTCTTCTAACCCACTAGGAGGATGGCTAAGAGGGAGTAAAGGAACCCTTTAGATGAGTGGCTTTGGCTTGAAGATTTACTCTTGCTAACACTACAGAGACAGTATAATGGAAATGCATGTATCAGAGATGTATCTTTGTACAGCAAAGTTTATGGCAAGGTATTTATCTCAGAATACAAAATCCTCAGAGGTGGTAAAACTGCATCTCCAGGGACATTTGTACACGACACAGGACTTCTTATTTACGCCACTGCAACTGCATTTGTGTTTGCACAAGCAGGATTTCTCGCTGCTTTAAAAGTCTTTTTCGCATGTTAAACTAAAGCTGCTAGGACATAGTTTAGTTTATGTCACCGCCACATACGTCATCATACCTATGGATTTGGGGCATGTAAACACCTGGGACTCAGACTTGTAATTGCTTTCTTTTGCCACCAGGTGGTGATTCCCTATTTCTGTAGTTCAGGCCTTCTGCCAATAGGTACCCTATTATTGCTGCTATTTTTTTTTTTTTGTTTTCAGCTCCTGACCATCCCTCCCTCCTCCTACTCCAACAGCTGACTGCAAGCAGCCAGGGCACAGTGCGGGAGGCATCTCTAGTAGTTACCCTAGCACCGAATACTTTATACAGAAATAAGTAAAGAAATGGAGGAGCCAGTTGCCAGTTACTGTTGTATACTATCCCATGGTAAACTGTTCTCCTTGTTCGCAGCAGAAATGGAATTGCTAGTGTGAGGGTGATACTGCTCCTGATTGTAAGGGCTGGCCCCAAACTTGTCTTCCAAAGTTTGTGGGGGAAGGTACAGAGAGCTTGAACAGGATCTTGCCAGGGTAGTCAGGACAGAGGCTATGTCCATGGGAATCTGGAAAACCTCTCCAAAAAACATATTTCAAATCCCTTCCTTATCCTTCTCACATGTCCTTGTAAAGCAAGCAGTTAGTTGTTTGCTTTCCCAGCTATCTATTTTTTTCCCTTCTTCCAGTGGTGAAGAGACAAGGTGTATTTCTGGCTGGCTTCATTCTGAAAAGCCAGGATTAGGTCTCCCTTGACCTTAATGCTGCCTGCTTGTTCTGCACTGATACAGTTCCTTCTTGTCTCAGTATGAGACAGAACTGCATATGGGGGGCAGGGGGAAGAGGGGTGGCGACAGAAGGTCCTGGTAAAACAAACTAGATTTAAGTCTGTCTCCATACTAACTCCATAGTGCAATTTTTAGGTCAGGTTTTTCACTATGAGAGACAAACATATCAATTTTGCTTAGCTTCTAAATTCTAAACTACAGGCAGTCCTTGGACGTACGACACAATTAGTTCCTGAAAACCATGCCTTAAGTCGAAATGTCGTAACTCATAACTGATTTTCCCATAGGAACAATGTTATAAATGGGGGATTGATTCCTGAACCAAGGCCCAATACCCTATTTTCACCAAAAATAACCCAGAATTTTGCATTAAATCAATTATAGATGAGTAACATAGCTACATTAATGTATTTGTATTGTAAATAGCAATCATATTGAT
This sequence comes from Crocodylus porosus, assembly GCF_001723895.1. Lineage (NCBI taxonomy): Eukaryota > Metazoa > Chordata > Crocodylia > Crocodylidae > Crocodylus > Crocodylus porosus. The sequence goes on from NW_017728907.1 coordinate 15,925,174, forward strand.
TTGGAAGGACTTCTTTCTTATGGGAAGAGCGCTCAGCCAAATCCAAACAGTCAGAAAGCTTTCTGTTGTGCGTGGATGAACTCTATCTGACTCAAGAAGTCTACCGGCTGACGAGAGGTAAAGCACTGCTCGACCTGGTGCTGGCAATAGGGGACAACCCAAATCAGCAACCTAACAATTGAAGGGAAGCTGGGTGACAGTGACCACAAGCTGATCATTTTCACCATCTGCCACAAAGCTGGCAAGTCAGTCAGCAATACAGAAGTCCTTGACTTCAAGAAAGCTGACTTTGACAAGCTCAGGAGGCTTGTCAGTAAGATCCTAAGGAAACATGACCCAAAGTGGAGGGCAGTTCAAGATGAGTGGTTGCTTCTCAAGGGAGCTATCCTGCATGCACAAGCAAAGTCTATCCTATCGTGGAGGAAAGGCAGCAAAAGGACACGGCAGCCCCCTTGGCTCTGCAGGGAACTGGCGGACCTCCTGTGTCTAAACAGAAAGACCTACAAAGGATGGAGGACTGGATCCACCTGCATGGAGGAATATTCTGCACTGCTCCAGATCTGCAGGGAGTGAACCAGGAAAGCCAAAGCTGTGACTGAACTCCAACTAGCTACAAGTATCAAGGACAATAAAAAGTCCTTTTTTAGATATGTTGGGAGCCAGAGAAAAAGCAAGGCCAACATTGAACCCCTGCTTAACCAGATGGGACAACTGACAACCAACGCCTAGGAAAAAGCCGACTTGCTAAATGGGTACTACGCATCAGTTTTTCACCAGTACCAAGGCATGCCCCTGCCCATTACGGGGCAGGAAGGCCCGGGTGAGGGAGATTCTTTACCCTTCATTAATGCTGACCTTGTGAAGGAACACCTTGAGAGGCTGGATACCTTCAAGTCAGCTGGCCCTGACAGTTTACACCCCAGGGTGCTCAAGGAGCTGGCGAGCATCATAGCCCAGCCCCTGGCACGGGTCTTTGAAAACTCCTGGTGTTCTGGTGAAGTGCCTGAAGATTGGAAGAAAGCCAATGTGATGCTTATCTTCAAGAAAGGGAGGAAAGTAGATCCAGCTAACTATAGGCCCATCAGCCTGACCTCTATCCCAGGGAAGGTCTTAGATAAGATCAAAGAGGCCATTCTTAACAGACTGGCTGATGGCAACATCCTGAGGGATAGCCAGCACAGGTTTCTTACAGGTAGGTCTTGCTTGACCAATCTCATTTCCTTTTACGACCAGGTGACCTATCACCTGGACACAGGAGAAGAGGTTGATGTCATATAACTTGACTCTAAAAAAGCTTTCAACCTGGTATCCCATGATCACCTCTTAGCAAAACTGGCCAACTGCAGCCTCAGCTTCACCACAATCCACTGGCTGGGGAATTGACTCCATAGTCAGACCCAGAAGGTGGTAGTTGATGGAAGTCCATCGTCATGGTATGCTGTGACCAGTGGGGTCCCTCAAGGCTCTGTCCTTGGGCCTATACTAGTCAACATCTTCATTAATGATGTGGACGTTGGTATCAGAAGCGAACTGGCCAAGTTCGCTGATGACACCAAACTTTGGAGTAAAGCGTACATAACCTGAGGACTGGAGGGCAATCCAGGCTGAGCTGGACAGGCTCAGAAAATGTGCAGGTGAGAACCTGATGGTGTTTAACACTGAAAAATGCAAGGTTCTCGATGCTGGGAAGAAAAACCTGCAGGAACCTTATAGGCTCAGCAGTGCTACGCTGGCTAACACTACAGACGAAAAGGACTTGGTGGTCATCATTGACCACAAGATGAACATGAGCCATCAATGTGATGCTGCAGCTAGTCAAGTGAGCAAAATACTGGCTTGCATCCATACATGCTTCTCAAGCCAATCCCAGGATGTCATTCTCTGGTTGTACTTGGCCTTGGTGAGGCCGCAGCTGGAGTACTGCGTCCAGTTTTGGGCTCCACAATT
>NW_017728907.1:15927220-15945548 GCF_001723895.1 Crocodylus porosus
CCACAATTCAAAAAGGATGTGGAGAAGCTTGAGAGAGTCCAGAGAAGAGTCACACGCATGATCAGAGGTCAGGAAAACAGACCTTGATGAGAGGCTGAGAGCTATAGGACTCTTCATCCTGGAAAAGTGCAGGCTCAGGCACGAGCTGGTGGCTGTGTATAAGTTTATAAAGCATGCTCACCAGGATCTGGAGGAACGTCTGTTCACCAGAGTGCCCCAAGGGATGACAAGGTCAAACGGTCACAGACTAGACCATTTCAGGCTAGACATAAGGAAGAACTTCTTTACTGTCCACACTCCTAAGGTCTGCAATAGGCTGCTGCCAGAGGTGGTTCAAGCACCTACTTTGAACACCTTCAAGACACATTTAGACGTTTATCTTGCTGGGATCCTATGAACCCTGCTGACTTCAGGCTCCTGGGGCAGAGGGCTGGACTTGAAGATCTTCCGAGATCCTTTCCAGCCCTAATGTCTATGAAATCTTTGAGGTGACTTTCTGGACTTTTTGAAGGGCTCTTGGTTGGACTTTTGAAGGGTTCTTGCCTGGAGTCTTCTCAGGAGTTTTGGCTGCAGGTTTTTCTAGAGTCTTGCCTGCTTTCTTAAAGAAAACATCTGAGGATACATAGACAGATGTTCTCCAGGGAGATGGGTGATGCAATAAACTTGTCCACTGGCATAGCGCTACATCAGAAAGTCATAACAAGGTGTCAATTTATAAATGTAAGTGCCGTTTGTTGCAACTCGAAACATCTTAAGTTGAGGACTGCCTGTATAGCCTACAGTTATAATCTGCCTCAATGGAAAAGAAAATAAGATCTACCGAGAAAAGTGAGGAGGTTTATAGTACATGAAAAATATTCTGATATTGCCTCACAAGAACAGATTAAAATTAGAGCAGGGATTATCAACCTGCTCGACCTGACAGTGGTACTTTTGCTTCCAGAGCCAGTGGTGACTACTGTATCTCATTTATTCTACAGCTCCCTTGGCTATCATCACATGGCCCATGTGCTTTGTCTGCACAGATTGTTGTGGTCAAGCACCTGGTACCATGCACTGGTTTTCTACTGGTTTACTTGCACTGCAAGTTGCCAGTTGGAAACATATTCCAAATGCTTTGGCGTATCTAATAGCTTTGAATCAGCTATTAGATAACAGCACCAAAAAGCCCCACTGAAGCACCTGATTTATACAGATGCTGTGGAGTCAGGCTGAAACAACGCACTGCTTCTTCTGGTAAAGTGCTTTTGTGGGGGATAAGGGGATGTTAACATCCACGGGCAGCCCCTTCTTTCCACAGTTCTCCCAATAGTGCTGTTTTTCAAGCTATTACCTGCTCCCACTCAGCCTAGTTGCAAGTAGTAGGTTGCAGCTACTGCCCTGAGATAGCTGCTCATCTGTCTACTCCAGATCCAAGTATAATTTACACTGGTGTACAAAAATCATGTAAATTACGTAAGTGTAACTGGCACATATTCAAACCCTGCAATTTGCACTGGCAACAAACTAACCACTAACTGTGATGCCTGTATACAGCTTCATTCAAAATTGCTACCATCAAGGAGCAAACTGTAGCCTGTGTTCAGAGAGCAACCAATCACAAAGCCATGTTTCTCGGGAATAGTGTGTTCTATACAATGAATGGTACTAAATTATTAACAATATTGGATATAGTATTGTTTACATCTACAACCCTTAGAGGCAGCCCAGTTATATCCAGGTAAGTCCTAAGTATGCAGTACTACTAAGATATCTGAGGGTCTTAGGCTGTGTCTCACTTCCCAGGCTGGGAGATATTGGGGTGCATCTATACCTACGCTTTACTGTAGAGCTGACTAATTAGCTCTGCAGTAAAGCATTACCATCTACACATATATCTGTATTAGGGCACAGTAAACTAATTAACTCCGCTGGGTTATTTGACCCCAGCAGTCTTTCCTGCCCAGAGCAGGGGAGCTGGACCCAATGATCTCACAAGATCCCTTCCAGCTCTAAGTTTCTGTGAAAGTGTGTATGTAAGATAGTACTGTACTTGCTCCGGACAGCAGAGTAGTTATGTGCACCGAAACACCTGTGTAGACAGTGACCAGGGATGGCTGGGGCACAAGGGTGCTACAGTGTGCCAGATAGCCCCACACTGTATCACCTTCATGCCCCAGCCAGCCCCTCCATAGCATGTTTACTGCTACATGCTAATGGCACATTTAGATATGCTCAATAGCAGTACTTGTCAAGTATGGGCTTGTTTGTTTTTTAATGTAACTGGGGACTTGAAGGGGGTTTTTTTTGTTTGTTTGTTTTTAAATGTAGCTGCCCCATAAGGTAATCAGTAACACAGTTCATGGAATTCTGAAGGGGTTGTATTTCACACTGTGGGAAGGAAATCCAAGCGATGTGGGTCAATAAGTATATACAGTGGTGGGTGAAGGATCAAGTGCCACTTCCATTTCTTCCTCTGTGCCCTATCCTAAATGCCACACTATCCCAGGATGTTTGAAATATATCACAAATGTCAGTGGAAGTTAGTACCTACATGGGCTTAGAACGTGCATCAGTTCATCCAGGATTTGGATCATCTGCTTTCACGATCCTTCCCTTTGCTTCTCTACATAGCAGTTACTGAAATGCTCCCAACTCTACTTTCTTTCAAGGATTCACAAACCACTTTCAAGAGAACATGTCAGCTAAATTCTAGGGCTGTGTGTAGATAAAACAAGGGGCATGTATGCATGACACTTTAAAGCAGGTTAAACACTTTTGCACTGCTTTAATGGTGTTGGCGTTTGCATGTGTCAGTGGTGTATTACACATTAATTCCAGCCACAGTAGCAAATTCGGTGGCATAATGTGCCTTAAATGACTTGGGGTGCAGCAAACTAAAACTTGGTGACCTACAGCTGCGGAGTGAAGCACCGGGCTCTGTGCAGCTCAGGGGCTCTGCAGGAAGCCCGTGCAGGCAGCCTGGCAGCAGCCCAGGAAGGTAGGCTCTGCCCCTCTCCCCCCACACCCCCAAGAAGCGGTGAGCCTGAATTTCCCCACCCCCCACCGAGCCTGCTTGCCTGTGCTGCAGGGGGGCCCAGTGCTTGCCTCTGCAGCTGCAGTGCCCCCCAGGACCCTTGAGCCAGGTGCCTGTAGGCGAGTGCTGCCTGCAAGGGGCCACCACTGCCACAGAGGGAAGCACCAGCCCCACCCTGCAGCTCAGGGACCACTCTGCCTGCCGGCAGCTTGCCCTCCCCTCCCCTGCATGACATGGGGGTTTAAAGGGCTCTAAATTGAAGTGGTATTTTTAAAAACCCACCACTTCATTATAGGGTCCCCATGTCATCCACACACACCCTAAGAAAAGAGTTTATAGATTACCCATTTTTGGAACTTACATCGCTTATCTCCAGCCAGGACTTCTCCAAGATGTTACCATACATGTCGCTGACTTCCAGCCCTTTCTCCAGGTAGAACTGACTCTGCTCTTCATCACCCAACATCAGAAAAACATAGGCTTTCAGGTGGTAAATCCTAGCATAATAGATAGGGCTTGTACAGCATCGAGAGAAAACTTCTTCCAAGGTCTAACAAGAAAACATTTGAAAGTCATGTCAGAAGAAAGCCCAAGAGCTTTGAGACATACCATATTACAGCACAGGTATCTCCCTGAGGAGACAAACCAATGGAAGCAGGAATGAAATACAGTCCAAAACGGATTCAGATTGCTTGGATTCATCTCTGTCATGCTCCTAAGCAGGACTCTGCAACTCGGCTACCCAGAAGTCTTTCTTCCCATCTTCAAGACAATTCCCTTTTGGGAATATTCATGAGCATAGGAACCTGCACTCCATTCAGTTGATTGCAGGCTCCCTGTGTCCCAACTCCTGCTTGCAGGGAGAATCTAGAAGCATAAGATGAATGTGGTGGGGAGCCACTGTGATCTTAATAGCACGTTTTTCTGTTTCCTTGCAACTTCAAAATATTCCATTGTGGTTTGTTCACCCAAACGATATGCAATAATTACTGACTCTCAAAATATACAACCCAAGTGCAATATTAACAAACTATTGCTGTTATATAAGAGATAAACCCCATTTGTTGAGTCCCCCATTGATTTCTGGGTTCTAACATCATCAAACTCAAGTTTCTGTCTTCCCTATAAAGATCAACAGTATAGAACAGGGGCATCAAGCATACGGCCTGTGGGCCAGAACTTTTCCATCTCAACCAACGGTAATGCAGCAGGCTACCAGAAGTTGGCGGGGCATGGCAACTGGAGCATGTCCTGCCACAAAAATTGGGGGCCCTGGACCCTGATGGACATTGCCATCAATGTCAGGGGGCAACCAAGGGCTGTACAGACACAGCCCTCACTTACCCTGCTGCTGCCTGCCCCTGGACCATACTACCACCCATTCCTGGACCCACACTGCTGCCTGCCACTAGATCCATGCCTCTGCCCTTTCCTGACCCCATAGTGCCACTCAATCCCCCACGCATGTCGTTGCTTGACCCCAGGTGCACACTGCTGCCCACTCCTGAACCCACTCAGGCTGCTGCCTACATCTGGATCCGCACTACTGCCTGCTCCCCCACCACCACTGCTACCCAATCCCCAACCAGCATCACTGCCTGCTCTCCCATCCCTGGACCAAGGCTGCAGTCTCTGGACCCAGATCCACTACAGCTGCTGCTGACTCCACAGATTTGGCCCAGGAGAAGCCCTGTGGTCCGGATTTAGCCAAGGGCCCATAGTGAGTTTGACGCCCCTGATATAATTTAACCATGGAGTACAAAAATTGTGATCCTCCTCACCCCCCTAGAAATATACAAATCTTTGCAAAAACATAAATATACACACGCACATATGTGTATATTTATGTTTATATATTGTATATGTTATATGTAGCTATATAAAACCGTAAATACACATGCACACATATGCTGGTGTGTGTGCATCTGTATGTGTATATACACACACACATATATATATATATATATAGAAACATTGGTAAAACATTATACAATAAAAGCTGTGTTAACCGGCATTTAAGTAACCGGAATGCTCCACTAACCAGAATTTCTGGCTGGCTGGCCAGCCAAACACAGGGAAGGGGGTGGGGGAGCTCTCTCTCAGTGGCCCCCGCCACCCACCACCCTGCACTGCTGCTGCTCCTCATGCAGCCGCCGCCACCCCCCATGCCACGTGTGGCCAAAACACCCTGCCTCGGGTAACCGCAATTTTTAGATAACCAGCACCACCCCCTTACCTCACTCTTGCTGGATAACAAAGCTTTTAGAGAGAGAGAGAGAGAGAGAGAGAGAGAGAGAGAGAGTGTGTTAGTCAAATATTATATATGTTTGACCAATTTCCACTAACTATGCCAAAAATTGAAAGTTTTTATATTGTTTTATAAGTTGCTCTCCATTGACCCCCATGTCTGACATCGCTGATCTTTGGATGAGGTTTACTGTATCTAGCCCCAATACAAGATGATGTTAGTCTACCACTGTTAGAATATTACATTTTATAGGATTTCCCCACAACATGAACTGCCCCTTCTCTCTCTCTCACCTTTAGCACCCTGGTACGCGTCTCTCGGACCTTTTGAGGTTTAATCTCAGCATGGTTATGTAGCTGAAGGATGTGACACTCCAAGAAACTGCAACATCCATGAGCAGCAAAGAGCGAGGCACTAGTTCTCCTCATTAACCGTCTGGCCTTTTCAAAAGGCTCTCGGAAGTTGTCCCACTGCTGAAGTCTGGCAAACCTATATCAACAAGAGAGAAATCTGTCAGATCAGAGATCAGATTATTAGACCATCACCTCAGGAACAGCTTTCAGCCTTAATCAATACTTTTTTTTTCAGAAAAAGATAAAAAGCCCATGCTGTGAAATGCTGTATATTGGGAAAAGAAATTTCATCCTAACCCTTGCAATGAAGTATGAGACTTGATTACCAACGAAGTAGTGTAAAGCCAGTATGTCTTTTCATGCCAGAGCTGTACAAGGTGTCTAACATGATGACTTGAATTTTCTTGTTAAGAAGGCTTTCAGGCCTGGTCATCTGCGTATCCAGATTTGGTGGTCTACATCACATTTTTGGTTACCTTGGTGGCCAAAAATGCCACTTACACCTGAATAAGGGTTCTGTGGAGGCAATGTCATGAAGAAGTAGCCCATTGATAGAACCTCTCCTGAGTCACCCAAAATATAGTAGAAGAGACTTAGCTAAAATACTCCCTTTATTGTGCTAATGGGGCAGCAATGCTGCTTCCAAACCAGAAGGTAATATAGGGAAGATGGATGGAACAAGGTGTGAAAAAGTGATATCCCTATAATTGTAGACCAGAAAAAAAATACAAAAAACTAAAAGCAAAATAAGAATGACTCGGCTATTGCTGGGCTAGGTTTTATGGTGGATATTAAGATAGAAATTCAGCTACTAACAGGAAGACACTGCTCAGGAAATCATGCCCTGTTAGTCTGGGAGATACTGTGCTAATAGCTGTGTTCAGCTTCCGAGAAAGCTGGAGGTAAGCGAGAAATTTCAGGAAGTCTGCATGGATTCAGTCTGAGCCAAGTGCTTTGGCAGTTAATAAATGTGTGATGCGTGCATTCCCGAAGACTCCACAGAAGACTTCCACAGTGGTAAAGAAAAAAGAAGCATAACCAATAAACAGCCACCACAATGGTCCTTCCATAATTATAGGTGAGCAGAATCCCACACGATCTAACTTAACCACTCTGAATCTTATCAAAATACCGGATCAACCATCTGATTTCAATGAAGCCATTTCTGGACAAAGGGCCTACTCAACAGGAATGCTGTTGATGGCACTCAGCCCAAAGTTCCCAAGTTCCAAGCTACTACTGGGCAAAATAGAAACTAAACCCATAGCAGGGAAAAGCAATTTTGAGGAGACTTTGTACATTACCAAATGGCCAAGGATGAGTACAGTCCAAGCATTATGCCACTCTGAGACATAAGGATACAGTTTGTTTCATTTTGCTGTACAAATTCCAGGCACTCTTTAAATGGCTTATATGTCCACCCTGTAAAAGAAATTTGCATTAGAGAAGTAATCTTTCCCTGAGACAGTTGCATGTCTCCTTGCTCTGATGCTGCCAGATTGGACACTGGTAGTCAAAAAGAGTAGCTGACTTTCCTACTAGATGATTAATTCAGAGATCAATCAAAATCTAACAGAAAAATTGCAAAGCTGAGGGCTTACTTGGCACTTCTGACTGTCAGAGGTTCTGCAAACATAACCTAGAGCAGAAAGATAGACCCAGTGCTGGGCAAAAAAGTATTGTGCCAACAACTTTTTACTGTGGTAAAAGGTTATTGTACAATTCTACTCAGTACTACTGGGAACACCAGCTCTGGATAGTCTGGTCTAGCAAGTAGGACTGTTCAGGACCTAACTGGAGACACTATTATACCAAGAAAAATATGCATTAGCCAACATGGCTATCTTTACTTGTTAACTGATGCAGGTTATACTGGTAAAAGCACTTGCATACCATGAGGATTTTGCCAGTTTAGGGACACCCTTATAGCTATGTTGGCAAAGATGCACACACACACACCCTGTTAGAAAATTGGCACTTTCTTGGGGCTGGAAAGCAGGGTAATTGGGACAGGCACCAGGAGGCATTCTTCCATTCTGACTGGAGAGCCAAGTTAAAGGAGGCTTTCTGGCCAACTTTACATCCTCCCATCTCCCACAATTAGACTCCAAATAGTGTGCGATAGCATTCAACCATGTCAAACTTCACACAGAGATGAATATCCCTTCATTTAAGCTAGAACACCTTTTTTCTGAAACCGTTTAGCCCCTTACTTCAAAAACTAACCATTTCAATTAAAATAAAAGTCAAAAATGCCAGACTGAAGCCCCCATTTTTGGTGACCATCCCTGACAAGGAGACAGAAGAACTTTGCAAAGCATGTTGCTCACTGTGATCTTCCTCATCATCAGTACTTACCAGCATAAAGCAAGAGATCTAGACAGCTTGAAAAAAAACAAGCCCGTGCAAGGATCTTCTCCTCTCGAAAGGCCAACTTCTCCAGCCACTGCAGTACTTGCTTACATTCCTGGCTTCTAGGGAGAAGCACAACAAGGAGCCATTGTGGAGGGTTACTGCACAACCCAAGCAGAATCAGAAGTGCTATTTCCTCCTTGTGTCTTTATTCCACCATTTCTCTTCCTTTATTCATGCCTTATCCTCTGTTTTCCCATATACTTCTCTATTCATCAATCTATCCTACTTTTCCATCCAAGGTAGGGGTGTACGAAACAGGCTGTATTCAATCTGGATTTGGATTTGAGTCAACGAATCTAAATCTGCAGATTTGACACTGATTCGAAGAATAAGCGATTCAGCCATAGACACAGCTTTAAATGTTTTTTCTACATACCTTCAGATAACAGGAGCAGCTTGTGATCGCTGTGATGCTGGGTTAGGTCGAGTGTCCCACAGGAAAATGGGGTGGTCCCCCGCATGCTTGCCAGCAAACCCAGAAGTAAACCAGAAGTACTTCCAGTCCACTTCTGGGTCCGCCAGGGAGCACACCGGGGGGCCCCCCCGCATCTCCCCAACTCAGTGACCCTGAATGCACCCCTCCCAGACCCAGGAGGCACCAGTCACTGAGATAAGGGTTGCAGGAGGACCCCCTGCATGCTGCCTGACAGACCTGGAAGTGGACCGGAAGTGATTCTGGTCCACTTCCGGGTCTGCTGGTGAATGCGCTGGGGAGCCCCCCACACTCATGTGGGACGCTCCATCTGCCCCAACATCTCAGTGTGCATGAGCCACTTGGTACCTTGAAGTATGTAGAAAAAACATTTAAAGCTACATCTATGTCTGAATCGCCAAATCTCTTCAAATTGATTTGGAAGGTTCCAATTCAATTTGGAGAGATTAAAGGGTCTCCTGATTCACTTCAGATTTGGAGATTTGGCCACCGAACTGAGCCAAATTGAATCAGGGACTGAATCTTTGCACAGCCCTAATCCAAGGTTCTTTGAACAACAAGCGTATCAAGAAGAGTTTCAGTATACCAGCCCAAAATGCAAGACTTGGAATTGCCAGTGATTGTCTACCAGCTTTCAAAGTCTTCCCCAACATTCAAAGTCTCCAAGTATGCTTTTATCTGCGAGGACCAGAGTGACCAATCTATCCCTGCAGACAAATGTGCTGTAGAGCAAACAAATATGTGATCAGGAAGCCACTGTAGCCCACAGAATGTAGTAGTTGGTGAGATTAAGAATATGGAATAACCCTTTTACCTGCTGGAGAAGGAAGAAAACAAAAGGTGACACATGATCCGTCCCAGTCTACATGACCAAGACTCATAAACCCCAAGAGTAGAGATATATACTTCTCTTTGCAGGAGGAAAAGATTTCCCTGAGAAGGAAAATGCCAGCCAAGCCAAACAAAAGCCAAACATCAGCTTGTCCATATAGGAAAATAAGATTTATCTAATACCTCATGCTCAGAAAGAGGGATTGGAAAAGTACGCTAAGAATCATATAGTCCTGGTTGTGTTTCTTCAGATGCAAACAGATTTCATGGGCTCGATAGCCTGAGGAGAAAACACGCATAATTAAATGTTTCACTCTTAACTGTGACAAGTTCTCAAACAAAAAATGATGTCAGAAGACTTACCTAATTCAATTGAAAATGGCAGGCTACCTAAACAGTGCTTTATATAGGCCAAAGACTGTGCTAATTTAATGGTGGTTAATAGCCCTCCTCCAACCAGCTTTAGGTGAGAGCTACGTTGGATCGCCATCAACTCATATTTCATCCAGTCATCTTGGCAACCAATTGTCTGGCAGCAAAGTGCATATTCTATGTAAGATGAAATGATCTGAAATATTCCAAACAAGAAAGCCTGTGAGCTTGGACCTGTAGATTAGAACGTTCTGTCAAGTATTACCTGACACCAGCCTAAAGGGGACTGGATAAAATCTCCAGATCCCTTTTTTCAATTTCCCTTACAGTTGCTCACCATTAAAAAGTTTATAACTGTTACCAAAGTTTATTAGGGTCATTTTTACCAAAGTTTATTAGGGTCACATCTAAAGGCAGCCGTCAGGATTGTCCTACTATTATGCTTGGTACCATACAGGCACAAAATATACATTTGTATAAAAAATTAATAGCTTAAAAATTGGAGGCAACAAAAACAGATGGACGGACATACAGAACTACCTGAATTTCAGGCCAAATCTTTTGGGAAGTTCAAAAATGTCAGTGAATTTTCATTGTCACATTATCATATCTCTGTTATCTCTGTTCTTGCCAAAGATAAAAGTGTTGAAACATCATAAGAGAGTTTACAGCCATCTTAATTACTGGCAGAGAAAGAAGCAAAACATGCCACAAAAATCACAAGCAGGCTGGTTTTCCATGACATTTTTAGCCCTAGAAGCTTGGATGACTTGAATAGCATTCACAGAAAAAACTGGATTCATTGGGATTTTACCCCAGGCAAAGCCCTTTAGACATTACATGTTGGTCCAGAGCCAATGTAAATTAGGTCTCAGCTCCTCAGTCCCTTTACAAAAGAGTGTGCCCTAGCAGTTAGAAGCCAGGGCATACTAGTTATTTTCTTCTCTTTAGGGCTCACCTGGTGCTCATCCTCTGATTCCTCTGCTGAGTTCACACTCATGAGTGCTGCTAGCTGAGAAAACTTCCTGCTGGTGTTAGCAGAGTCCTGGCTGAAGATCTGCCACAGTAAGGAAAGGCAGTGGTTCTGCTGATACAGACAAGCTAGTTTCTTCTCCCTGTTGCACCACAGACATTTTTAGGCAGAGAAGGTATTAGCAGCCCCAAAATCTAACTATTGTAGCTTATCAAAACAGAACAAAGAAAGCAGTCAGAAAGCTCATCTGGGCTATTCTACGTCCTCCTGAGAGGGGAGGCAGCCGGGAGAATGTCAGGGGCAGGTGAGGGAAAAGGAGCAAAGTAGGAGGAGGAAAGTTGAATCTTTGGAAGGCTGTATGCTATCAGTGGTGCTAGAAGCAAAAAGGGTCATGACTCAGAGGCTGGGGTACCAATGTACGTGTAACCATGAGGAGAAGGCAGGAGACAATTTTGCCCCACAACGTCCAGCTCAGAGAAAGACAACAGTGCCCCCCTTCCCACACCTTGGCGTGGCTGACAAGAGGCGGAAGAGAAGATGAGGCTGCTGTATGGACCCAGGCCACAACAGAGCAGCACTTCAGTTCCAGATAGATGTTGCCCCCTGCAGCTATGACCCCAGGCTGCAGCCTGTTGAGCATCTTCCTTATCTAGGCCCCAAGCCTGTAGGTTCATGTTAGCATAGCAATGAAGGCCTTAGCCAGGGCACAAAGGGGCAGCTGTAATTGAGGCAAAAGCATCCCCTTTGTCCCTCCACTATTATCTGTTCTGGCTGTGCTACTTGGTTCCAGTGGTTGTATGACTTACTTTGAAGCTGTTACAGTTGGCCCAGGATCACAAAGGCTGAGAACTACTGTCCTGTATGGGTTGTACTAGCACTTATCAGGACTGGGTAAGTTAAAGTATGTTTCCCATATTGATATATGAGCGTTCCCTTTGAATGACTGGTTAGCAAGAAGAGTCAGTTTTAATCTGCCTTTAAACTGTAGCAGTTTGTATAAAATATCCTGAATAGTCTAGCCCTGTTTTTCAAAACAATTGCCTCGCTCTTGCATACTGTACCACTGAAGAGTGTAGCTATTCATAATTCTCCCTTTGTCATTGCATCTAAGCATTTGTGTTTAAAGTTTCATTCCTGCAAAGGCTTAAGTACAATCTTACCATGAAGTATGAGAATTGTTCAAATACTTCATGTTAAGCACATGCATAAGTATTTGCAGTATTAGGACCTAAATAGTGTCCCAGGGTAAACTCTACCCAACCCAATTTTATTCCAATTCTGCTTCCTACCCAGTATTGCTAGGATGCGGACAAGGCTGGTTCTTCTGTTGAGATGCATGCTTTGACATTTCAGTCACAGTCTTAAAAAAGACTCCAATTGAAGTAAGTGGGAACTTCCTGCCAAGTAAACTCAAAGCCTTCTTGAACATTTTCTTTGCCAGTTTCATTTGGCCCATATTATAGCACACCTGTAGAAAGGTACAAACAATAAAACAAGGACTGTAACGCTGTCTTTCAACTGCACTAACAGAAGCTGTTGGCCGTCAGATATCATTTTCTATACCTAGCACTAGGACAAAAAAAAGCAGACACCAAATACCATATTTACTCAAGTATAAAATAAGTTCCCCCCCCCACCCATCAGCATGGGGGGAAAGCTCCTCATCTTACATTTGCATACAAGGAAACCTCATTAAATGCACCATCTGCAGCATGTGCTCATAATGGAAACAAATTATGCAGTTGATTAAATGCAGCCAACACTGACTATGACTGTAAAACATACAACCTGTATTAGACAATTTTTTTTACAAAAATATTTGTGTGTATATGTATGTATGTGTACATATATGTGTGTGTATGCATATACATGTACATCTACATATGCTGGGTTTTTTACTGTAGCCGTATTGGTCTAAGGACATAGGCAGGCCAGGTTCTTTTGGTAGATGTGATATATTTTATTGGACCAACTGAGTAGTTGGAAAAAGGTTCTTTGCAAGCTTTGCAATATATACACATATACATACACACATTACACTGTTCTTATTCCTGTTACAATAACAGGGCACCCACAAGAAAGTTTTAAAAAAATATGTTTCATGCTCCACTTCAAATCAGCCAAATCAATTCCAGAACATATTGATTGAATAGAACTCAATCATTCCAAAAACTGTATTGATTGAGCAGGCAGAACTCACTCGTTCTAAACACCATGTATGGTGCTATAACCAACAAGCATCCTTTGTCCCATGTTCTCAACCTGGGACTTCAGATATTCCCAAATCCATTAGCAGGCATCCTACACCAGAGGCCTTGGGATTCAGACGGCCCCACTTGATCTACATTTGATTTGAGACAAAAGGCCAAGAAGCATTAGTACAACTCATCTGAATAAGATACATGGTAGTGTCCATTGCATGCAGTCTCCCTAAGCACTGATTCCTTTTAAAGCCATGGTGAGCCACCATACTGCATATATTTCAACACTCTCTTCACTCCCACAGCTGAGCTGTGCATTTCTCTTCCATTTCCAATGGTTCCTGTTTCTTCACCATCCTTAAGCATCTGACAAACATCACTAAATAGGGCCCCAAACAGTTTACCTAGATCTCCTCTGTTAACTCCTGTCTTAGCCTGTCACATATGATTAGTGTGACCCTGTCCTCCATGAGATGTCACCAGACCAAGTTCCCTTTGCCTCATATGTATATATATTTTTGGAGGATCCCAAGACTTGTAATGACACCTGGTTCCAATCATGAGTGGAGGGGTCTAATTAGCACATGGATCCTTTGTGGGGAGTGGTTGGCATACACAAACATACTGAGCAGTGCTGAGCTATAGAATCACGATGGTTTTAAATACTGTTGACTCTACAGCAGCCCAGCCCAGTGAACTGTATGGTAAGTGATGAGCTTTTTGGCTTTGGATTAATATCATGCATAATTTGTACTATAGATAAAGTAGGTACCAAAGTGCTGCTTAAAAGTGTGTTTATGGAGTACCTGTGCTAAAACTTGCAGCAGTTTAAAAAAGAGGTAAAATGCATCAAACCTGGATGAATTAAGTCTCTGAGTGCCTGTAGTAATTTGCCTATTTGAAGATTACTATAAGCATGCTTATTTCAAAGTCAGTGTTTTCAAATTTGTGCCTTACTTCCATATGCTCCAGGAAGGGTGTGACAGCAAGAGGGGAGAAAGGCCTGCAGGGAAATGAAGTTGGGGAGGCAGAGGGCAAGGGAGCCACCTGAACCCTCAAATTTATTTTCCCTGCTGTAGCAGTGGGTGGGGGAAAAAATCAAGGCAAACCTCCAATAATTAGATTCTATATCAGGAAAATTGTAACAAATTCTGTTCTATTTATAAATTTTCCATATATAGAATCTAATTATTCAGGGTGTTGTCATATAATCAGGGTCATCTTGTATTTGAGTAAATATGGTACATTCCCTGACCATAATATATGTTGAATATATTCCTATTTCCTTTATAAGAACAACTAGGAAGCTAAAGCCCCACCCTAATAACTGCAGCCATTTAGTTATTATTCTGTATCAACTGAGTTTAAGACCATCTGGTTTTGTGCTGAAAATCACTGCTCTGCAATCAAAAGATCTAAAGCACATACATAAAACGTGATATATCACCCCCTCTTGGTAAACGTGTTGGTGGTGCTGTTGTGGAGAGAGGCAAAGGAGGAATATTAGGCTCCTGCTTCAACAGGTAGCTAATAAATTTGAGTACCTGGCTCTGACTGAGAGCCAAGAAGCCTGAAATTGTTTTGATTGAAAGGTGAAGTGGACACAGAAGTGTAGACTGATGGGCCCAATGAGAATCAAGGGCTAGGAATTCCAGGACATTTGCTGTCATCTTCTGAAAGCCACCTCAGATATACATGAAAGGATTCCTCCCTGTCTCCTTACCTCACCCTTAAGGCTGTAGAAAGTGGCTTCCTCAAATAGGCTAATTACATGGCTTCTAGGATCCAGTGACTTGATCAGGTTCTCGGCTATATTCAGATTCATAAAGGCCTAAAACAAAGCAAATCACAAAGAGAGCAAATGACTGTCTGTGAAAATCACACATCCAGCCCCATCACTCACTGAAGACAGATTAATTCTATGGTCACCTGTGGCCAGTACAGATGACTAGAGAGAGTCAGTAACGAATCCTGTTGGTGGAAAGGTTCAATATAAGTGGAGAGAGCTCTCTGATTCCTACTTTTCACATCCCAAGTGTGTTGTAAGAGAAGAAGGAAGCGTTCCCAGGTCAGGTTATAAATAGAATAGGGCCACCGCAAAGCATTATACCTGATGATTCACTGTTAAAACTGTTCCAACCATGGTGCAGCGCAGCCTGAATCAGAGAGATGCAGCAGGGGATGCCCACTCTTCCCCATCCAGGCTGAGCTCAAACATATTGGAGAATCTACCCCAGGGGTTGTCAACCGGGGGAGCGGGGAAGCTTGCATGCAGTGGCCACTGCCACTACCCACTACCCCATGCTGCTGCTGCTCTCTGCATCCGGCTGTGCACCATTTCCTCCCCACCACACCTCATGTCTGGCTGCTGGGGAGTACTCCTATTAAAAAAGGTTGATCTAGCCTATAAACCCAAAGAGAACTCCTATGCCAAATCCAGGACAGTAAAGGAACTTTCCTTCTATTTGGAATAATCCAGGAACTAGGGGAACCACATGTAGAGTTGGGACGTGGGTCCACACAATCAGTCTAAGTGTTGAGTGACTAATGGTACTGACTGTAGCCTGTCATTGTATAAACAAGCCACAATGGAAGCCTCCTTTGCACAGTTCTGCCAAGAAATCTCACTGAAGAGCTGCAGCATGCCCCACTATAACAGCCCCTTTTCCCTTTCAAATTCCACTCCCGCACATAGCTCTGTAGATGCTTCTGATCTAAATTAGCTCTCTGCTACCTTAGTTGTGAGCTCCTAAATAGACCTGTTAATGTCTGACAATCCTGACTGGTCTGTCAAGATCACTCTGGAGCAGAGACTGCTCTTTAAAATATTGATACATATTACATGATAAAATGTCACCAAAAGACTCCTAGAATCACATTATTTATCATTTCACAAACCTCTTTGGTGTTAAGGTCATGACCCTTTGAGCCCTTTGTTGGCACTGGATTTATAACCCAGATACCTTGTTCTGGGTGGACTCAAAACCCTCAGACTGAGCACGATCTCTCCATTCAATAACAGGCAAATTTTACTGATACACAGCAATAAAAGATAAACATAATGCAAACAATTCTGTATCTACCAGTCCTAGAGCTGCCACAGAGGAAGGTGTGTCTGACTAGTATACAAGCTTTACCCTGAGATTCTTTCTTGAATGTCAGATATCAGCAGCCTGGAGGTGAGAGGCTGAAGCCCATCTTCCCCTGCATCCCTCCCTCCATCCAGTGGGAAGGATGAGACAGGCTGGTGGTGTGTAGCAATGGTAGCCTCAGGTTCCCTTCTTGGAGTCCTTTTGCTGGTCTTAAATTCCTCCTTTTGCATTCTTTCTCCCCTCTGATGACTCTTCATCTCTGGGTATCATTGACTAGTTTTCCTGTGTTCATCATATTGTCCACTTTCTATCCTTTCAGCATATTCTTTTGTTTCAAAAAGCCATCACATGCACACATTCTACTTTGGTTATTTACTGGTTTCTCCTAATTTGGTCCATCTACCAGAACCAGAAATCCCAAGGGCTCTGCAGTTTGGCACTGTGATCTGGAGGGTCCCTGATCTGTATCTGGGTACACTGTTCATGTTATGGAACACTGTAGTACATGTCTTTAGTTTCCCAGCCTGTGTGTCTTCTTGCCTGTGTCAGACACAGTGGGCCTTGAAGGAAACTTTATCATAAACAGGCTTTTAGAAATCAATTACGCCTTGCCATTGCCCTGGGCCATTGTTCTAATCTAATGCATATCTACTTTACCTATAAGCCAAGCCCAAAAAGAAAATCTTTAAATACCATTTTCTAACCATCACCCATGTTCCTAGGTGTTTTCTTGCATGGCATCTCTTGCCCTCAGCATCCCCTGTGCTCGCAAAGCATTCCAACTGTCAAACACAAATCAGATGGAACTTAATCTCCCACATGCTACATTTGGGATATTAAAATCCTACTTCACAGCAAGCAGTTTTGGTAATAGAGGAAGGAGAGAAGGCAAGTTTAAGACTTGATCCCACCATTTTCAAAATACAAAGAAATGTATGTTCCCAGATGCATGTGAGATTCTGCCAAAATGAGGAGAAGCAATAAAGAGAAAGATCAAGGGAGCTGACAATAATTCATTTGGAAGTTGGGTTCAAGGGAGACAAGCAGCTCACCATATAATTGTTTGAAAGGTTTAAGTATGCGGCTGCACATTCCAACAAGTAATACAAGGCTCTGGCCTCATCTCCTATTGCCATGCAGTGCCGGGCAAGGGGCATAAACACGGATGCCACAATCTGTTCACATTCACATGATGCCATGTATGTGGTCTTCCCTCTACCCTGGCCAAAAAGACGAATGATCTCATCCATCCTATCCAGAAACTCCTTTTGTGCAGCTTCAGCTCTGGTCAAAAGACAAGATCACAATTAACAATTAGGAGTTGATTTCCCTGATGCAAATATTGTCATTCTCCCAGTACAGACCAGGAACAATAGCATAGCAGCTAATGGATATAGATACTAATGACTGTTTGACAAGATTAATAATTAGCCACCCAGAATTAGGAATCCCAAGACAAGTGGTGTACAGCAGTCTATGGGGTAATGTTCCAATATGAATATGCATAAATAAAAAGGTATTACCATAACATAGTATAAATAAAGCTTCCCAGCATAGCACTAAATGGGGAGAGAAAACACCAGATCAGTGACTAATTAGTCTGAGAAGCAGCAACCTGTTTCACCTACTTTGGGTCTCCCCCACAAACAGTTGTGTAAGTAACATGAATGCTAGTCCTTCTATATTGCTTTTATCTCCCTTGTACAATCATAGTTGTGTTGTTTTTTTGGGCTTGTTAAATAAATGAGTTACTACTGCACTGTAAAGGCTCTGTCTATTGATAGCCTGACTACTATAACAAACTAGGCCAAAGATCAAACCCACTAAGACAATATCCTAAGTTACATCAGTGTAGATGCTGTGTGCCTATACTTATCCCAGAATTACCTAATGGTGAGGAGGTATAATATTGCCTATAGCATTCATGCTACGTAAGTCATCATTTGTCTGCTCTGGATCCCAGTATAATTTATATGGATATATGAAACTAAAGTAAATTATATATATGTTAATGTGTCATGCGCCTATGCCCATGATGTGCTGAAGTCCAGTTATTAACCAACTGTGATTGGCATAAATCAGTCAAATTGTAAATTACACTACACTACCTGAGGTTTTCCTCTAGCAAAGTACCATCTTTCTTTAAAAACCTTCCAATGTCTAGAAAGAAAAATAAAAAACAGTTAAATATCTCATCATATGTCACAGAGAACAAGCTATTTCTTACTATTTTTCCAGCATTATGTTAAAGAGATGAAATTCAAATGAGGGAAGTTATACTTGATCATCCCAGAAGTTCATTGCTGAGTTTCATAGATTTCATAGATTTCATAGACATTAGGGCTGGAAGGGACCTCGGGAGATCATCGAGTCCAGCCCCCTGCCCAAAGGGCA
>NW_017728907.1:15945559-15965832 GCF_001723895.1 Crocodylus porosus
CCGGCACCAGGCAGCGGCCTCCTCCCAGCAAGCGAGGAGTTAACCCCTTCCCACCACGAGCCCGCTTACCTCCGGCTGTGCTGGGGGTCGGCAGGGGGCTCGGCGGCTGCTGAGGGGGTGTCTGGGGGGCTTCGGGGGAGTGGGGGCGCAGCGGGCTTCACCCGCGTGTCTCTCACCGCTCCAGAGCCTACCTGAGTAGTCTTGAGTTATCTACAATCAACTTACTCCTCCTGAATTAGCATCACTTAAATGAAAGCAACCACACCGTTAAACTGCCCTCAAGTTCCTTTGTCCACACTGGTGCCACTGTCACTCACGTGGCACTAAGGCTTGTCTGTACCATAGTAGTGCTGCATCCTGATGAACATACTCCACCCACCACAGTAAATCTACTGATGTACTCAGCCACATGCTCCTGGAACACAGCACTGCTGGTCTACTGCTGAGGACCAAAGTCTGTTAAGCACAAATTTCTCTCTGCCACACTGATAGTCTTCAGCTAGTCTATTACAGCCAGGGAAGGTAAATGGAAAATTACCTTCTGCAATTTGTGGAATAATTGACCCTAATCCCCTGGAGAAAGCAGAAGAACGGTGATCTGAAAGTAAGAGAGCAAAGATCATGTTTATGTACGTGTTCAAGCAGTTTGTGCCCTATATAAGACAAAGGACCATACTGCATTCCTGGTAAAGAATCTTTACCCCCAGTGGTGGCCAGGAAACTTCCAGGAGATGGTTGTCTGGAGAAGAAGTGCACCATCAAGGATGAAGGTCCTAAATATGGCTGTACCCCAGCCAAAATTGCCTTATCTTACACAAGACTCCTTTCCGGAAACTACCCCAAAAGGGCTAATATTGGCTATCCACAGCTGGTATAGAACAGCATAGCTCTATGGCTATCTATGGGGCCATGCTTATATACACTAGCATGACATCTAATCCAAAGCATTTTGTGCCGAAACCCCTCCCCTCAACCCAGGTGCTGAATGATTTCACTATGCTTCTGGCCAACTCCTTCAGAAAGTGCATTTGATTAGTTAGAGGGAAGGGCAGGGGAAGTATTCAGCTTTTCCCAGCTGCCCATTTTTATTTCCCCCTTTTCTTAAATTTCATTATTTTCTACCTTGAATTTTTAAAGTTAATACAGGAGGCTGAGGACCAAACACCATCTCAGCTACCAAGAGGCAGCTCCCATTGATATCAATGGAAGCCCCATGTCCAATAAAGCTGGACTTGGACTTGTGCCTCACTATCCTCCTAATACAGCTCTGTTCAAGTTAACAGCTGTTTTAAGCATGATGCATTACAGTCAGGACCAGCTCCAGCTGGTCTATTACAGTCAAGGTTACCTTCTGTAGCACTTTGTGCCACTGACCCATGTCTCCTGGAATAATTAGGCATATGGATATCTGAAAGTAAGAGAACAAAGTGATCTAAGTGTGCAGGCAGTATATGGTTTATTTAAAACAAAGAAACACCCTGCCTTCCTAGTGACGAGCTCTTACCTTCACCAAGAGGCCTGAACATTCTAGAAGGCGAGTGTCTAGAGATGGTGCGCATAACCATGGCTGCGGTGTCTAAATACGACTGCACTCCAGAAAAGATACTACTGAGCTTATTTCGTGGTTCATGGATTTCTAAGTATACAAAGCGTAAGATATTAGTCTTCTTCAAAATGAAAGGCATCCTGTGAATACTGTAAAAAGTCTTATTGTAATTTCACCTCTACTGGAGGGAACTATTTTCAGAAGTCTTTCCTGCCCAAGTGCAGTGGGGCTGGACCTGACAATCTGTGAGGTCCCTTCTAGCCCCTAATAACTACGAAACTATGACCAGAAGTAATGTCACAACCAGTAGTATAACTAGGAGGTGGGGAAAGGGGCACCAACTTAGGAAGGGCACCAGAATTGCCCCCCACCCCCACAGAGTCCCTTCCCTGGCAGCGAGAGCAACCCCATGGCATAGCTCTTGAAGCAGAAGCAGCCCATAAATGGACACTGCACTGCTGCTTTAAGAGCAAGAGGTGGGAAGGCAAAGCATATGGTAGCAGCAGGAGCAGCACAACCAGGGACTGTTTGGTGTTCCTAGCATGAATAAGACTCCTGTGCTCCCTGTCCTTACCCCACTCAAAGCTGTGCCTTCCCACCACCCCTGTTCTCAAAAAAAGCCCCCCCACAACCTGGCCTCTTACAACAGTTTGCCCACGATGCAAGCTCTGCATCTTACATCTCTGGTAACAACCCAACTGTTCATCACATTCTCGTATCCAGCAGGTCTGGGCAGGATAAAGTATGGGAGATCTATCAAGAGTTCTAATTATTAACTTAAAACAATACCATACAGAACTCTAACGTATATGAGTCTGTCTTCTGCCAGACTTCAGACTAACACAACTAGCAACTTCTCTTCGTTAATCAAGGACATAAAGGCCAGTTCTTCTAAAGAATGCGTGCAAAAGTTATTTGGATATTTCAACATAATAGACAAAATTCACCCTGGTCTAACAGCACCAAAATACCTTTACTATTATCGCTAATTATTTTGCAATTGTCTTATTATACATTGCCTATATTTTCTTGGGGTTTTTTAAAATCTGGAAACCTCTGTGATATATATCTATAGAGAGAAAAATAATGTTTTCACATACGTTTTGTCAGGATATGTTTTCTCAGGAATTACTAAGACTGAAACTGAATCAGAGTATCTGCCCTGCTTCTATTCTTCCTGCAAGGCTTATCACAGGGTTTGGCAGAAATTGTTTTCATCCAAAACATGGAAGCATCCAATTGTATAGCACTCCCACGCTAGGTTAGGACATTGGTTCACTAATGACCCAGGGAAATAATAAATGTCTTCCCCTCTAAGGCTATATCATTCTCTCTTTGCCCATCTCAATATCTCAGTATTTCACCTCTCTCTCATTAATTTTTTTTTCAGTCTCTTATCCCATTAATCCAATAAATCAACCACTTCTTTCATCCCCTGCTTCCTGCAGCACTCTGGGGATTTCTCTTGTAGTCTCTCCTTGTTCCCTTTAAGGTTATTGTGGGTTCTTTATCTGACTGGACATTTTACCTTCATTTAACTCTGTGTTATTTTCTTGCAAACACATCACAGCAGGCTCAACTTTTCGGTCTAAACCTGCCAAATGGAAGACAGAAACAGATTGTGACATATAACAACAAAATGTGTCATGGCTCTTTATCATTTGTCTGGCGGTGGAGTCTGGAGACCAGAGTGCCATTGCACTAGATGTAAGATAGGTATAATAAAAAAGTTGGCCAGCTCCAAAGAACCTACAAGGAGCCAATTCTGCATCAGAACTAAATTCAACTGCAGGACTTATTAATGTATACTGCCTTGTTTGTTTTGAAGGGTGGATTTATTTCACCCTCCCTCCCTCTAGGTCTTGGCTTCTGCAGTGTTGTCCAGGCTAGTTCAGAACTTCTTTAATTTAACAGATACCAAAGACATGGAGAGCAAACATTAGTTTTAGTAGCTTCTCTTCTCAGCTTTCAATCACAGCTACTAACTGTGAGGCTTCTCAGGCATCTCAGATGCTCTACTATTCCTTAGCCTACCCCCAATTCTACCTCAGCTTACCAGCCTACCTCATTCTGTTGAGCTAACTGTGGTTCTTTCCTACCTCTGCTGCTTTCGCTCCATGTGTGAATCCATGAAGCATGTTCTTAATAATAAGATCAAGCCTAGCTTTATAGGGAAAATCATGCAAGAACTGACTTCTCTAGGCAGATTTCCATCAGAGACGCACAAAAAGATACTATGAACTCCATAGCATCAAGGAAAAATGCCAAATTCCATATACAATTCACAGGCCCCTAAATAAGATGACTAGAAATCATTGTTTCAGCTAGCAACATTTCCTCAGAACTATTGTTAAGGCTCTCTGAAGACCCAAGCAAATGACTTTACAACTTTTAGTGCTCATTTCATGCCTTATTCATCTGCCTAATACCTAGAAGCATAAGCATTTTTAAAGAAAAATGAAACTTAACTCTGGAGCATAATGTTGTGGCAAGGAGTGAATTTCCAGACAAATTCTATAGTCATGAAATCAGATTTTGGCACAGGCAGGAATCCCTTGGTAAACTGATGGCTCCCCAAAAGGCAGTTTCTTCCTCTGTATGCAGTCGACCTGCCTCTACAAGTCTGCGTGTTGCCACATTCTTCCACAACCTCAGTCTCCTCTCTCTCTGCACTAAACACTAGAAAGCAATGCAAGGAAATCCATGGGAAAGGCCCAAGAGCTGATGGGGTACAGAAGGATTTGAAGGATATAGGGTTGAAGTGGGAAAGTATAGAAAAAGAACAAAGAAGTGCCCCTGTGATGGATTGTGTGATGGAATAAGGAGGAAACAGGAATATGTGAAGTGGGAGGAAAGAGGGGTGAGGGGTAGCAAAACTGTCTGATGTTTCCTGAGACTAGAAGATGCCTCTATCCATCAGTCCCAACACCTCAGAATATGCCACAAACAGCGAGAACTTGAGAAATGTGGTATGGAGTAATTGCCAACACAGCCCTGTTCTCTTGAATACTGCAAAACAGCCCTGCTACGTTTCCTGCCACATGGTATCACAGTCCCTTGGAGAGCCCAGACTCAAGATTGTTTTATAAACTAGGATGTTCAATAACCTTCAAATGAGGGAGACTCAATTTTTCCTAGAGCTATGGCAGTGACCAATGAGGCTGCTTCACTGAATGGATATTCCTCAGGTTGCTCAAAAACAAGTTCCTGGTCCTCTGGTATCTCTAGCGACATCTCAATTGCATAGCGGTGGAATGAAATGAAGTCCCCTTCACCACAACGCTTGCATTTGTGGGCCTGCTTCTGTAGGTAAGCAGCACATTTGTGATGTAACGCTTCTTTCTGGCTCTTCAGCCAGAGCTCGTAGGCTGCTTCCTGCATCAAGGCCATGCAGAACCCCATGCCGCTGCACTGCATCACTGCCTGCTCCAGTCTGATTCTGTTAGCCACAGATATTTGGACACCTTCAAAAAAACACAGATTTCTAAATTAGCTCAGTCACTGAGGGTGCTATGCTTCCACTGTAGCCATAGATGAAACTGTTTACACTGAAGGTTTAAAGCTGCACCCTTGTTGGGTTGTTAGTAGCTGTGATTGAACCCAGGACCTCTAGATTTTAAAGGTATAAACCTCAATCCCTGAGCTGATAGGCCATTATACAACACAGAAGTAGTTTAGTGGGATACAGGTATATAACGTACCTGGACAATAAATCAAAATTTTAAAAAAATCAAGCATAATAATTTAGCTCACCACACCTCACTTTGATCTCTATTCAGCCATAAAGTATACTGGTGTTTGATGGACTAAAAGGTTTACTTAAGTGATTTAGGAACAAAGAACTGGAAGGAACATCCTGGGACATTAAATCCAGTCCACTGATCACAGGCAACCATGTCATGTAATTGCTTTTGTGGACTGATCAAGTTCCATATTAAAAATAGTTAGCTCTTTTTTGTGTCCACCAACACTATGAGAAAGGTGTCCCAGAACTGTACTCCTGATTGTTAGAAGCCACCTCCTTATTTCCAGCTTCAATTTCTCCACAAACAATTTATGCCCATTTGTTCTTCTGCCCATATTGTCCTAAATTTAAATAGTCATTTTCCCACTCTGGCATGTTTATTTCCATATAGTGATGTCAATACAGAGATGTATCCTATCCCTGGCTTGGTTTTTTTGGTTTGCTAGGGTATTGGCAGGGAGCCAGGCTGGGCCTGCAAAATGTGGGGGGGAATCCCTTCCCCCACCCAGACCTTTTGATAGCGGTAGGTAGCAAAAGCTGCTGGTTCAGCTTTGCAGTGGCCAGAGCTGAAGGGGTGGAATGAAGCCCCTTATGCCGGTCCAACTTGTCTCCCCACAGTACCCCAGCCAAGGCAGTTGGAGGAAGCCCACAAAGCAAGGAGGCTCTATTCTACCCTGCCCGCCCCCCTCCAGCTCTGGCCAGGCAAAGCCCAGCTAGCAGCTCCATGCTGCTCCCTCCCCCTCTGAACAGCCACAGAGCTGGTGGGGGGACATGGCTGGAGAGAAGGGCAGTTTGTCAGCTTCTAAGGAGGCTGCTAAAGCACCCCTGCCTGCTGGTAGGGCTATGTGAAATGTTGCCCAGCATTTTGTTTCAAAGCTGTTTTAATGCGTTTCAAGCTTGAAACAGTGAAATCAAAATGAAACAAAAGCCTTTGAAACAGCTTCAAAAGGAAACATTCAAAACATTTTGAGTTTCGAAGCCAGGCTTACTGGCTTCAGTGCCAGTCCTAGCCAGCAGCATCTGCCTCTTCTCATCCGGCAGGCAGATTGGGCTGTAGGAGCTGTGCCGGAGTCCTCCTGGGGGTGTGCCAGATGACAGTGCAGCCCGCACCCAGTGCCGGGAAGATCGGTGCTGCTGCTGGCCCCAGGCAGCAGCACATGGCTCCTGTCACCCAGCAAGCAGATCGGGGTCATGCACCCCCACAAGGACTCAGGCAACAGCCCCCACAGCCCTCGCAGGGCTGCCAGCAGGCCCGCGACATGCCTGCTGGCTGACAGGAGCCAGGTCCTGTCGCCTGGGGCTAGTGGGTCCGGGGCATATCAGATGGTGCGGGGACCCACCGCCCCGATCCCGGGGCAGGGGAGGGTCCCTGCACCAGATGACCTGCCCTGGAACCCCACCCGGATTCGGCTCTGGTACAGGGGACCAGCAGCAACGATCTTCCTGGTGCTGGTCCCAGGTGGCAGCATCCAGCTTCTCTCATCTGACAGACAGATCAGGGGCTCACACGCCTGGGAGGACTCCAGCACAGCCCCAGAAGCCCTCCCAGGGGTGCAGGTGAGCCCCCGATCTGCCTGCCTGCTGCATTTATGTTTCCCCATAATAACCTATGGGTGAAAAATTGAAACGGCATCGAAACAGCAAAACAGGTTTGACGAAACAAAACAGAAAACTACTTTCGAAATGAAACAAAACTCAAAACGAAACACTGTTCTGTCAAATCGTTGAAATGGAAGTCGAATTGGAACAATGCTGTTTTACACAGCTCTACCTGCTGACCAAGGCTGGCGTAGGCAGGCTCAATCCCCGGCAATTCATCAGGCATAATACATCTGTTGGGTCGGGGGTAGAGATGGGGTCTCTTAACTCATGGTGCTTTGTATAAAATGCCATGAGTTAGAGTGCAGCTCCTTAGTGTCTCTAGGCACCCAAAGAGACTTCCCTAAGGTCACACTTCCTGCCTCTGGTTGCATAGGAGTTGAGGTTTCTGAGGTTAGTGTATTGACAATATCACTTGTAATGCTGCAATAAAATAAGGTTTGTTTAAAATATTCTTGGGATTTTGTTTTATATTTTATATTTTAAAAGGGAAGAGAGTCAATAGTTACACTGAAATGAACGTCCCTTGTGACTTTATTGTGCAGTGTGATCTGAGATTTGGTTGTGTCAGCTGTGACCATAGAATAGGGTCCACTGACGGTGCATTTGTAAACAGCAAATACAAAACCTACAGGCAAAAATATTCGATGATCTTTACAATCTACCCATCCTAGGCACTGGCCTGCATGTTAGCAGGAAGGATTCACACAGCACTAGGAATAGTCCCCTGAGGACACAACCCAGAAGCAAGTGAGATTTCAACGCGCTTTTGATAGCCACTCAGCATCTTTGCTCCTTTACTAGCTCCACTTACCTATTCCTTTCCCTGTTAAATTCATTTTCTTTACAGGATCGTAAACATCTAACAAGGATAAATCATGTACCGCTGCAATCTGGAATTCCCTTCCTTGCTGGAAACACTTAAAGATGTTGGCCTCAACCAAGGCTGCCAGGGTCTGGATCATCTTATTTTTAGTCCATTCTGGGAGGATATGGAACAGCAGCTCTGTAGTGAAATTTTGCCCAATGACTGCTGCACACTTCACAATCATCTGCTCCGAAGGACTCATGTTGTCTATCTCAGCCAGTGCAATTCCTGCAAAAGCAAGTCACCCATTTCCATTTTGCTTGCTCCTGTGAGAGGATGGTTATGGTGGTGAGGGCATGGAAATCCTGACTGGATCCTTGTCCTCTTTATTCTTGACAACTAAACAGAGCTGTGAAAGCTCCCTCCTCATTTGTCAATTGTGGAAGCTGCCTTCACTGGTTATAGGGAAACTATCCTTTTTACTTTTTTCCTGCCCTTGATCCAGAACCCACTATAAATGGTCAGTCAGTTGATTTGACTGCGGGTTTATTAAGCAGACCATGTTATATTAATGCATGTAATTATTTGTTCTTCATGTGTCAAAAGCAGCTTCCCAGACTACTAGCACAATTCTGTGGCTCCAAAGTACCCTCAATCAGTGTGACCAGTATGAGGAAAAAAATGCCTTGGATAAACACTTAATTTGTTTCAAGTCAATCAAAAATAGTTTTGAATTCAAGTATTGAATTTGGTGGATGGTTTGGACAAGAAGTGTTGGAAAATTTTACAAGACTTGAAAAATTGTGTTCAAGATGTATAAATATCTTGATTCAATATGCCAGCAGCAGGGACTCGGAGAAAGTCTGTTCACCAGGGCCCCCCTTGGAGTCACCAGGAACAATGGCCACAAGCTGAGGGAGGACAGGTTTAGGTTAGATATTAGGAAGAACTAGTTCACTGTAAGGTGGCCAGAGCCTGGAATAGGCTTCCCAGAGAGGTGGTGCTCTCACCTTCCCTGGAGATCTTCAAGAGGAGACTGGGCAGGCACCTGGCTGGGGTCTTATGCCCCCTGCCACCCCCAGTGCTCCTTCCTGCCCATGGCAGGGGGTCGGACTCGATGATCTGTCTAGGTCCCTTCCGACTCATCGATTCTATGATTTGAGGCCAAATTCGGCATAGTTTCTTTTTTTTTAAATTAGAAGTAAAACAATAAAGGTTTATTTAACTTCAAAGTAAGAGAGTGTGTGAGTGTGTGTTTCAACAAGAAAGGCAAAACATTTAACTATCTGGTCAACCCAAAGCAGAATTTTGCTCTACATCAAACTAGAAAATTAATTCCCTGCACAGTTTATATGGATTATTGGACTGGAGCCATGGAGTGATATCCAGAACACACAGGACTTTACAGGGCTGGATCTCAAGATCCAAACTTATTCCCTGACAGGAAAGGTCAGTCTGTCTTTAAAACTCAGAATCACCCTTCTCTGCAGTGTTTCATACCTGCACTGTCTGCAGCTTTCACGTTTCCATACTTTTTAAGCTGCTATCCTTGAGGGGGCAGGGAGGAGCATTATACAGCCCCCAGATCAAAGAAGCCAGGCTCAGACCCTCACCTTTTAATGAAGGGGGAAGTGTTATATTCTGCAACTTCACATTCTGACAGATGGTACAAATGTATAACTCTTTCTCTGTGCTCTCTAAACTGGTGGATGATGACGTTTTGAAGGGCATGCCTTTGACTGGATTGGCTGCATGAAGAGAAAAACAGAAAAAGCAAGACTGGGCAAGATCCGCAAGGACATCATACAGCCATTTTATTATACCCACTCCTTTATGGAAAATGGACAAAAGGCCTGTGGAGGGAGTATCATCTTGAATTCCAAGCAGTGAACACCCGGTTCATGTCCTGAAGGAGGACAGAAACAGAACCTGAAGAGGTTCCATCCTTTATGTCAGGGGTTGGCAAGCTATGGCCCATGGGCCAGATCCAGACTGCAGAACCATTGGATCTGGCATGTGAGCCTATGTGGCTTTGGCAACATTCAGTGACAAGGGGCTTCAGTGGTGTTTATTTGTTGAGTGGCAGAGGGAAGCAGTGGCAGTGGCAGTGGCAGTGGCAGGATCATTCCAGCCATGGGAGGATCTAGAGTTTTGAAAAGGGGGTTGCAGATGAAGAGGTGCATCATCACATATAAAACAACACATATTTTTCTCCAGTTAAAAAGTTTTATTAATATGTTAGGGGCCTATGGCTGTACTACTCAGTTTAAGATTGAAGCAAAAAACTATTGGAATAATTTTAAAATGATTTGTACCGCTGTGAAATACAATATTCATTACTAAGTGCAGGTAACAGACAGCAGAATTTCAGAACAAAGGGTAGTTTGACTAGTGGAATATCAAGGCCATTAAAAAGAAGAGAGGGTCATTAACACCTGTGGAATGAAGAATTTAGAAGGGATTAGGTAGATTACAATGAGCCATGAAGTCAAATGACTTCTTCAGTACTTCCTAACTAGAAATGCTGCTGCCACTGCCAGGAAATTGGTTTTAAACTTTGGACAGAGCAGGAATCTAAGGGGAAGAAGATGAAAGTGCACCCCCCTGGATCTGCTTCCGTTTCCAGCCAACCCACACAAAAAGTGAATGGACTATTGCTCTATATTTTTATAGCTAGTGTAACTGCAAACGCTATTATAAATATCTAGCTCTTTGAAAGATTTTTTTTCTCAGTGATATGTCAGACCCACAGATTAATGATGTAATGTACAGAGAAATGTTTCCTTTAATGTTTTAAATCTGAATGTTACTGATAGTAGGAAATCAATGATTAACAGCCAGTTAACCAACTGAGTCTTATCTGCCAAATTCAATCTTTTGCCATTCAGTAACAAACAAAAATATTCAGATAATCCAAAACTAACAAAGTTAATATATAACTAACAAAACAGTATAAACCAAAAAGAAAAAATATAAGAATACAAAGTAATAATTTTCTTACCAAGTTTCCTTCATCTACCTTCTCTCTGAGGTGGAGAGTAATCCTGCTGATTTTACACCTCTATTCCCCACGTGAGTATTTTGAAGTCTAATTTATATAGTCTAGGGAGTAAGGGTGGAAACATCCAAGGAATCTCTCTCCTGAAGACCCCACAGAACCAGGCAAAGCCAGTTCTTCAGTTAAACAAAGCTGAACATCCTAGGAAAATCCAACTCTTAGGATGTTTGCCTCTTCATTTGGACAACTAATTGGTACTAGCTCATAAATTGCTCAACTAACACACTTATGTGTTCCACACTAGCTAAATTAAAGCTCATTAACACATTGTTTTTTTTAGCAACTGTCAGAGAAGTCTAAGAAAACAACCCTTGGCATAAGCATGCAATCAAAGTGCATAATTCAATAACCATCAACAATATACTGAACTGAGCCTACAGCATGCAATTTATGTACAATCTTGTTGTCTGTAATGTATGTAAGCAACTTGCATGTCAACAGTTGTTTTAGCATGCCATTGAGTCCCATGTTTTATTATTATGAGAAGCTGTAACAATGCATTGAAAAAGGCATAGCACAGAGCTGACATCTATTATTAAAGTTGTTACCATATAGCATTATAACCCTCCTTTTCAGTGGTTTATAACAAAATCCTAGTTTTGTCAGGATTTAAGCTCTGGGGTCGTAATTTTCCAGGTTTGGCTTTTGCTTTACACTGGGTACTTTTGAAATATTTGGTTTAAAGTGGTACAGGTGTTTTGTCAGTGGATTTTTCCCATTGTAAAACAAAAAAAATACATGCTCCCATCTCTTTAGAATAGCTTTAGCAGCTAAAGAATTTGAAGTAGAAAAAGAAATTTGATCAGGGAAATTCACCTGAAGTCAAACAATTGTTTTTCAGTGAATCAATTAAAATCCATCTACATTTGTTGAAGTCATAGTAAAAAATAAACAAACAGACTGTCTTGTTCATCTATGCAGTAGGATTTATTCCATGGTTAGTCACTTTCTTTCCTAACCACAGGATCTCCAAGTTCAGTTTATGGCTATATTACACTGTTTCCAGGCTCATATAAGCATCTGGTAATTTTTTTTTCCAAATCAACCGCACAGAAGTAACAGAAATGAGTTCTCCTCTTCCTGTTGGTATTTCTCAAACTATTCCTTGGCTAACAGAAAAAAACACTAGGCTGGGAAATGAGAAACAATGAGGTTTCTCCCCATTGTTTAGTATTAATCCTGATTAAGGAGCGATACCCTTACCCTAGAAGGAGGCATATCCCCCCCATCATCTAATGTGAAAAAACTAAAGCCAAGAGAGGCTGCACAAGGTCATTTCCAGTACAGCAGAGAATAGGAGCCAAGTCATGTGGAGGGAGGTGAGAGGAAAACAGAGCACTGTGGGATTCTGGAGGATTTATACGTGCCCTGTCCCTGTGCGTACATAACAAGAAGTGAACTGTTCAAAAATAATATCTCATTCCAAGAGGTTCTATTTTGGAGCACTTCAGCCAGTTTTGGAACATTTCAAAGGACATGTACATTTGTATAACTGGCCCTTTGAATTATTTCAAAGGCATTTGAAAAATGTCACTTCTTACTTGTGTCCACACCCCGCCATAACCAGGAACAGAAGTCAGGACACCTGATAGCATTCTACTGTTGCCAGAAAGCTGTTGCACATCGTGGATTTTTCAGTATCCATTTCCCCTGCTTACACTGGTGCCCTTGCCCTTGGCCCCCACCCCCACCTCCATCTCTCTCTCTCTCCTTCCTTCTTACATTATCCCTCAATATGTCTCCTCCTTGTCCCAAGCACCCTCATTTGGTTTCCTGCTTTCCCTGAACCCCACCAATCAGTGGTTAACAAATGTCCAAAGAAGGAGTGAGAAATACTATAGAGGATGAGTTATGCTCTTGACTACAGTATAAAATGGTTCACAGCATGTGAAAAAGTAAATGAAGAGGAGCTTACTAAAAAGTTTCTCCCACTCATCCTCTATTTCTTCCTCTTCATCTAGCACATGGAACATGAGGGCGTTGTGTAAATAGAGGTTCCGTAGCAGCTCTTCACAATAATATGGGATTCCATGGCTCCTTTGTATCAAGAACCTACAGAGCAGTGAAATGGTCCTTTACTGATCCAGTACAATAAAGGAATGAAACACATTTCAGGTGATAGAAGCCACTTTGAAAATGTTGCTCCAAGTGTGCACCTTTTGGATTAAACCTCCATTGCAAAGTTGTCTATTATTGGAGGGTATTGAACTTGGTGACCCAGGCAGTCCACTCCCCTCATGTTCCTAGGAAATCTAAGCAGTCCTGAAGACACAGAATGTTTCCTAGACTAAATAAGCAGCAGCATTAGGGCAGGGAATTAGCCTCTTAGGAAAACAACTTCATATTAATGAGATAATGAGTTTAAATACAATGAGCCATATCTTTTGCTGGTGTAAAGTTAATGGAAATAGGCCAGCCTACATCACCTTATGATTAGGCTCCTATTTTTTTTAAGCATATAAACCTATGTATCATTAAAAATTTTACACCTCAGCTTACCACAAATTAAAGTACTGATGGCATTTGTACACATGCTTGCCCGCAGTGCTGGGCACTTTTAAAAGTGCCCAGCGCTGTGGTGTGTGCATTTGTATAAAAAGTGAAATGCACATTAGCATTAAGAAAATGGCAGCAGCACATTTTTTTAACTAAAACACATCAAAAGTGTTTTAGTTCAAAAGCACACCACTGCCATTTTCTCAGTACTAACGTGCATTTGGTCATTTGTAGAAATGCATGCAACACAATGCCAGGCATGTCAGATTGTGTGCAGAACAGACTCAATTAATTGAGTCTGCTCCAACATGCCGGAGATCCAGCACATTGGAGCAGACAAATGTATGTGAATAAATGTCCTGAAAGCTTAGATGAGCTCTACTACCTCATCACTCAGTGAATACTACATTTGGCCCCACAAAGTTCTAAGCCTTCATTACTCTCCTCTAATATTTTCCTTTAAATGCCTTTCTTCCTTCTCCCACTGTACTGCCCTATTGGCAGGAAAACATTTCCCAATAAATTGCATCCAGTCCAGGGATGGGCAAAATGGCAGATCCAGCTAGCACTCAGACTCCATTTCCCAGTAGTCCCTGCCCAAGTCACTGCAGCCAGTTTCCTTGGAAACCCCAGGAGCAGCGTGGCCATGACAGAATGGGGCCAGAGTGTCCAGGGAGACTGGCCCCAGCAGCCCTGGCAGGGCATGTGGCTGGACAAGGAGCTGCTGCGGGGATGGGGCCAGGGCCAGGGCCAGGGCCAGGGCCAGGATCTTGCAGCAATGACAGCATGGTCCAGAGCCAGAGCAGAGCTGTGATCTGCCTGCATGCCCTGCCAGGGCAGAGCTATGATTCATTGCCTGAATGCTGCCCCTGTCCAGGTATGTGGGCAGCAGATCACAGCTCTGACCTGGCTCCAGACCACACTATCACTGCTGCAAGACCCCTGCCGCAAAGCAGCTCCCCAGCTCAGCCACTGCTCTGCCAGCACTGCTAGGGCCAGTCTCCATGGAAACCCTGGCCTCACACTGTCACAGCCCCACCACTCCTGGGGTCTCCATGGAAACCAACCACAGCAATGCAGGCAAGGCTTCTGGGAAATGGAGTCCACTGCAGACCCAATCTGGACCATGGGCCAGACTTTGTCTGCCCTGATCTAGTCCCTACGTTGTCTTACAAATAAGACAATGTGGCTTACTACTGAGAACACAGAGCAAGTATTTTGTTACTTACGTTTCTAGTTCCCTAGGGATACTAACTACTCCAAGGTCCTGGCAAGCTTTCTGCAGGATCACAGAAGGCTTCAGCTCTCTCAGCTGAACATAAGTGGTTTGGGGGCTCTTTATGATGTTTACTGCAGAGGGGCAAGGCTGCCGTGCTCTGTAGTGGAAAGGTGATAATGCCATGATCATAAAGATTGGGACCTTGGAGAGCAGGTTTTCCAAATATTCCCAGGAGGCAGAGTCAATGAACTGGGCTTCATCAATGACAAAAATGAGAAGGTCTTTCTTTACTGCCTGAAAAAAAAAACCCAAAGAATCCCCGAATAAGGTGTTGCTTCAATGCTGAGGTGTTTGTATTCAGGCCTAGACTGGGATATAAGGCTGTCATAAAGACCACCCCGACTCTTGTGACTGCTACTTCAACTATTGGGTGGAAGAGCAGCTGTAACACCCTTTTGTTGGTTAAATCAAGTACTGGGATCTTCATAAACGTGAATCTATGGTCCCTCCTTTGTTCTATTCCTAAACCACCCTCAAAGTGAATGTTTCATAGTGTATGCCTCACTTCAGCCATGTAGCCCACTGGCCCTTCCCCACTCATGCAGCCCCATATGTGAGGCTTAAGTGGGTAACGTACCAGCCCTCATGTCAGGGGCAATGTCACCTCCCCTAATTATACTTTAATTGCTACTTTGGGGTGTGGGTTGTATAGGAGAGAGAGGAGAACCAAACTCTCAGACAAAGGCTAGAGCCAATTTAATAGACTATCCATGCAGTAAACTATGTTGGAAAAGAGGTCAAGTGCCACTCTACAAGAAGAGATCTGTCCAGCTCCAGAGAACATGGCCTCTAATTTTATATATGCTTGAGTGAAGATTTGTAATGGGAATTAAAGTAGGGGCCATAAGGAGGAAATGCTTAAACAAAGGGTCCCAGGTACAACCATATTTCTAGCCTGCTGACACACTGTTCACTAGCAGAATCTAAAATTCCTAGATGCAGGGTCAGGATGTTACTTTGCTGTTTCATGATGGAGCAGATTACTCACTGTCTGTAATATTTCCATAAGAAATTTTTCCATTTTTATTTTTCTTTCTTCACTGTCCATTTTAGAAACCTCCTCCGAGATGGGAAACTAATCAGAACATCAGAACAGTTAGTTACAGACATGGTATTCCTGCCAGTCATACATACATTCAGCAGAAGAGGCTTTAGGGAAAAGTCCCTCAGCTTATGGAGGTCCAAGTGTTATTCCCAGTGTCTACCATTTTACACAGAAACTACACAGTATAGAGTATGAGGTGCTGTGGGTTCCACCATCAGTCTAAAATCAACACAGCTGAACAGTGAAGCTACCAATAGTCCTGCCCTCAACTGGGGGATTATAAAAGGAAGCCAAAGGCTGCTGTTACTAAAGAGGAGATTTTCTAATTGAAAGAAAATTTTTCACCTCCCAAGTCAAATCAGCCAAATCAATTCCAAATCTGTGTGAATCATCCAAGAACCATATGTGGCCCTGCTGACAGCAAGTACCCTCCACCCCAGCCTGGGGCTTCAGATACTTCCAAATCCTTTGGCAGGCATCCTGCATGCAGGCCCTAACCCAGAGACTTGGGGCTCAAAGGCCTCCAAGTTTCACTTGCCCTCGACTGTATGGCTGCAGGAGTAAGATAGGGAGAAGTCTCCCATTTCCATAAAGTGTGGGTGTAGCTGAGATTCTCCCACTGGAAGCTAGATTGGGAAGCTAACTATGAGGCTTTCGTAGGGAGTCTTGTCCACAAGCAGACAAAGGTACAACCCTCCACTACACAGTGCCATTTTAATTGAATTACCTTGGTCAGGGTATTTCCCCTGCCACCATCGTGGTCATGGTATTTCCACTGTCAGGTAAGTAAAGAGGAGATTGCCAGCAGCAAAGTCCAGCAACAGCCAGGGAGCATGGAAAGCCAAATGTTAGAATTGGCTAGATCAGGGTTGGCAAAATATGGCCCACAGGCCACATCCAGCCCACAAGACCATTCTATCTGGCCCGTGGGGCCCCTAAAAATATTTAGAAAATTAAAATGCATCTGTCCTTGGTTCCTGTCAAAGATAATAGGAACCAAGGGCAGTAGGACCAAGGGGAAGCCCTGGATGGCTTCTTCAACAGCAGGGCCTGCCTGGCCCTGACCCCACCCCTGCAGCTAGAAGCCCCAGTAGGGGCGTCTTGCCTGGGACCATGTGGCTGCCCCCCCATGGGAAACTCAGGTAAGTGGGGGGTGGGGCAGGAGACGAGCTGCTGCTGAGCGCAGGGAAAAGTGGCCCCTCCCCCACCCCATGTCCAGAGCTCCCTGCTGCAGCCACTTGCAGCTGGGATGGGGCTGGCTGGAGCAGGCACAGACAGCCCCATGCAGATTGCGAGTGGCTGCAGCGTGGGACGCTGGGCACAGGGTGGGTGAGGGGCCACTTTTCCTGTGCTCAGCACCAGCTTTTAACCTGCCCCACTGCCAGCCTGGGCCCCATGCCGGCTCTGGGCTTGTTGCCATGAGTAGCCCTGACAGACATCAGCTGCAACCCCCCTGCTTGCTGAGCCAGGCAGTTTGCTGCTGCTGCCCAGCATGCAAACTCTGGGCAGACAGCAGCAGCCAATGCTGCCTGGTGCGGCAAGTGTGGGGCCACAGCTGCTGCTGCCACAGCACAGCCCCAATGGGCAAGCCCAGAGCCAGTGTGGGGCCCAGGCTGGCACTGGGGCAGGTTACAAGCTGGTGCTGAGTGCAGGGGAAAAGCGGCCCTCACCTGCTCTGTGGCCAGTGCCCCACACTGTAGCCATATGCAGCCCACTTATGGCTGTCTGTGCCTGCTCCAGACAGCCCCACATGGGCTGCAAGTATCTGCAGCAGCCACAGGGCAGGTGAGGGGCCACCTTTCCCCACCGTGCTCAGCACCAGCCAGTGAACAGGGGGTCAGGGCTGTGTGCTGCCCCCCGCCTGTACCATGGGGTTGGGGGGCACTGGGAG
The DNA here is from genome assembly GCF_001723895.1 of Crocodylus porosus. Classification (NCBI taxonomy): domain Eukaryota; kingdom Metazoa; phylum Chordata; order Crocodylia; family Crocodylidae; genus Crocodylus; species Crocodylus porosus. Next base: position 15,963,027 of record NW_017728907.1, read on the forward strand.
TGAGCAGGTGTGGGAGCAGGACCCGCACCTGGGTCCCAGGGTCAGCGCCAGCAGGGCCCAGAGCAGGGCGGCAGGGGTACAGGGTCCCGGCTGGCAGGAACTCTATGGAGCCTGACCAGCTCCCTCCTCTCCCTGCTGGTGCAGCCCAGCTTGGCTCCACAGACCCCTGCCAGCCTGCACCCCGCTCTGGGCCCCACCAATGCTGGTCATGGGACATTGGTCTCAAGATTGGTCTCAAGGGGGCGGGGCATCTGTCATGGGGCAGGGCTACCCATGCAGCCCTCAACAGCTTGCCACAACTTGGTAAGCAGCCCTCCACCCAAAATAATTACCTGCCCCTGAGCTAGATGCAGCTGTGCTGTAGAGAGAGGGTCAGCTGATTAGAAGGGGCTGCACTTTGAGGCACTTAAAAGCCCCATCTCTCCAAGGGGTAAAGAGAGACTTGAGAGGGAGCTGAACTCCCCAGAGGCAGGGAAGTTACCTGGGAGACCCCAACCAGCACTGAATGCCTGAAACAGAGAGCAGTGAGAGCCCCAGTAAGCAAGGGCTGAGTTGACCCAGGTTTGTTTACCCTGAGAAGGGGAGGGTTTTGTTAATGATTGCATGCTTTTTTTTCCCCCATTATGCGTTTACCCCAAGCATAGTGGGCTTGTGTTAAAATTGTAGCTTCCTTTTCACATTCTCGTTTGAACCAGTGGAGCAGGTGTGGCTAGAAAGAGATGAGGCAGCCACGGAGTGCTATAGAGGCATGGTAATGAGCCCTGCCAGGAAGAGAAACCCAAGATGGAGAAGGGCAAATTGCCTGAACCAGGGAGAGGTTAGAGAGGAGAGTCTGAGGCTGGGAAGGGTGAACCTAGTTAGGCTCCAGCCAGGAGGGCACGACAGCTGCCATGATATATTTCATGAACAATCACACTGTGGTCCAGTGTGCAATTTCAAGGCAAAAAAAAAAAAAGGTGTAATATAGAATCAATGTGAACCTGGGTAAAGAATGACAATCAATTCCACAGGCAGGCTTTTTCTTCCAAGTTAAGATTTCCACTATTACCTTAACAAGAAAGAAGTTATTCAGGAGGCAATAGCAGGTCTCATCTGCCACATCTCGGAGTTTGCTTTGGAGGGTGCGCTGTCTTGCATCATAAGATTTACAGGCATCAATCCCCAAGAACATGGCCATGAGTGCCCGGATGCCAAAGAAGTTCTGATTTACATTTATCTTTGTCAGTTCCATAGCAACAATTCTGTAGAGTAAAAATGAAAAGGACTAAGAAATCTCTATCAAGAAAAGTCAGAGCATTCTGAGAGAGAACTGTAGATATAGAAACTATTGCTTATTACAAAAACATCTAGACACACATAGCAATAATAACACTTCTCCTGGGCACATCACAAAAGAAGTTAGTGTCACTGTTCCCATTTCACGGATGGGGAAATAAAGGTATGGCAAAATGAAGTGATATGCTCAAGGATTACCCACAAGAAAGTAGAAGAGCTGGGAAAAGCACCTAGGTCTTCTGAGTCTGCAGACAGAGCTCCACTGAGTAGGTGTCACTGTCTGCTCACAAAGCAACCTTCAGACTGAAGAAAGAATAATAGAAGTAGGTTTCTTCAACCCTTTATGATTCATCTCCAACTGCAAAAAGCTTTTCCCCATCTGATTTTCTTCGTAGATAAAAGACGAGAGATTGATTTCCTCCATATCTGGTTAAAATAACCAGAGCTCAGTCCCTAACTTATTACCTTTTGCTCTCATATGAGAGATGCAAGATTAACAGCCCTAAAGTGATCTCTAAACACAGAAAAGACTTGATCAAGTAAATCAGCTGAAGAAAAAGCCAGGTAATCAAAAAGCAAGATAGGTTAATTCTTTGAAACACAGAAGTGCCTGCCCAACCATAACAACCACAAAAGGTGCCTTTCCAAACTTCTCAGATTGCCTTATTTATTGAAATGAATGCAGTTATTGGGTATTGGAGTGCATAGTGAGACTATTTGTTTAATCTTCCCTTTGACTGCATTGACAATTCTGGTATTGAAATACTTGAACTAAAAAAAAAATTACAGAATCTTCCTTACCTTTGTAAAAGGTATGTTGAAGTCAACAGAAGCTGGGGTTGTAATGAGGCCAGGTCAGGACCCTGGACCCAGACAGTCTCTATCAAAAGATCAAGGCAAGCCATCCCCAAAACAAGCACAACCTGCTTCAAGACCAGAGCAGTGCCCTGGTCTCAGCTGGGCTGAGTGAGACAGTCACAGCAGCCAATCCCCGCTGAAGCCACAAGCAGCAGGCCACACCTGCTCCAGCCCTTAAAAGCCAAGCCTAGACCACAGCGTCCTTGTCTGGGTGAAGGTGAAAGTTTTAGCTCCTGACCTTCTGTATGTTTCCTTGCCAGCTTTTTGGTTTTTATTCCAGCTTTTGACTCAGGAAAAATACTTTGAACTTAATTCCAGTTCTTTGCTCATAATTCTGGTTGACATTTGGCTCTGGCTTTTGGTTTTTGATTCTGGTTAACACTCAATTTAACTTGTCTCCCTTCCAACCCTGGCTCATCCTGACTTTAGCTACAGCTTCAGAATACAGTCTGGACATCCAACCACTCTGGATCCCAGTTCCCTAAGGAGCCCACTTAGACTATACCTGCAGTTTGGATAACTAACCTAGGCTAAACCAACCTGTAACTATCTTATAGTTTTTAGCAAAGACTTTATATTATTTTCCCTTTTCTGTATAACTGCCGCGTGGCACTCTCACATTTATGTAACCTTGAAGTCTTGACTGTTAATCAAAATGAACGCTTTGTACTTT
>NW_017728907.1:15966342-15976036 GCF_001723895.1 Crocodylus porosus
CCGCTAGCCCGGCATTTCGCCACACGACCATGCCCTGGAGCATAACAGACATAAACTTTGGTCCAAAGAGAAAAGTGTCTGGGAACTTCAGTCTGTGCCAGAACCCAAGACAGTCCACATCTTTGGCATTACTGCAGCTTTTGCAGAAATACCACAGCTTTTGAGCAAGGTGAAGAGGCAAGGTATGTGGGGAAAGTATATGGAAGTGAAGCTAAAGTCACTTACTTATGTCCAGCTTCCATGCCTAAATAGGCAATTTCAGTAAGCAGCTGGCTCTTTCCATAGCCCATAAGGCCCTCAAACATTATAACACGGCCTTCTGTAGAACCCATGAACTTTTTCAATGAAGTTTGAAAGAGATTAATCTCTTCTTCCCGACCTGCAAAAGAAAGTAAGTAAACAGAGGGAGTGGCTTAAAAAAAGTAAAAAATAGTGCAGGTCCTTTCCCCTCCACCACAAGCCAGCATTTGAGCAGAATGCTGTTCCTCCCTCTCCCCTACACACAAAGAGTGACCCTCCTCCCCTTCTTAGACAACTTGTTCAGCCCAGATACCAGTACAAAGTATCTTTCTTTACATTTTTTATCCAGCCTGTTTCACAGATTCTTAACTACACTCATCAAACTTAGTATAAGGAAGTATAATACACATTCCTTCCAGCTTCACCTGAAAGAGAGTGAGTGAGGTGGTAGGAGGGTACTCTACATCTGCATCTCTTTTTCAGGGCAATGAGATTAAAATCTAGAGATGTGACAGGGCTTGCCCCTGTCAAGGATCTGGGGCTTTGCAGTAAAGTGAAAAGATGCTAATACAAAGGGAGCGGATCTGAAAAGTAAAAAGTGCGTGTGTTACATATTCTTCATTATCCTGCAGTTTCGCTCCAGTAATAGGATTTGCATCTATGGATGTTCTATATACATCTTGGAGGTTCTTTCGTTCCTGAATGGCCCCATCAGGGTCACCTAATTATCAGGGAGCAGTTTTCCTGTATCTATCTCTTCACTACTCCCATAAGCCTCTGGTATGCTCTTCTCAGTGCTAGCAAGTACTTTAATGGTTAATGATGATAAAAAAGTGTTTCAGAAAAGTTAGGTTCACCTACCCAACAAGGGATAATACTCAGACCGCTCCGTGGTGAGAGATGCTTTCCCAATTGTCCTGCAACAAAAAAAAGAAAGGATAGAATCAGTAAAGAGATAAAATATTCATGGTCAGAATCAACATGACTGAGATGCTGGCAGGTGCCTTCTCCGTGAATCCATGCTCCACACTTCACTTCCATAAAAGTTTTTGTTTTTCTTTCTTTTCTGCAACTGGAACTCAAGTTGAGACAGGTGAGAGAGTGTCATGCAAATTCCCTTCAGAAGAGCATTAGAGAAACCTCAAGAAGCCTAATGACCTTGGTGTAATGAAAGGCTCTAAAAACTGTGACAGTAAAAAAGAAAGCAGGGAAACTGGAGGCATGAAAAAGAAATGAGGTACAACAGTATACATATCCCTTTGCTATAAACACCATAGCACCCAGTAGTTCAAAAAGGTGAAAAATAATTCTGAACTGGATATGGGAAAGAGAAAAGAAACATGTAAGGACAGGCAGACTTCCTTAAAGCTTGCAAAGGAAAAGATAAGGAAAACAAAAACTAGAGAATCATTAATTTTAGCCAGAGGGTATAAGCAAAATAAGAATTCTTATAAAAACATAAAGGAAAAGAAAGTAAAGACATTATTAAGCAGGAATATCGGAAAAAAAAATCAGTGATGATTCTTAACTACTGAACAACTCTTTAAAATAATTATTTGGCAATAAATGCACTAACCAGCACCCTGCAAACTGGTCCACACACTTTTGAGATAAGTGAGGCTCTGTCCACATGGACAGACTTCCAGTAATGGAGCCTTGGGTATGGACAGTGAGAAGGTTGGAAAGAGGTTGTATAAAAAAACAACACAAAAAACAGGGATAATTAGGGACCAGGATATATGGAAATATTGAACTGGGGCAAATTAAAAGGTCAAGATGCCATGGGTAAAGTAGATTACTATTATTAATGGTGTTGTTTTAATTTAAACATAAACAATAGCAGCACTTTAAAAAAGGCTCCATAGTAACACTTAAAGTTATCGTAAAGACTGAAAACACCAACCCAGTAAAATTACTGAAGTTTTCCAGGAACAAGTCAGTAATAGTCCCAAGCTTCCCACACCTTCAGTAGCGACCTGGACCAACAAGAACTGGGAGTAACCTTCACGACCAGGTAATGCAGTAGTGCTAAAAACCAAAACCAAATCATGGACTGGAGTTTTGAGTCACTACTGAAGTTTAAATGTAGATGCTATCCAGCCAGGGTAAGACAGAAATGACCATTCAACAGTGTCCTAGCACTTTCTGACCTCAGTTAACAACTGGAATTTGATTTTTGGAAGAGTGGTATACATAGGTATAAGTTTAGGAATTTGGGCCTTTTCACATACTGCTCTCCCTAATTTTTAAAACTCTTGCTGGATTCCCATGCACATATACATCTTATCTGTAACCTATCATAACCTTCTGGAGACTTTACTTTTGTTCTTTATTTTCTTTTTCTTAATTTCCCCTGAAAATCATTTGGGCCAAGACTAATGGTCTATTCTCTGCCTATGGAGAGACATGCAAAGCTTCACCATGTCTCTTGATAAGTGGGACACTACATGTACTGTTAGACATTCTAGACACAAAGATATGAAAATCTGTTCAGTGTCTTAACAATTTCCTGTGCTTTGCTGAAGAAGGAACTGGCTGATTCAATGACTGACAGCTGCCTTCAGCTGATTTTCTATGGGGAATAAAGAATTTTGGAGAGGAAATACCCTGGCTTGGCTAAGTGGTGATATTCTAGATTCAGAGAGAAACAGGGCAGGCTGAGTATTTGATCAGCCCAGACAGCATCTAATATCCCCTTTGTACTGATTGAAAGAATTTGCCCTTTTCATCAGCCCTGCCCCACTTAGGTAAAGGTGACACTTACGTCTTCTCACTGATGCCAAGATAATGGTAGACCACACCAGGATTTGCAACTCCTTTCATCTCGGTCTGAGGGAGCTCCTTGAAGAAGTAATTGGGCAGCCGGGAGCTGGTATAGGTAGTTGCATCACAGGATACTACCCCCGGATAATGCATCATCATCCGGGCAGCAAGATTCACCTTCTGGCCAATGACTATGTTGTGGGAAAAGCAAGAAAAGGTGCACAAAAACAAGTCAGGTAAAATCAGGAGCCCCACCTCACTTCCCTATGCCACAAGTTTCATATACACATGTGCACACACACAGATATCTGTGGTGCCACTGGCAGGCATGCATCCTTACATGCAAACAGGGAGGATGGTGAGCAGATAAAGCACCAGATAAACATATTGTACCTGTGTATTCATGTCTGACACGATGGCCAACCACACCACAGAACACGGGCCCGCTGGTAACGCCGATGGAAACTAGCCTGGTATACAATGAGAGCAAGGTGGATTCAACCATTTCTAGTGTCCTATCCCTTCTGCTCCGTCCTCACTCCCACTCTGCTAGTGTTAATTGTACAGACTACCCCTTTACCAGCCAGTAGGACCCACTGGGGCCTAGACAGCTCTGCATGGTGCTTCAAAAGAAATAGGGAGAGAAAACAAAGAACTTCTTGTACTTTCCCAAACACAGAGATTGCCAAGTGCTGAAAGGAACCAAAGTGAATGGCACCACAGCCCGGCCCCTGCACCCACCAGCTCATTCCAGCCCAAAGGACACCTGTGTCCATCTTCTACAGGAATGACTGCAGGATTTTGGAATTGCCCAAGGCACAGTGTCTCTTTGATGGCTCCTTTTCTTGTAATGCCACCATTTCAAGGCAGCAGCTGACCTTCGTTGCCTTTTATGGAGCAGGGAGTAAAGCTCTGGCTGAAAATTCAGGAAATATTCACTTTGGCTAGACATGGTCATCTGTCCACAGTAAAAATTCTAAATATTCACCACCCCTCCTCAGGTGGAGAAGTGGTGAGATGGGCAGTGTTCTAGTTTTCTGCCTTGCTTTGTCTATCTATCTGTATTTATGCTGCGCCCATGACTTTGATAATTAAATGAATGAATGAATCACAAGGCATTTCAAGTATGCACATCACAGCAAGTTGCTTCTCTGGGAGCATAAGCCACAAGATGCCTATTCCTGGCATTTAATTCCTTTTGCATAAGACTGGTTGAAATTCCGTAGCTTTTAACAGACTTCTGACCTGTAAAAGGGAGTATCTGGTAACTGGACAGGGCACAGGATGGCCTCTGGCTGTAATGTATGGCCACCTAGAAGTCAATCAGTTCTTTCCACTGAGTAGTAGGTAAAGCTCACAGGAAGAAAAAACAGCCATCAAGCAGGCTCTGTCTTCTGTGTACATAAAAGCATCACCCTAGAGTTACATTGTGCAAAGCAGCATGTAGCTATGGTAGATGGCCAGAATCATGTAGCATGTGAAAGTCCTGGGGTGTGCTGGACTAATCCCAGTGGTCTTGTCACTGCCCCCTTCCCATTGACAACCAACTGTATGGATAAACGAGTTTGGGGGGCAAAGGGTACCCTTCTCCTTATAACCCAATAGCACCCCTCTAAGCCACCTGGATAACTAACTATGCCCCCCTACTTACTTAATTTTCATAAGCATTGCAGAACAGTACTTGTAATTTTTAAATGCGCTGTCCAAGGCATGGGTGGTCTCATCTGGCTGCTTGTCTCCAGGAAGTCCAAACACACACAGGAATGTGCAACCCTATTGGGGAGGGAAAAGGGTGAGAGTATTTTTATTCCAAGTAGCAAATGAGTAATAATATTTGTGACAATTAGTTTGCTTCACTGGGATCCAGCTTACACAAAACAGACTCCATTGACTTCTCTTTTTCATCCTAAAACCAACAGGAACATCACACAGCTTCCTTCAAACTGCTCCAGGATGGCCCACCATCCCCTAAAGAAGAATGCTTTGTAGGGGTGTGTGAAGCAGGCCCTATTAGATTCAGATTTGGCCTGAATCAGGGACAGTGATTCGATTAGTTGATTCGGATCACTGTCCCCGATTCGATTCGACCGAATCCAAATCTGAAGATACAATGCTGATTCACAGAATCAGTGATTCAGACATAGACACAGCTTTAAACTTCTTTTCTGTATACCTTGAAGTAGCAAGTGCAGCTTGTGAATGCTGGGGCACATGAAACATCCCACAGGAGCTTGCAGGGGCCCTCTATGTGCTCAGCGGTGAACCCGGAAGTGGACCGGAAGTGCTTCCAGTCCACTTTTGGGTCTACCAGGGAACATACTGGGGGACCTCCCCAGACCCAGGAGGCACCAGTCACTGAGCCAGGGTGGGGAGGGCCTTGAGCACTCCCCGACGAACCTGGAAGTGGACCAGAAATGATTCTGATCCACTTCTGGGTCTGCTGCTCTGCGTGCTGGGGAGCCCCCCATGCTCCTGTGGGACACTCCATGCGCCCCAGCACCGCAGCATTTACGAGCCCCTGCTACCTAGAGGTATATAGAAAAAACATTAAAAGCTGTCTCTATGTCTGAATCTTTCCGAATCGATTCAGAGGGTTCTGATTCAACTTGGAGAAATTACAGGGTCCCCTGATTAGATTCGGATGTGGAGATTCGTCCACTGAATCGGGCAGAATCTCTAGCAAATTGAATCAGGGACTGAAGCTTCACACAGCCCCAATGCTTTGCATTTGAAAACTTGTCTAACTTTATACCATCTATGCAGTTGAACCAATAGAAGATAGCACCCAAAAAAATCCTTGCTTCTCCCACCATCTCCTCACACTCAGTTTCTCCAGGATTCAGCTGCTTCTTAGTCCTCCTGGTGCCTCCCCTCCATTTCCTTTCTCCAACTGTCTTGACAGTTCCACTCCCTGCCCTGCCTCCATGTCCCAGCTTGATGTTTGCCATTCTGTGCCCGAAAGATTGGAAAGTCCTGGATGCTCCTACGCACTTTGTCAAACATGAAGACTTTATTGATTTTGCCTCTGTGGGAGTGTATGAGCTCTGCAATATGTAAATTGGCATCCTGGATGGCCTTGCTTAGATGCAGTGTGTTGGCACTTTCATCAAATTGAAGGTTTACAAAGACAATCGTGACCGGTCGAAGCTCAGATAAGTATTCCAGTGGCTGATTATCATCAATCTGGAAGACAGAAACAGGAAGTACTCAACAATCTATGCTCCCACTGGGCAGAGAGTGTTCGTTAGTCCATAACCCCTAACCCAGATGGGCTGACTGAGCTCAGCTTTGGGTGCTAACACTGGAGTGGGGCTGGGGGAGGGACAGGCACTGCCCAGCTGGGGTGGAGCATGGGACAGACCCATGAGCAGCTCGTCCAGGGTGTGGGGGAGGACCAGCTTCCACCGCTGTGCCCACCCCGTGAGAGCATGGGGGCAAGCGTCCCTGGATCTGTGCACAGGATGAAGAAGGGCTGCTGCTGGGGGCTGGGGGCTGCACCAGGTTCTTCCCAGTGGGGGGCTGGGCCGGGCTGCACTTGGGGCAGGCAGTGGTGCTGGGGGAGGGGGTTGGTGGGGCTATGGCAAATTCTGGGGAGGCTGCAGCACCCCCATCTCAGTACCACCACTGCCTGGCCTGAGCATAACCCAGTCTAACCCCTCCACTGGGAAGAGCCCAGCACTGCCCCCGACCCCAGCCTGCAGCAGCAGCCTGCCCTCACCCCATACGCAGATCCAGGGCCACATGCTCCCTATGCCTTCCCAAGGTATGCACAGCAGTGGGAGCCGTATCCCCCACATATGCCCCGGACAAGCCACTCATGTCTCAGTCCCTTGCCCCACTCTGGCTGTGCAGCATCTGCACCTGCTCCACTCCCTCCCTCACTGTGGGGTCCTCAATCTGCGCCCCCTTTGCCCCTCCCCCCACAACAGACTTACCAGCCAGATCCAAATGCTATTCCATGCTGCTGGGGTGTCCTTCTGGCCACCTGCATGCTGCACTGCAGCTGCATGCATGCATGGGGCATTTATCAGCCACATCAACCAAAAAAAGCTAATTGCCAATACTCTCAATTTTTCTTATATCGGTGCCGATCCAATATGGAACCGATGTATCAGTACACCTCTAATTTACAACAGTACCTTCTTCAGGATGTTCCTCATCACGAATTTCCGTAGGCATTTTTCCAGTTCATTGTTACCCTCCACCATAGAGAATTTTCTAAGGATTCCTATGGAAGAAAATTCACGATTTTGAATTGGAGAAGGAACAGCTTGTGGCTGAAGCACAAGCCAAGGTGTGTAGAAATCAGTGCTTCTTCCTAGACTCTGTCATGTGACTTTTGGCTAGTCCCATAAGGCAGGCTTTTGCATAGAAATTTAGTGGACCTGCACAGTGTCAGGGTGGGGCTTGGGATTCTTGTCTACTTTATTATAATCTTGAAAATGCAAAATCACTGCCTGAGATATTCTAGCGAACTCCTCCTTCCAGCTCCACTAACATTTCTCACCCTCACAGAATACCCATAAGCCCTGCAAAGGGCTTCCCTGAAGTGTCTCTTCTTGGAAAACAGGGGTCTCCAAGCAGCTACCAGAAAAGGTGGGGAAAATATTTTTTCTCATCCCTTGTCAAAATTCCCTTTTGCCACTACAAAGCCAGCTTGAAACCACCAGAAAGGAGGAAGAGCTGGAGGTGAGAAGCAGCTTGCTGCCTCAGAGCTTTGCTGGCAGGAAGTACAGGAGGCCAGAATAAGAGGGACAGTAGCTTGCTAACTCCTTCATGCAAGTCATACAAAGTGATCTTTTACAAATCCCATCTTCCTGGGGGTCACAGGAGTAGTACAGAGGGACTCACCTAAATTTCTAGCATCAGGATAGTGCTTTAGGTACTGTGTATATTCCTTAAAGGCAAGCGAATCCACTGGAAAAATGTTCTTTAAGTATCTAACCTGAATATATGCAAAATTAAAAGGATAAGTCAGTTTACATGCGACTAGAGTTAGTTAAGAAAATACTCCCACCCTTCACTGTTATCTCCATCCTTAGCTTCCCTGTCAAGTTTGTGGTGATACAGCAAAATAAGGGAGTGGTACTCAGCAAGGAGTTTTTGGCTGGAGCAAAGCAAGTGATCATATACACAGCAAATACAACAAAATGGCTCTTCACCCTGGGCTTCAAATAGAAGAACTGGGATGTTGTTTTTAGCAAGGGCTGAAGGTCAAAGGGAAGAGTTTTGTGGAGGAAGTTCATTATCCTTTCAAACCCCTGGGCAATAATGGTGCACAGGGCAGTGCTGGCTGCTGTGCACACAGTCATCAGTTGCACTGATGGCTATTTAGCACCTGGAGCTAATGCCCTGATTCCACCTCCTCAGTTATGCTACTGCTTGGGATGTAGTGCAGAAAAGAAGCAACGTGAGATACAACAGCATTTTTATCCCTTTGTGTGACCCCTTTTAGTGCTCTCTCCAAGCCCCTGTCTCAAATCCAAATCTCTTGTCTCCCTTCATAGATCCGTGTACTAGGGCTGTGCAAAACGGCACTGTTCCATTCCTACTTCAGTTTTGAGGTCTGGATGGAACAGTGTTTTGTATCAAATTTCATTTCAAGTCAAAACAACAAGGCTGTTTTGACACTGTTTCACCTCACCATGGGGCTGGGGGCAGGAAGTCAGCCCAGCCAGAGTGATCTAGTGCGGGGGATGGGAAGTCAGCCCAGCTGGACGTTTCCAGTGCTAGGGTCAAAATGTTTCCACTTTCAAAACATTTCGACTAGCCTCATTTTGTTTCAAGGCTATTTCGACGCCCTATGTTTCACTTCGATTTTGCTGTTGCAACCTCAAAATGAGTTGAAACAGTGTTGAAATGAAATGGCCAGCAAAATTTCGCACAGCCCTAATGTGCACCACCCTGATTCACCCACACCCTCATTCACTTACCAACTTTTCAGCCTTCCCAACACAGCTCCTCCCTAGCCTGGCTAAGATGCTCACTGAACACTCAGCTCTCTTTCTGATCAGAAACACATTCCACACATGTGCCCAGGCCCTAGACTGAGACCCTTCATCTCAACTAACCCTCCACAGTTCAAAACCATACCCTCAATTCTAAACCCTCACCCATCAAACCATCTCGGGCTCAGTATACCCCTACACATACCCCAGATTTAGAAAACCCACCCTAGACTACAAAATCTTTCCCCCTCGCTTGCCACCTGCTAGCAAATCCCTCGGGTCAGAACTCTTCTCTGTACCTTGCTTGGAAAATTCCCGCTTCCCTTGCCCTGTGCCTCCTTCCTCTGCTGTTTTCCCACCTCTTGCAAGGTTCCAGAGCCTAGAGATTGCAAGGAATACACCTGGGTAGTCCCAGAGTCTCCTTCTTTATGGCTAACACTGCAAAAACTTGAATTTCTTGTTCTGTGCTTCCTCCCTGCCTAGAATCTTTGTGCAGCAAGGCCAAAAGTTTCCCATTGGCTGCTCCACTGCAAATCCCTGAATAGCAGTAGACTGTCTTATCCTCTGCAGTACAGTGGCTGTGCAACTGAGTATTCCCAGCTGCTCTCTCAGACCTGTTAGAAATGGAATATTGTTAGAAATGGAGTATTGTTAGAAATGTACAGCTTGCATCTTGCACCTGATAAGAAAGAAACACTGCCAAGGACTTTTTTCCTTGCCCAGCCTTGCCACAGCTTTTCTTA
>NW_017728907.1:15976321-16006038 GCF_001723895.1 Crocodylus porosus
AGATAAATACAGCCTGCAAATTCCTTGGTGGGTTCAGCGTAATCTGAGTTTTTGACTCTGCTCTGACCCTATTTGCAAATACACCTTTTGTGCCATCTAATGAGTGTGTGTCTGTGATTTTGGTGGCCTCCAGAGAAACAAACCGCTTTAAGCATCAGACACACATTAATACCAGATATGCACAGAAGCAGAAATGTTGTCCTCCAATACACACATGACAATCTACAGAACAGTATTATATAACCCTACTGGATGAGAATCATCATTCTGTAGTCCCTAGTGCCCACCTTAACAGCTCTTTGATCTTTAATTCTTTCAATTTCAATCATGTTCCGGTCACAGAGCTCCCAGCAATTTGGCGATAGAATAACTTCACTCGCATTCGCTAGACTTTGAGCCAAACGAACTTCATCCACTGCCCGGCCAATTACCAGAAAATACTGGTGCTTGTTGTCTCCAACAACAACTTTGGAGATATGACCTGCAGAGAGTCCTGTTAAGAGAGAAACAAGGTTGTTGGGGAGTAAAGTAAAATGTTTTTACTGTACGATTTGCAATATAGGCATCTCTATTTAGTTTTGGAAGCCAAATTAGACATCCAAAATGTGTCTCTCAGGCTGGAAAACTTAAATCAGTTCTTGATAGTATATGATATTTATTGCAGGATACGTGTCTTTCTAGCACGTGGCTTTACAAATATTTAAACAGTATGGGAGAGACATTATATACTCATAATATATATAATTGTCACCTTGTGTCATTTGTTGTAGAGTTGCAAACCATCTCCCATTAATCTTATCTACACCGGAGACCCCAAATCTGAAGTCTGCCCGACCTGCAAAGTGCAGTCTTCAATCAGGTCCAGGGTCTCCTCACTCCCCCCACCTCCAGTATACCAAACTAATCCAGTTCCATAACATTTTATACAACATATTCATAATTATGATTACAATTATACAAAATATAAGGCACAGTTTTACATGATATAAAGCGCATTTACCCCTCGGTCCCAGCTAGCAAGGGGTGCTTCCCCTTCTATGGATCTAGCTGAGAGGGAAACTTCTACCCAGGGCTTCCCTCTGGGAGGGCAGAGGTTGCCTTATTTCAGGAATGCCTCCCCCTGCGGGACCCAACTCCACAGCAACTTAGAGTTTTCTTCAAGGAGCCTGCGCTCAATTAGAGGCACCACCAGCGTTGTCTGAGTCACTCCAAGACCTCCCCTCCTGGCCCCGTGCCCCACTTTGGGCACCAAGGGTTCTTCTAGCTCTTGTCGGGGGGAATCTAGTCGCTGCTGGCTGGGTTTACCTAGCCTTATGCCTAGGCCTCCCCTTTCCCAGGCCCTGCTCTAGGCTCCAGGGCTCTTTTAGTTCTTTGGCCGAGCCACACTGCAGGGCTCTGGTTATCCGGCTTATGCCGGGGCTAACCTGTGCAGCCTTAATGATAAGCCAAAAACCCATTATACCTCCAGTAGGGGCAGGGCAAGCCCCTCCCAGCTTTTACCTGATTGGTAGAAATGTTTCAATATTGTAAATATTGTAAATTTACAATATGATAAGCCTTATAATATATTTACAATATGATAAGCCTTAAGGCTTATCATATTGTAAATATTGTAAATATTTATCTGTATACCTTTGGTGATGTTAAAAGATATTTCTAAAAATATTTTTGGAAAGTTTTCTTTTGTTACTTATTAGAATATTTACATATGAGATATATATAGATAGATAGATATAGTTATATATTTTATTTTTTTTAAATAAGAAATAATATGTATATTATAATTCAATAAACTGTAAATAGTTAAGAATACTGGCATGGAGTTGACTCTATAGAAGAAAGAAGGACCTGCGCTTAAATCGCCGGTGTCCCTCTCACAACACTTTCACCTGCCTTGTCTATCCCTTCCAACTGAGGACGGCCCCACCCTTGGGTATTCCCAGGTTACATGTGCAGCACAGCACCTTGACCCGCTGGCTGAGCGTCCCTGGACTCTGCCTGTTTGGCCCCAGGGCTAGAGTTATTGGGGGATCATCCTGGGATAACCAAGCCCAGACCCATATCACCTGGGTCCATGTGTAAGGAGCCCAAGTACCTCACTGGGAGGAAACAAGGGCGTCAGGGAAGCAGCCTGAACAAGTGAATGTTATACTGAATTACATTTTATATTATACTGTGATCTAGTATTTTATATACTATGACATGTAATTAACAGTACATTAATTAATGGAGTATTTATATAGTAATATTCACAATATATATTATTTTTTTAAATGTGGCGCCACTAACTTCTGAACATTTTCAGATGAGTGCTTTGAGGCTAAAGAGGTCAAGAACCACTGCTTTAGGGAGATCAGGCCTGACCAGGGAACCTATACTGTAGAAGAAAATGGAGACATGCAATAGTCAGGCTACAGTTCCCAGGAAGCACAGGCAGCAGCATTTCTCAATTTAAATATTTCTATTTTTGGCTGCTTTGTTTTTAGTACCTTGGTTTAATTCAAATTTTCATGGAAAGCAGACATTTAGCACACAAAAAAATATAATCAAAAACTCAATCTTCCATCAAAAAAACACTTTTGAATATTTTTTTCCTCCAGCAGTCCTAGTCAGGAGACAGTGGTACAGTTAGCTTGATGAATGAAGTAAAACTGGCATCATGGAAAATGTAGGTACTTATACGCAGGATATATAGCTGCAATTCAGCCTCCTTCAACCTTCCATGCTAATGTGTTTCAATCCCAATTCAGTCAATTCAGACCTTGGCCTCTCTAAAGAGGCTGTTAATGAATGCAGTGATGGTTAATGTATTACAGACATCTGTCTGCTGGGAATGCAAGTGATATCAGCAGCACATTTTTCAAAAGTCACCAAGCAGCCATCATAAGGGAACATTTCATAGTCATCAACTTAAAGGCGAAATACTCTGTATTCAAGTCACAGAAGAGAAGCTCTCTTCTGATGGAAATTACATTTTCCTCAATTGCAGAAGCAACTTTATCATGAGATTCTGCCAAAAAAGGATGCAAGGTCAGAGCAGTGAACTGTTCACATTCTCTACCAACTCATGGCCTGCTAAAGAAAGAAAAGACTGGGCACTACTTCTCATTGGCACATTTTGGGATTGAAAAGTGTTTACTCACTGGGTGACCATGGGTATCTCCCCATGCCTCTATTTCTCCACCTGGACTACAGGGAGAATCATACCTACTCACCTGTACAAAGTGTTTTGGGAAGCACACTGTAACTATGCAAAGTACCATTATTCCACTAGCAATCACAGTACCTATCTTCACTCGGAGCTCCTGGCCCACTTCTGTCTCACGAACCCCGTACGCCTCCTGGATACTCAGACTACACTGCAGTGCCAACGTGATGATATGACTCAGATGGGATCGTTCCACCCTCCACAGTGCCAGCAATGCATCCCCTAGGAAGGCAGTATGACAGAGATTGAAACTTAGGGATGGTCTTTTCTCTTTGTTTCAAAAGCATTAACAAATCCATTCAGCTTTTTTATGTGCTACCACAGAACAGCAAGGCATTCCTGTAAGTGCTGGCCACAGATACCCTACCCTTTCACTGCTTCTGACTGTGAGCGGACCATGGCCTCACAGGTGTTAAGACTGCCCTTTTCCCCTCAGCAACTCCTTACAGCTGCTTCTTACAAGTAAACCCTTTTTCTTAGTAATCCTTTAAAGGCAGCCACTAACTGCATGCTCCCTGTTTCTTTCAATGACTCCCCCTCTCCTCCCCCCCACCCCCCTTCCCTGAAGTAGCATGCTCCATGTTCCTTCCACACACTCCTGTACACACTTCTGGCTGATTTCTGGTAACTACGGCAACCCTGTTTTCACCTTCTATAGGTGTCTGATACCACAACCACTCCATCCAAAAGGAAGTGCCAACTAGGACTCCTCAGCCAGACACAAAGGAAAGAGAACCAGGGCTTTTTTCTCACTGAAGGATATAGCATGAGTTTTTGTAGTGACGTAAGCAAACCCTGTTGGAATCAGAAGTATAAACGAACAGAGGAAGATCCTTGATTACCCAGCACTTGCCTGGCCAAGAGCCTTGACTAACAGGCCCCAGTGCCTTGTAAATCAAACAGGAGAATCAAACAGGAGAGCAAGCTATTTTTCTCCAACCCAGGGCTTCCCCATTATAGACTACAGACTCACAAGTACCTGCGAAGTTCAAGATATCCCCTCCATGTATCAGCACTTCTGAAAGCAAGAGAAAAAGAAAAAAAAGTTACATGTAGACCTTTGTAAAAAAAAAAAGAAAGAAAAAAAGTGATGTTAGGGAGGGGCAGAAGAGCACTGTACATGGGTGTATGCAAGCGTGCAGGCTTTGGGATCATATTTTTGATTGAGTACAGCTCTGACTGTGGTTCACTGTAGACATAATTAAACTTTAAACCAGCTAGCTGGGTTACCAACAGAAACGTAGCCACAGCACCATAGTGCTCAGAGTGAGCTAGCTGACAGAGCACCTATGCTGTTTCTTGGGCAGGTTTTACATCCCATCCTGAGCTCCATGCTACCCTGGCTATAGTACTAACAGTACTCAAACTAGCAAAGCTAAAACTAGTTTTGAGTTTTCATGCAGTGCAGACATCCCTTGAGTGACAGAAAGACATACATTGGATCATGTCTTCTCTACAAAACTCCTAGAGGCTGATGGCTCAGAAACAAAAACCAAGCAGTTAAATTCTTTCTCCAAACTCACCACTTGAGCAGAGTGCAGCATTTCCCATAAGAACGAGAAAGATACCATCCTTAGACTTGCTTCTTCTCCCCACTTTTCAAATCCTGTACTACTCATTTCTCTGAAGACCAACAGAAATGTCCATGGAGCACAGTTTAAGAGCATGCCTCCACGGACAGTTCTGAAACAAATGTTCAAAAGTACTAACAGGATAAAGTAAGGGAAGCCTGCTGGTTTGGACACCAGCCTAGGGCTCTGTTGATTCTGGTTCAAATCCCTATTCTACTATAACTATGCCTGTCATCTTGGACAAGTCACTTTGTTTCTTAGGTCCCCATCCATCAAATAAAGACTAGCTCACCCCTGCTTCACAGCAGGGCTTTGAGGATTCTGTAGTAATGAAGACCACAAGTATCTAAGATAAAAATGAATGTGTGCCCTTGGATGGGAGCAGCACTTTCCATGTTGGACTAATAACTTTTGTCAGAGCACCATTCCAAATCACCAGCATTCTGGTGTCATAGGGTACCCTATTTCTTGGTGCTAAGAACAGTGAGATGTTGGCTTTACAGTGAAATGAGGCTGAGAAGTACGTAAGGGCTAAGGACAGACATTCAAAAAGCCTGAGCCTGAATTGATTCAATCTGTGTAAGTTAGTCTAACCTGACTAGGCTAAATCACTTTGTAACTGATAAGACATCCCAGACATGCAGGCATATGTCTGCAGTGGCTCAGGCTAGAAGCTGGGGGGCACTAGAGCAGCCCTCCCTTCCCTTCTATAGTACTGAGCTGGGGGTGGGGGGTATGGACAGACCCCTGCCCCACAGGGTGCTCCCAGCAGGGAACTGATAACAGTGTTTATCACTCCCAACTCGGTGTTTATCACCCCATTAAGAAAACAACAGCAGGACAATACCAGCTATGGGTTGATTCTGCCTTTGTCACAGCACAGACAGTAGACAGTATGTGGTCTGCTGGCTAATACACAGACACCTCAACAAAGCAGAGGGGAGGGGAAATTCCTGCTTAGCACAGAGTGCTGGGGGAAGGGGGTGGGGAGGGAAAGCAGCCTGCAAGTCTCTGCCAGAGCTACAGCCAGGGAGCAGAGGGAAGGGGCCAACCCTGCTGTGGACCAGAGTTCCCTGCCCTGCCCAGCCCAGAGAGCATGCTGGGATAGTCTGATTTATCTTAAACCAGCAAGGGGTCTGGGGCAGACATTGAATAAATCAGTTTGACCCAAATCAGTTAAGTCTGTTGCTACATTCAACCAGGATTATCTCAAACTGGGTTCAGCCATTTCCAGACTGGTTTATGTGCACTGAACATCTGTTCTCCTACAGGTTTAAGCCAGTTTCTTATCACTTAAACTAGTTTATGTATAATGTCCGTCCCTAGCCAAGGAGAGATCCACAAGGACTGTGGCTTCTTCAGAGCTGGATGTTTCTCCATCCCAGCCAGGAACAGCAATGACTAGTTCCACACAGTCCTCCTGTACTATGATTTTTTGCATATTAGTTAGGACGATAATATTATTGAATTGATAAACCTCTATGATTGTATTAGCTTTATTTTTTGTCTTTTATGAACAATTTTATGAACAATTAAA
This sequence comes from Crocodylus porosus, assembly GCF_001723895.1. Lineage (NCBI taxonomy): Eukaryota > Metazoa > Chordata > Crocodylia > Crocodylidae > Crocodylus > Crocodylus porosus. The sequence goes on from NW_017728907.1 coordinate 15,982,638, forward strand.
ACTCCATTTTGTGCTTGTTCCCTGCTTGACATGAGTAAATTAACTTTGTATGCCCTGTGTACGTGAGTGTCTGTGTGAGAGGGTGAATGGTGAAAGAATAGTAACTATTTGCATGAAAACAGAAAAAGATTTAACTGACTGTGTAAGCAACAAGGTGCCAATGTATGAGTTACCAGACAGTAACCTAATTAAGCTAATTAATGGATGGCAGAAGAACTCATCTGTGATCATGTGCAAAGAAGATATTGAGAAGAAGGAATTTTGCATATCCTGCCATTTGAACTACACAATGCTTCAAGGCAGAGATACCGACTTTAATGGAATAGTTTCATAGTTGGTAGGATTGAGAGGGACCTGAGCAGGTCATCAAGTCCAACCACCTGCCATGGGCAGGAAAGGATGCTGGGGTCAGATGACCCCAGCTAGGTGATTGTCTAGCCTCCTTTTGAAAAACCCCAAGGTAGGAGTGAGCACCATTTCCCTTGGAAGTTGGTTCCAGATCCTAGCCACCCTGACTGTGAAGTAGTGCTTCCTGATGTCTAGCCTGAATCTACTCTCAGTCAACTTATGGCTGTTGTTCCTTGTTAGTCCCAGTAGTGCTTGGGAAAACAGGGACTCTCCCAGCGCCTGCTGGTCTCCCTTGACCAGTTTATAGCTGGCCACCAGATCCCCTCTCAGCCTTCTCGTGGAGGCTGAACAGGTTCAGGTCCCGTAGCCTCTCCTCAGGGCCTGCCCTGCTGCCCCTTGATCATGCAAGTGGCCCTCTTCTGGACCCTCTTGATCCTGGCCACATCCCTCTTGAAGTGCGGTGCCCAGAACTGGACACAGTACTCTGCAGCCTGACCAGTGTCGCATAGAGGGGGAGGATCACCTCCTTGGACCTGCTCGTGATGTATCTGTGGATGCATGACAAGGTGCGGTTAGCCCTTCTGACCACGTCCCCACACTGGTGGCCCATGTTCATCTTGTAATCAATAGTGACTCCAAGATCCTTTTCTGCCTCTGTGCTGACGCGAAGGGATTTCCCCAGTCTGTAGGTATACTGCTGGTTCTTCCCCCCCAGTTGCAGTACCTTGCACTTGTCAGTGTTGAATCCCATCCTATTCTCATCTGCCCACCCCTGTAAGCTGTCTAGATCTAGATGTAGCCTGTCCCTCTCCTCTAACATGCCCACTTTTCCCCACATCTTAGCGTCATCCACAAATTTGAACAAGTTGCTTTTCACCCCCTTGTCCAAGTCACTGATGAAGATGTTGAATAGTGCAGGCCTGAGGACCAAGCCCTGGGGGACCCCACTGCCCACATCTCTCCAAGTTGAAAATGACCCATCCACCACCACTCTCTGGGTGTGACCCTCCAGCCAATTTGCGACCCATCTGACTGTGTAGGCATTGACACCACAGTCGCCTAATTTTTAAATCAGAACAGGGTGAGAGACAGTGTCGAAGGCCTTCCTAAAGTCCAGGAAGACTAAGTCCACTGTGACACCTGCATCCAAGGATTTTGTGACCTTGTCATAGAAGGCCACCAGGTTGGTCTGACAGGACCTGCCTCTGAAGAACCAATGAATGACCTCAACTCGGAGATACCAACTTTACTGGAATGACCTCAAATTTAGATAACCGGAATAAACCACCTCTAATTAAAAACTGAGCATGGAAAAACCCCAATGCTGAACAAAGACTTGAAATCCCTATAAAGGTGAGATGCAGACAAGCCAAGATGGGGAATCCACTCTCTGCAACCTCCTCGAGCACAAGCGTATCTGTTCACCCCCAGCTCATCATCCTGAATGAGCCTGGACTGGCCATCCAGTGCTAACATTGAGTAACTTCTGGTGGTAACTATAATCTTACTGGAGTCATTTTGTCTGTATGCTTGTATCTGTCTGTCTATATGACCGGTGTGTTCAAGCTTATGTATCTGCTTCATGTAATCAATAAACGTGGCATTTTGCCTTATCCCCCTTTATAAGGTCTCGCTCGTGATTTGAACAATTGGTAATTTAAGGTAGCACTCCCAATCTGTCAGAAGATTTGCAGCTGCCCTTTAAGAATGCTCACCATTCCCCTAGTTGACACAGAAGGTCTCCATCCTCAAAAAAAAGAAGAATGTGACTGTTTAACACAGTGGTCTCCAACCTTTTTAAGTAGGCAATCACCTTTGGCAGAAAAAATTATTTGGGGCACACCTCCCCAGCAGGTAAGTCCCTCCCAGCCAGGGCCCCACTCAACTTACCCCTGCTCCTGCCTCTGTGGCACTGCCCCTCACTGTAGGGGCCTTGATCTAGCCCCCTCCCCTTCCTTCCCCCCATGGACTGAGCTGCTGGGCTGCACATGGGCACTCAGCCCCCCATCCCAGCCTTGGATTGAGTCCAAGAGGCTCCAAGATCCACTGGTTGGTGACCACTGGTTTAACAGAACACTTCCAGTGCTTCAGTTCCCCAGACCTGACCCAAGAAAGTGTGCAGAGCAAAGGATCATGAAGTATGATACTTACCCTCCACAATGTCACCTACGTAATGATTGAGAGTCTGTGTTAGCTGGTCAGCACCATGTTCCATGCTGGTATCCATGCTAAATTTCTCTGTCAGGGCAGTGAAACCTGTAACATGGGCATGCACACACACAAAGCAATCAGGCAACATCTGAATGGGCCAAAGAAATGGCAGCAGACCCCTGGTATTTCCATCATACATTGTCCCTTCACTCACCAATGATGAATGCTGTGTTTGAGGAAAAAAAGAGGAGTGTATAGCATTGGTCAAACAAACCTCAGACCTATTGTACAGTACTTGGCCTTGCTTTCCAGGCCTGCGTATCTTACACTCAATCATTCAGTTTAAGTCAATTGTCGCTGTAATGTTTGCTTGCTTGCTCCTGTTACTACTCTTGATGCACTGCTCACCCCATCTTGACTTCCAGTGCTCCCTACTTTTCTGTCCCTCACTTCTTTCAGTGCTCTTTGCTTCTCCTTTTGAAACCTCCCTGATTTCCAGTTCTGATCCTTTTTCCATTCCATTCAGGGAGGCTGGCTACAAGATGATGTATGCCTCCTGAAAGAGGGGGCAGACATCCAGGGGAATGCTCTAAAATCCTCACCTGCACAGTTCCAATGAGATCAATTCTCTCTCTGGTCCTATTCAACAAACAACTATCAGAAGAATTGATCTGGTGACATGCAGTGAGGGTGCCAACAATATGCAGATGACACATAGTTCTGCTTCTCCTCCACCACAAAATATCACATCACTACAACCAAGATGGCCCATTACTTGGGCAAAATTAGCTCATGGATGAAGAATAGTTGATTAATTCTGAACCCAAGCAAGACAGAGGTGATACTAATGACCAGAGGACTTTACAATGACCCTTCAGTCTTCATTGGTTGAAAGTATGCACCCACCACTGGTCAGTTCAATCCATTCATTTAAGAATTCTGGATGATGTGAAGCTCTCACATAGCAGAGAATGTTACCACTATCTCCAGCCAACTGGAAGAGTCCATCCTTCCAAAGGAGATAATGATCCACCTCTGTTATATATCTTTACACACCTCTCCATTGAACCACACCAGTGTAATATAGCAAGGCACAAAGGCAACCATTCTCGGGGAAACAAATAAAAATACAGCTATGTATCTCCTCAGCATGCAAGCAGCCGCAGACACATTCAAGCATTCCCCTCTTATAGACAGCCAGTCACATTCAAGTTCTCAATCCTGTCTTCCAAGAACTCACTGCTTGAACCCAGAATATCTCACCTAAGCTCCTTATTCCTGACCTGTACAGCATTCTCTGTTACTCCCACTTCAAGCTCTTCTGGTTCACTTCAAGTTCTTCTGAACATGAAGAAAACCATTTCTACAAAACATTCTGAAGTGTAGCAGTAAGGATGAAGCCATTTCAGCTGTGATCTCAGCTCCACTTAATCCCCAGTTTCCCGAGGTAAAGCTTCATGGTAGAAAACCTCTCTTCTAATAGCTTCATGTATTAAGGGTGGTATTTTCTAAAATGCATAATAAAGGACTCAGGCACATAAATCCCATTCAGAGGGAACCAGGCACCTAATTCCCTTGACTTCTTTTGAAAATCTACTGGTAGCACCAAATCTACCCACCTGATATGTCTGCAAACAGCAGTACTCCATCAAAATTCTCAATGAAGGGCACATCCTGGGAGAAATCACCATACACAATGAGATCAGGGATGTGAGCTGCTACTTTTCCAATTGTGGAAGTTGCACTTGATTTTCTTCTTTCCAGTAAATTCATGACTGAAATTTACTGCACATTATGCTGTGGCACAGTCAGATATTTCAATAGGAGATCATTTGCAACTATAAACAAAGGCAACTAGAACTTAACCAGCAATGACCATGATTCAACTATGCTCCCTCTTGTGATAAGCACATGACAGCTTCATCACCTGGGATGGGTCACAATCAACAACAGAATCACCTCCTCCAGTAACATTCTCTGCATGTCACCATCTTCCTAGCAACAGGTGCTAGGTTACACAAGGTTCTTTTATTACTTCCATTTATATAGGCATGGATAATGCTAACAGGCTTTGCTGGCTTTTCCTTTCAAATGCTGGACTTGCAGTGCTTCTCTACTCAATTGTACTTATATTTCCCACATTTTCTCTAGCTCCTACAGGTGAGGATTCCTTCTGTGCTCTCCCTTACAGAGACCCTTTCCCCGTCTCCCCAGACATGGCATTTTCTGCAGTAAAGGTTCTTGTTGGCTGGCCTATTTTCCTAATCTCCTTAACCACAGAGAAAAGAGAGGAGGGAAGGTCAGAGAAGGATAGATCATGAAAGGAATGGAAAAGGTAGGTCAGGTCAGATCACGACAGGACAGGAAAGAGGAGACAGAGAGGGAAAGAGAAAAAAAGAAAGGGGAAATGGGCAGTGGAGAGGACAGGACTGACTCATCTTTGTGGAAACCCTCTTCATATTGGTCTTTTGGCCTTTCCCATAGTGACCCTGTGAATGGCACAGAATGGTTCTCAAGAACTGTAATCAGCTAGAAATGAGAAGTCGCCACCTTCCAGAGGTCCTCTCAGCACTGCCAGCACAGCCACAGGAGGCTGGCCAACAGATTTCTACTGGGGAGAAGTGGCACTCCTAAACAAAGACTTCAGGTAGATTTCCTGTTAACTTAAACTTCATTGTAAGCAGCAGCTTTTCCTTCAAAAACAAAAGGAGACATTGACTGGCAGTCATATAGGAGATGCTAGACCAGGAGCTGGCCCCAGGAGACAGGGTGGAAAACAAGTGGTTGTACTTTGGGAAATGTGGTTTGGATGTTGAGAGAGACAGAAAACAAATGGTTGGACTGAACAAGGAGAGTAATAGAGGGGTTTGATCTAAAGAGTAGGTATAATCAGCTAGAGACTCAACAGATCAATGTGCAAGCAACAGGACTCAGATCCCAGCCCTCTACTGAGCTCACAGAACACACAAGCATCAGTGAACGAAGCGAGGGGTTGGCTCATGCTCTGCACAGTAGAGAGAGGTCTGGCAACATACTACTTGAGCAATGAATCAGGTCAGAGAGCAATAAGGTGCATATTTAGGTTTTGGGGACATTTATTCCTGGTGAATTCAACTTTCCGTAGGAATATCCTCTTGGTATTTTCTTCTTATAAGGGCTGAGGACTTGCCTGGCTTAGATAAAGTTATCAATCTGTTGTCAAGAGCAGAATCTGTTCTGGGAGTTACTTCCTGTCTCTCCAAGGGCTGGTGCCAGTCAGGTGCAAGAGGGTTTCTCAGGTGAGTTGCCTAGGCTTGAAATCCTGTGAAAAATAATAAAGTAGGGCTGTCCAACTGGCAGCCTTTGGGTTTAATGCAGCCTGTGAGGGGTTACTCTGTTGCTCCCCGGGTTGCTGCAGTTGCAGCAGCAGGTGGGTTCTCTAGGCTTTCCTTCTGACTTTGGCTTCCTGCACCTGCCTCAAGGGTCAACATGGCATGGCCCAACATGGCACAGTCCATGGTACTGGAGGAGCCTGCAGCATGGTGCAGCAAGGGAGCCTGCACACTGAGCTGAGCAGGGATCACACACACACACACACACACACACACACAGAGGAACAGTGGGAATGGCCTCCACATGTTGAAGCATTATAGAGGGCCCCGTTCACATGCAGTGCAGCTGGGGCTGGGGGAAGAGCACTCACACAGTGACAGCCCAGAGGACCCTTGGGTTGCACTACTGTGGCCCACGTCACATGGGGCTCTTGCTTACATGGCCTGCACAAGGTGTGGTCCCTAGCTACTTGGAAGCTGTTTCTCTATTGTATGGGATCATGTATTAAAGACAGTGTAATAATGTATATGCACAGGGGAAAACCTTCATTCCTTTATTTCCTATCTTTTAAGTACCATATTTTTTTGCATACCACATGCACCTTTTCCTCCAAAAAACATTATAAGTGAGGAAAAATGGTAACAACAGTTTCTGCTGCTTAAAGTTTGTACCACACAAACAGAAATGACTCATGCCTCCTGAGGGTGGGGGGGCACAGTGACCACTTGCAGGTGGCAGCAGCGGGGGCATGGTGGTAACTATCAGGGATCGCCCACAGGTAGCCGCGGTGATGTCGGTGGCAAGGGTGGGCCAAGCAGCGACCACTCGCAGGTGCCCATGGGGCGGAGGGAAGTAGCAAGCAGCGACCACCTGTAGATGCCAGCAGCAGCGTTGACAGCAGCCAACTATCAGGGGAGCATATACCCCCCCCCCCACGTGCTGCCCCAACGCATCACCTATACAGACAAAAGTGAAAGTAAAGCCTGCAAGTGATCCACAGAGAGCAAAACAATGAGTAAGCTCAGTTCCCTAGCTGCTACTGCTCAGTTACTTACTACAAGGAAAGATCTGTTATTTCTCCATTCTGCCTTCCAAAACACGGTGTGCATCTTATTCCAGGGCATGTGTATGCAAGAAAATACAGTATTTGACTCAGAAATCTGAATAGTGTACAGTGGCATAGGTGATCTCTTTTATTAGACCAACTAGATTTTTGCACCTTTCTTTAATTTAAAATTTTAATTTGATTTACAAAAATCTAGTTGGCCTAATAAAAGAGATCACTTCTACCACACATCCTGATTGCTTTTGCCTCTAGACCAATATGACTACAACCTGGATACCTTGTAGTACAGTATTTTCTATGCACTTTCCAAGATTTCTTTTAAAAAGAAAAGGAACAAACACAGACATTCTAACAAGTTGCATCATATTTATGTTCACATGCTGCACTGGCAGACTCTGAAATGTTGGATCCACAGTGCAGATCTCTGTCACTTGAGTTTATGGAGTTACTCAGAGTATGAATAGGACTACACAGGAGTAGGCCACTTTGCCAGGGGGCTTCATGGATGTTTATGGACTATGGGGGAATACTGAGACCCAGGAGTCTGGGGTACCATCCCAGATTTAGGAGGAAGGGAGGCACAGATTCTTCTGCCCATTTTCTTCCATCTTGATACCTTCTACCAGAACCAACCTGCTCCTAAGTTTTGTTTCTTCCCCAGCCCTGACTCCTTGTCCCTGTCTTCACTCCTCAGGCTTCTCATCGCAAGCCAAATTTCCCTGACTAAACACTTCTAAACACCCCTTTCAGCTCCTTGTGTGATCTGTTTCTCCCCTCCCCATGCTAGCTTCTAGTTATAATTTCAGTTTCTGGCCTTTTCATCCAATCTCACTCCTCATCCAGTTTCCCTCTTCCCTAGGTCCACTGAATGTCTCCCAGCAAGGCATCTTGCCTAGATTTATAGACTCCAAAAGATGGAGTATCCACCATTTCCATTGAATGTTGGTTCAAATTGTTTTTCACCCTCATTTTTTTGTGCTTTACAAGATAGAACTGGGGCTCTTAAGTCATTTTGATGCTTATAACAAATGTATCCTGAATGAAATTATAAGACCCTCCTTTGTCTAGTCTTATTTACCAAAGAAAAAGAAACAAAACCAACACATGCACACAGACAACATACAAATCTTTCTCGCTCTCACACACACACATGCACGCACGGGGCAGTTGCTTTATTTACATGTAAGAGCTAGGCACAACTATGAAGCTGTGTCTAGTTGTTATAATCACATGGAAATTAGGAAGCAAAGCCTGGGTGTGGAAGAAACCATAAGTATTAGTACAGGAACCAAAAAAGATAAGGTTACAACAGATTACTGAGTCAATAGGGCTTGTATTCCTCCCTACAGCTGTAGAACCTGGATGCTTTGGTTATTTGTACTTAATAAAAAAAACAACCTGTATTTTTGGTTGAGGAAAGAAGTCAATGCCCCATACTCAAATCACAGATATTATTGTTTTTTGGAGGCACTTTCAGTTGGAGGCAAGGGAGAAGCAGCAGCCTCTGTGGGTGCATCTACATGTGCCTATTAATGCACAGTAATACGCTCTGGAGCTTCTTGCTGCCAGGCACATATCTGCACATTCACCTGAGATTGCAGCATGTTGAGCCAGGGTGGAGGAACCCTGACTGGCAGGGGGCCCTAGTGGTCAGCCTGCCAGCCTGGGGCTGTTTTCCCCCAGCTCAGCATGCTACAGAGGGACTGGCTGGGGCAAAAGGGTGCTTCAAGTGCAGGGCTAGCCAGCAGGCAGCCCCCACAACAAAGCACCCTCATGTCCCAGCCAGCCCTTCCAGCATCTATACATGAGCTACTGTAGAGGGTTTTTTACAAGTACTATCCTGCTGCAGAGTAAATTAATTTACTCCAGCCAAATAGGGGCACACAGGTAGATCCCAAAAGATTTACTGTGCAGCTAATTAGTCCACTATGTCTCATGCAGATGTACCCTGTTAGAACTAGGAAGGGGAGCCTGCCTATCCAGACGGCTGCTGCTCACAGCAGAATGAGTCAAAAGGGTTTATAGAACAGCTAAGGTCACACTCTCTTCTTTGTTAGACTTTGTTAGTCCAGCAACATGTGTGAAGCAGACAGGAGGTTTTGTGTTTCTCTGGGTCTGGAGTGAGAACTGTATTTAAATTTTAATGTTATGTGTAAACATACCCAAGCTTAGTGTCCTGGACCAAGATAACCTCTCTTCCATCTGGGAAGGAAATAGGAAGCTCTTATTCATCATACCCACTGACATAAGACACGGACAAGATTGCACAGATAAGACACAGGTTCCACAAACCTATCCCACCAGCAAAGGAGTGCTAGAGGGCAGCTTGGGAGTGTGAGGTAGAATATAGGACACACCTCTACAGATACAGGAACACATAACCATCCAGAAAGGTTTTTCTTTTTAAAAATCTGTTCATATTTCACATTCCCACAAAAATATCTTTAACATAGATTTAAGGCAGCTGAAGTAATTAATTTACCCTTGTTGCAAAATATATATGGCATCAGCAATAAAAAACAAGAATTTAAAATGCAAGAAATGCTGAGTCACACCAATGCTCACAGACACCAGGCAGGTAGCTGGAGCGCACTTTTCTATGCTGTATTGCTGCACTACCATCTACTGTGTTGTTGCTCACATCTGCTTCTGGCTTATTGCTTTGGTCATTGCTTTTTTGATGTCTGTTTTAACACCCCCATCTACCTAGCTGAGGGTGCCGGAGTAGCTGTAAATATACCCAGCTAGAATCCTCTGCTGTACCCTAGCTAGCTTCAGGCGCACTTAGGACTGGGATGGACAGGAATGTTTCATCAAGCTCTCTGCCTTACACAGCTTCTCAGCATCTCTCCAAAACTGGATATAACTGAACACCAGCAGCCTCTGACTTTGCATCCATTGTGTTGTCTTCTATACCTGCCTCAGCTCCTCAGGAAGCCTGGCTGCTACACTCTCATCTATGTCATCAGCTGTATCAACCCTATTTTCGCTTGGCCTGTGGGCCTCAGAAATGAGTAAGGACAACACACACAAAAGGCTGCACAGTGGATGACACATGGTGAGATTCCATTATTTTGATATTTTCAAAAGATCCCAAAGTGGGTGGCCTGTTTCTGCCACTGCAGGCACTTCCAGGTCTGAGATCCAGCCACCGTGCTCCCACCCTGAGCACAAGTCATTGAACCAGAGGGCAGAAAGGAGATAAGCACCTCCTCCTTACAGAGCTGCATTGGAAATACAACCAAATAGAGCAGTGAGAGGTAGGAATGTGCATTTGGGAGGAGAAAGATCTTGACCTGCTGCAGAACCCATGCACAGGGGTGCTGAATAGATGTAAACCCCCACAGACTGAAGAGTCTCTCCAGGCCCCTGAATAGTGCTGGGGCTTGTCCTTGGGCACACCCAAACTCTCCACTCAAAATCCTTACTTACAAGTTTCAGAAAGTGAAGGAACAGCCCTGGAAGGAAGAAGCAACCTACACTCACTCCATGCTTTTATCTGCCCTGTACACTGTAAGCAGGAACAGGCAGGAGAGGAAAAGAAAACAAGAGGGTAGGAAGCAGATATGATCATTGATGCTATACACATTCTTCACTTATCCTGTGGGATTTCCTCAAGTGACATTAGTTTGTTTATATTGCTTGCTTTGTGCTTTGGTCTGCCTTGATTTGGTTAGGTTTATTATTATCTTCAGTTTGGTTTGTAAGTTTTGGTGTTTCAAAAATACTTAATATGTTGTTTGCAGTCAACTGGTCTGATCATAGACTTGTTAGGTGATTCATATTTTTGCGTTTAATAATGCTCCCTCTTGTTTGAAACCATGACTTCTGCCTGCTAAATCCATTTGTAAAAATATTTTAATGAAGTAGAACAACAGAGGAAGCAATCTACACAGTCCACTACATTGACAGTCCATTAGCCCACAGTAGCTAGCCTGGAAAGGCACACCTACATGGATACATAATTCATCAGATAAAGCAACATTTTATCTACCTACAACAGCCTCTGCATGTCATTAGGGACAAAATGTCCCATGCACATTGGTGTCCACTTCCCAAAGACATTCACAGAATGGTTACAGCTGGCCCAGTCCTGCTGCATGTCAGTAACTCACAAAATAACGTGAAACAACAGTCTGGAGGACCCCTGCTTTGTTTGTTACAGAAATTAGAAGGTGTGCAGTGAATAAGGAGGGTTGTTGCAGCAAGAAAAATAACGGTCTCATCACGGTTAAAGCAAGTTCAAAGCTGTCCTGGAAAAGAGGGTTCTACCCCTGTTTCTGCAACAGAGTTTTTTGTGTGGTGCTAGTCAAGTCTCTTAAACTAGTCAAGTAAATCTGTTGCTCACTAATCCTTGTTTTCTGGATACCTGGTTTGAGATCCTGCAGTCCAATTTACAGACCAGACAGGCTAAACATTCACAGCTGCAAACAGATTTGACCAGATAAAATGGTAAGTCAGGCTACGTGTTCTAAACAGTCAGGGCCTTGGTGTCTCAAACCTGGCTCTCAGAACTCATAATTTTGACCTAAATCTTAGTGCCTCAGTTTCTTAACTATTAAACTGGGATAATAGCAGGTTCTCACCTCAGAGCAGTATTATGAAGCTAAATTTAATTTTCTGTGAAGCACCAAGATATTATGTAATGACGAGCACTGTAGAAAAAAAATCCAAGGAAGTTAATAATCCATTAAGAGTGTTCAGCAAATAAGGCTTAAGACCACATATTAAACAAGGAAAAGAAAACAAAATCCTGAATATCTGCTTATTAAGTGAACACTGTCTACTTTGTGCATTGAATGCATACAAAAGAGCTACTGCAATCTAAAGGTCACAGCCAGGTTGGGCCCCATTATGGTAGGCACTGTTCAAATTCCACAAAGTGTTTATAGCCTACATGACAATGTAGGTTGCCTAAAGAAAAAAACTGATACTTAAAGGCTCATCATATAAAGGATTTATAGTACAAGTCAGGTTAGAAAGTCTAGCCATTTCTCAAAATTTCACCCTAAATGAAAATGCATGTGAAAGCCTCCTTCATATTGTATGTTTAGCTAATGAAAGGAACCCAAACTAACCCACATACTAACACAAAAGCATCTTATATCTGTTTGTTCTATCAATGCAAATGAATGCCTATAAGCACTGTATACTGTGTACCATCAGTATGTGAACACATACTTTTACACATGGCACAGCATATATGTGCACCTCTTCCCATTGAGCAATATACCTTTCTAAAACAGATGCACAGAGGTTTGTGCACACAAGATGTGCATGCTTGTACACACACACACACACACACGCACAGGCATCTGCAGGGCTGGATAGGTTAGAATAGCTCGCTCTCAAGCCAGGGTGCCTTTGCAAATTGCTGACGTCACAAAGGTGTCAACTGGCAACTAGTGTGACATGCAGATGTTCAAGCAGCTCCTCTTTACTTTCAAGTGTAGAAAGGGGCTGAGTTCAGTCTAAGCTTGCAAGTAGGCAATCTGCCAGGGAGCTGCGTGAGCGAGGGATACAAAGAGCTTCCAAGCAGCCTTGCAGCTCAACTCTTCCTCTGTTTTTATTGTGATGAAAAAATTGCTTGCACAGGACTTCTGCTTTGCAGCTCTTCAGAGCCTCTCATTGCAGCATTCTCTGAAGAGCTGAAAAAGCATAGAGGAAGCACAGCAGTGGAAGTATCATATCATGTCCTCTTCTAATGGCCCCAGGTCCCTGAGGCTGGTGTTTCTTTTTGGAATAGTATTGGCATCCAAGGTCCTGAGCTGTCCACCAAACTGCACTTGTCAGTACCTGGAAGTGAACTGCACAGGAAAGCAGCTGCAGGAGTACCCCCTGACCATTCCACTGGACACAAGACAGCTAATTCTGGCTGCCAACAACATCTCCTATCTGCCCTCCGTGGAGCTGAACTTCCTAACTGACTTGGTCTACCTGGACTGCAGGGAGAACCACATTGGGGAAGACCTGGGTTTCACCTTCATCAGTGTCGTCAAGCTTGTTTACTTGGACCTGAGCGCCAACAACCTCACACGTGTCACTTTTACCAGTTTCTCTCAACTCACCAACCTGGTGGTGCTGAAACTCTCAGACAACCCAAATTTGGTGGAGATTGAGAAGGATTCCTTTGCCAATAACAGCTGGCTGAGGCACCTGGATGTGAGCAGAACAGGCTTAACTTTCTTGGATACCAGCACGGTCAGTGATCTGCCCAATCTGAAGTCCCTGGGTCTAAGTGGAAACCCTTGGAACTGTAGCTGCTCTTTCTTGGAATTCAGTATCTGGATAAAAGAGAGCGGCCTTAATTTCCCAGGTGAGGATTTTGTGAGCTTAGACATCCTTCAGCCCACGCATCCTAAGGTTTGGGTAGAAGTGAGTAGAGCTTTCTGTTTTCTCTATTGTGTCACTATTATTCTTGTGCATTCTGGGCCAGACAGTTAGTTGGTGTAAATTAGCATAAGTCCACAGAAGTTAATGGAACTATCTGAATGGACATCAGCTATGGATCTGGCCTTTTGAGTGTCACAATATACAACCCACAAACACATACAAGAGTACATATGCTGCAAACACACTGCTGTATACACACATGTGCACGCATACACACACACACACCATCAACAACTATTTTTAAATTATAAGAAACAAGCAGATGGTGACTTGGGTAAAATTCTGCCTTTAGCTTCAGTTGAGGCCCTTGTGACTGAAACTTGTAGAGGTCTGTGATCAAGTTCAGTGTCATATGTCTACCCTGCTGCACTTAGCCACAGGCAGTACTTTCTGCATAAGCAAAGCTACTACTCTGAATGTCCTGACTTTTCTAGGCCACCTCCTATAGTCTAGTTTCTTGACTCATGGCATTACATTGTTTTATCTTTAAGAACTCCCAATGAAAATGCATGATAGACCATTATTGTAGTCTTAGTGCCTCTCACACCTTTTCCAACACAGCTCAGCCTTGACCCTGCCACACTCCAAACCTAAGCTCCCCACTGTATTACCAGTATAGCTGTACCATAACCTGTAGGAGCCAGTGTTATTCCATATCTGGGTGTCTGTCTTTGAATAAAGAGACTCACTTAGGCCATTGTATAACAAATTTGCTCTATGCACAAACAGAATGGCTGAAACCAAATCAGTTCATTTTCCTTTTGAACCCTCATTGGGACAGGATGCTACAGATGAAATTTTGCCCTTATTGAAGTCAATGAGTGTTTTGCTACCAATTTCAGTGGGGCTATGATTCCACCTAGTCTCATTTCTGTTACATGGGAAGTATAGGTAATGCAATATTTTCCTTAACATCAAGGAGCTGTTCTGCTGGAATAGGCACACACTATTCCTGCATTCACGCACACCCACCATTATCACAGCCCTTCTCTCTTAATACTTATATTACTAAAAGCAGATACATTTTATATAATATACAATATTAATGCCCTGATCAAAAGCTCACAGGATTAAATGAGCTTTCTTTTACTGACTTCAGTGGACTTTGGATCAGGCCCTAAGTGAGAAGAGAAACGTACCATGTAAAACAATGTGAAGGCTCTCCATGCAGTTAACACTGTAAGGTTCTGTATGGTCCTCTCTCTTTTGGAAGGATTCTAGCACAAACTGACATAATTTACAAAAGAACCCCCAAACAAGAGAAACATGAGCATGTGTTTAAGTCCCACTAACCTAAAAAAATGCAAAACCACTTGCTTAAGAGCTGTTCTGGATCACTGCGCCTTTCAGAAGATTACTTCTTTCTTATGTCAGCAGGAATATCAAAATCTGGCTGTTTTCTTTCTGCATCAGAAGATTCTATAGTTGGGTTGAAGCTGCTGATTATTAACAGGGCAGAACAGACACCAATTAATTTCTTAGAATAGTATATTTCAGAATTGATTGAAAGGTACACTGGATTTTCTATACCTGAAAGTCATCCCTGAGCCTAAAGATAAAAGGGTTGATCCTAAATAATCCACAGTATTTAGGACACTACCAAACAAGAAATGACTCACGCAAAAAAAGTTAGGCTAAAACCTGCAGTGAACAAAGGAAGAGGAGGAGAAGGAAAGGAAGGAAGTCAGAGGCAGGTATTCCCATATGGCAAAACACAAGTTATTTGAGTACCCCTGCTATGTCTTCTGTAAATTTTTTTGGAGAAAGAAACTACTTTTTATTTGAACATAGGGCTATAGACAACTATGGAACTGTGTAAAGAATAATACTTGTATACAAAATATCATGGATGGCAGAGGAGGAGTAAAAGAAAGCATGGGTGTTACTGTACAAGATTGTAGATGATGACTGACTGAGTGCTCAGATCCCTGTGCTACTGCTCTGAGAACTTGCAGTCAATCCCTCTCTCCAACTAGATTGGATGTGTGTATTGGAGACATTCTGGGAAAGAGAAGCAGCAGCTTCTGGTAAAAGTATGGAGGAAGGAGTTTCCCTTTTAGCATCACGAATGCTGCTCCTAAGTGGTAGATGGGGTGAATGAGCCATTTAAAGAAAGGGCCGAAGGGTTACAAACCAGCCAAGGCAGCTCTAATTTGCTTCTGTCAGGCTTTGCTACCTTCTAGCAACACATCGTGTGTAAAACAAACAGGAGACTTTGTGATTCCCCAGGCCTTGTGCGAGAACTGCAGTAACATTTTAATGCTGCATGTAAATGCATCTGGGCTGAGTGCCTTGGACAAAGATCACCTGTTTTCTAGTATGCAAGGAAATAAGAAGCTCCCTGTTTATGTTAGCCACTGCCACAGACAGACAAGATGGCAAAGATGAGATGGATATTTCATGGTATGAAGCCATTCACTGAATAAAGGGGAATGAAGTGTATCTGCAGTATAGGGGCAAAGCAGAGTGCCCAGTTTCACACCCACCCATCCCTAGGTTTTAAAACAAAAACCAAACAAACAACATACTGATGCCTTTTATCATCATAAAGAAGCATCAGCAAGTATGCAGAGCTGGGACCAAGTTCTAGTTGAAGAACTGAAATATCCCAAGTTTGGAGATGCTTGAGCTCATCCAGAATTTAATCCAGATCCAAAAATAAAAGTACAGGCCTAGCTTTTTGTTATTAGGGACAGTTGCATGAAGACCACTATAGCATAGTTACAGGGTACAACTGGGACACAACCCTCCTAGTGCCAATTCTGCAGGTTCAGGGTAGGGAGTATGCATGAAAATAGCAGCTACTGTCTACACCTCCAGAAGTCAGAGTCATTGTTACTTAATTCACCATATCCTTGCCCATGTTGCAAATGCATCATGTTAGGCAACAGGATCAGTTCATGAGTGTTTATGTAGCAGGATCTGGCCCTCAAAAGATGATTGTGATACCCCCTAGGACAGGAAGAGCTAGGCCACTATTTCAGGGACCTCAGGGTACCCACCCTTTTCTGCCTGACTTGTCACACACTGATGGAAGTTATAGTCCTTAGGAAGGCTGCCCCTAGGGCCCCAAAATAAGCCTCAGTTCACTCTACCACTTTATGCCCAGCTGACACCAGCCCTCAAACACTGAATTGCTTTAGGGGCATTGATTATGGCTTCCAACTTCCACCATGCCTATGCTCGTATTTTGCAGGTCTTATGCTTCACCAGCCTGTATAGGCTCTAGTCCTCTTGGCCTTAGCCAGAGCAGCCAATGGGCTACAAACTTCTAACCTAGGCCTACTTGCTCTAGCCCAGCTTCAGAGGTCTCAGCCTGCCAGCATCTTGCTTGTAGCCAAGCCTTGGCCCTAACACAGTTCACTCCCCCTACCCTTTAGCAAGGCTAGGCACCTAATGTTCTAGGCACTCTGTTAGGTTGCTTCCAATCCACCCCTAGAACCACAACCCAGTTGTCTCTATAAACTGAAACCAAAATACCAGCAATCTGCTTCAAATGAAACTTGCAAGGGCCCTTTAAGTCATCAAACAGCTGCAGAAACCCCCTCCCCTCACATTATTTCCATCTCTCCTAACCCACAAGGTACCTCCAGTGTTTGCTCCCTAGCAGCTTAGACTACAAGAAGCTCTTCACATCATAGAACTCAAAGAGCAGTACTAGACCCTGTACCTCAGAGACCCAGGTCTATATTCCCTAAGCTCTTCCTTCTCACTGGCCACACATGTTCCCCTGACTGTCCACAGGTGTGCTCCCCAGGCCTACTGAGCACCTTCCTGCTGGTCTCCTGGCTCAGCTGGAGTTGTTTCCCTTCTAACTACCTGGATCTCTGTCCTATTCCTCTGCAGCCTGCTACCAGGCAGTTATTTGCAGCCCTTTAGCTCCATAGCTGCCTGCTGCTGCCTGCTCCTGCCTGTAGACCTTATATGTTATAGTCTCCACCTTAAAGTAACAGAAGCCTCTGGCTCCTTGTTACAGACGGTAACATAAGATAGAATGGTCTTGTTTAAAAATGTGTTGACTTCTCTAATTACCCCCAAGGTCTTCCTACCATTAGCCACCAACAGCTAATGTTAATTACCCTTTTCTACAGCAAAGGCATAACTGGGTTTAACAAAGTGTCACTTGACTCTATTAACACATTTACATAATGGTGCTTTTCC
This sequence comes from Crocodylus porosus, assembly GCF_001723895.1. Classification (NCBI taxonomy): domain Eukaryota; kingdom Metazoa; phylum Chordata; order Crocodylia; family Crocodylidae; genus Crocodylus; species Crocodylus porosus. Next base: position 16,000,069 of record NW_017728907.1, read on the forward strand.
TTTTCCTGATACAAACAAAGTTTCAGCATTCTTGACCCATCGCGTCTGAAGGGATTCTGATTGTAGGCGTGGAACATGCAGCAGAAACAGGGGAAATAACAATGATCTGGGCCATAATTTTAAAAGGTTGGGTGCAAAAGTAGGATTGTGAGGCTATTGCATTCCTTTGGCGTGTGAGAGAACTGGTGTCTGTCCCTGGCCATTACAGACGAATACAAAAAACCCTTTGCTAATCAGGCTAATTGTCTATTTACAGACTTTTTGTCTCAAGCCTGGCAGCTTGCTTATACCAACATTTTCAAAACTGATGATAATGATGTTTCATGTGTTCAGTACTTCAGACACATGGGTCCCAAGTCTTTCCAGCCACTATGGAAAAAAATAAGCATTTGTACCTATTTTTAAGGCTCAGATGCTACTGTGATAATGAATAAAGAAAAAGTGCAATAGGAAAGTAGTAATTCCCTTGACCAGAGTTTGCCTGGTGTTCATTAGTTAAATCATGGAGCCACAGACAGAGACTAAAAAGTATATCAGTCAGTTGTCTCATTTCCTGAGTACCAAGTATCTGATACCCTGAAGCCCAACAAACCTGACTTGATGTTAGCAGTAAATACTCCTGTTATGTTTTATTTCTATAAAGTCAGACCCCTCATTTGGATGGCAGCTCTATTGTGCTGGATGATGGATAAACTTAAAAAGTTCCTTTCCAAACTTACAGTCCTTGAATGAAGAGAGGGAGTTGGCTTTTTTATGGCATATATTAATAGTACAGCTAAAGCAGTACTATTTTAATCAAGCTGAATATGATAATGAGCTAACCTTACCTGCTTGCTTTCCATTCTGAAATTCTCTCTCTCAGAAGTTAAGGTGGTCTCCCTTTCCTTCTCCATCATTTAGCAGTATTCCCCTCCTATCTTGCATTGGCCCTAAGAACCATTGCCTTTTACAAACTTGTATGGGATGCCTATGCTATGAAAGAGCTGGTCTAAGAAAATAGGCCTTCGGAATCTGCTAAATACTGAGTCATGTTTTGTGGGTATGATCACCCGTAAAGCATTTATAGGGGAAGATATTCTGGTATCTGCTAAGAGGTCACTTATTCTGGTATAACCTAAGAGCTGTTAATACAGGGGTGGGCAAAATGTGACCCGGGGGCCAGATGCAGCCCACCAGGCCATTCTATCCAGCCCACAGGGCCCCTAAAAAATTTAGAAAATTAATATTTATCTGCCCTGGGCTGCCTGTCATGTGGCCCTCAATGGCTTGCCAAAACTCAGTAAGCGGCCCTCTTCCCAAAATAATTGCCTGCCCATGTGTTAATACTATAAGTATGCCAGCATAGCTATGTCAGCTCTGCTCCCAACTAGAGATAAGGCATATACCAGCACCTAGAGCTTTTCTGCCAGCACAGTTAACACCATCTTTCCAAACAACATTAGCTAAGCTAGCTGAAACGCCATAGTTGTATCCACACTGAGAATTTTGCCAGCAAAGTTAGTTTTACTTGTGGGTGTGATCCTCTCATAGTCCCTAGCCAATATAGTTGTGTCAGCAAAAATCTGTAGTATACATCGAACTTAAGGGTTGACTCTTTTATTCCAATATCAGCATACCTTTCTGTGGGTATGGATGGACATGCTAGTTACTGCATTGGGGTTTAAGCTACTACAGTTTAGTTTCCTCTTCCTGGGGGTTAAGAACAATTATTTCACACCATCTGATGTATAGCAAATCTTTGTCCCTTACCTCACAGTGATTATTTAGTCTACCTATACCCTAAGAGCACCCACTCAGGAAGCTATAGCAGGAGAGTTATAATGGTGTATCTATATAATTATATTGGTGTAACTGGTTAAACTTTCCTATGTAGGCAAGGCCTGGGAAATTATTCTGGTGATCTGACTGTCACTGGCATCCCTATTGGCAAGTTCAGGGGGAGATGTCTCTGCCAGTTTAGAGAAGGTTTTCTATTTTTTTCAGTCTAGCTCTTTAGAAACCTCATTTATTTTTCTAATTTGCCTCTGGGTTCTTATTTACTATTACTCAAGGCACAGACGAGAGAGTGTTGCTCCTGTGTTTCTTCTGCAGATGCTGAGAACATCTCCTGCTACAGCCCATCAGAGCTACGTGGCTGGCCAGTGCCTGATGTGGAGACACAACTCCACTACATATGTCTCACCCACTTATACCAGTGGGACTATATCTTCCTGGGTCTAGTTGGCTTCTGCATATTCTCTGCTGGCACTCTTGCAGCCTGGCTGGCTGGCATTTGTGCAGTGTTATATGAATTCCACACAGCTACAGGGGAAGACGATGCAGATGAAGATGAAGAGGAAGAGGCATCCACTTATCACTGACCTTTGAAGTCCTTGTGAAAGCCTCTGCTAGCTGTACATTTACTTTGGTCCCCCTCTCCCTTTCCTAACCTCACCTCCCTCTCCAGATGTGATTTTTGTAAACCAAAATATAATTGCAAGAATACAAAATCCTTGTACTCCAGTTTCACTGTCTTTTGGGGAATTTTTTCCTTTCCCTTTATTTTCTCCAAAAGTCCTTTCACCACCTGGGCTTGGAATATTGGCAGATTATTTGAACCTAATCAGCCAGGCTAATACTATTCATTATTAACTGCATGCCTCAGAGTGCTGAGGCACCTTGCTGAACCTGTAAGAAAAAAAATCATGAACAAAGATATTCAGAATAGAAGCCTAAAGCCAGGCTTCTAAGTTCATGTTTAGGCTTCTAAACTAAATTCTTGATTTTCAAAAATGCCAAGCACCCAGCAGCTCCAGGTGAAGTCAGTGGGAGTTGCTCATCACTTAGGACTGTGGAAAATCTCATCATATACTTAGGAGCCTAAATATATATTTAGCCACCAACATTTATGTTCCTGTTTCTGAAAATTTTATCTAGGGCCTCTGCCCCATAGAGCCCTACATATAAATACCATCAGTAAAAGATATACAAATTATACCCAAAATGATACTATAGGTGAAGCAGCCAAATGTTTGATGCAGTTTTACACAGAATGACCTCTATTGCTGACAAATCAGAATCAAATGTCCACACAATATTTTTCCTGGTATAATTAAATTGGTTTGAAATCACACTTCTAAGGATATGGACATATGATTTACTGCAGGGGAAAAAGGGGAACAGAGCTTTCCTGTGTGTGTCAACTGCTCTGTGATAATTGCTTATATGTACACTTATCCCACAGTGGATAAAAGCTAAACTATGATGTACCCACTTCACACACATGGGTATTTACCAAAGAGCAGGTGACGTGGTAAAGCTCTCCCCCTTTTAGCCTGTAGCAAATTGTTCATAGGAACATACCCTCAGTACAGCTTTCTCATGCAGCGAAGGCCCAAGAGAGCTTTCACTATCAAACAAAACCCATCACCAACAGACAACTGCTCCTAGAAATCAGAGGTGGTCTACCAAATTTTGAAGAAACCCTGTAGACTCACAGACCCGGTGAAGACCTTTGCAGGCATTTTCTCAGCTACTTGGGATGAAGGCTCTGATCCAGCAAAGCACTTCAAAGTTAAATCTCAAACACTTGAGTAAAATCCCAGCCGGAAGGGACCTCAAGGATCATTTGGTTCAGCCATCTCCACAGATGCTATTCCTAAACTATCCCAGAGAGATGCCTTTCTAGCCACTTCTTGGAAGTCTCCTGGAAGAGCCTCTGTAACTCCTAATGTAAAACATATAACAAAGTTAATAGTAAAGTTAAGCCCAAATTGAAGTGTTTGCTGAATTAGAGCTTTAAAGAGAAGAGGTTCTGAATCCTCAGTTTGAGTTTTGCTCCCCTCCCCACAGCACGTCTTCTACCTAAGACAAGGTGAGGGGCTGTCAGAGCAGAAGTCCCGTGGGCATTTTTGGCTGGTTTACGACCACTTCACATTGGTTGAGATCTTAGAGAACCAGAAAATCCAGTCCCCAAACTCTTAACTCAGATGCCATAGTACAGCTAGAATTTGTTAATGTTAAAAAATATTGGTTACACGCAACTAAAGTACTCTTGGAAATAATGGGTGTTGTGATACCAAATACTCCAGAGTTATGCATACAGAGCATAATCGATGTGAAATGTATAGAAATAAGATCCTCTGTATCACTAGCACAGCTAATTGCCAAGAGAAGAATCATCTTACACTGAATGAGTGCAGCAATTCCATGTGTGAAACACTGGCTTCTTGATCTGAAGTCAGCTGCATCTGTTGGAGAAAAAAGACAAACAGGAGAATACTTCAGCAAGCCTGGTCCAAATGCACATCATCTCACAGGAACTGGACACTGGCATTTGTTTAGATAGAATGTAAAACTGGCTATTGAGCCTTTGCCTGAAACTAATACAAAAGGGTCTTAAATTTAATTCCATGGACAGAAGAGACTATGATGAACTGCAGACACTGTAACAGAATAAAACCAGTCCTAAGAATGCAAACAACACTTCAGATGAATGTTGGGAAAACTGTCTGGATCTTAGTTTTCAAGAGTGATTTTGAGGACCTCCATTTTGGGGCACCCATTTTAAGACATCTTAAACAGGCCCAATTAAAAAAAAAAAATTGGAAATAAGGCTCTTTGAAGTGTCTCAAATTGGGCGCCCCAAAACAGAGGATTCCAAAATCACTAGCGACTAATTACGAAATCACATATGGTGGTTTTGACTAGTCATACTCTTCTGGATCGAGATGAAAGATGTCCTATGTAAATTCAGAGGACTCCAAATTCCATTCCACCCAGCTATTTCCCCCTAGGAATGTATCCACATATACCTTTGATGAACATTTATCAAGACTTCTGAAGACATCTTATAAATGGTATCCAAAAGTGTTCTTGGTCATGTCAGGAAGAGGAAGAAAAACTCATCTACTAGTGATGAATAGAGTCATCAGGCTGGGTGCATTCTTATCACAGACAAACTCATTCAGCTTGACAGAAAATAGATGGGATTTAGAAGTACATGATCCCCTTCTTTATAAGATGTTTCACAACACAAGATATAAAAGCTGTAGGCAACCTTTTCTAAAAACTTCCACAACTAAATTTGACTGTCTGGGTATCTCATGCATGCAGAATTTTTACAGATTGAATAGAAATAGATGCTATATCTAAAGGTTACGGATTTTCTCTTGGCAGCAGGCTGGGAAATATGGGTACTATTCAGAGTTCCCAGCCTAGATGGCAAGTGAGCTCACTGAGAACTTCTCCATGGCCAACCTCCCTACAGAGGGAGATGTAATAAGGCACTCAATGGCCGGCACCCAGGAAGTCTTCAAGACAGACAGAAGTCACACACTGTGATATGTTGGCCACATGCTTCATGGCTGTGAGGGGAAACTTCTGCATCTCCTTTAAAATCAAAACCATTGTTGAGCTGTAGCAGGGACCCAGAAATACAATGGCTGAGGCTGCTGTAGATGTGCAGCATGAAACCCAGGCAGAACAGAGGACGTTTAATTCTGCAAAAAAGGAAAACCCCCTATTACCAAAAATTCCTTAAATGACATCCATAATCTTCATCACTGTCCTGTCACTCCATTATTTATCTGCTTTCCTTTGGGGTAGGTGTTCTGACCCGTTTTCTTGGCTCCATAGTCCAGTACAATGCTCATCAGGAGGAGCCCAGCTTCCCCTAAGCCACTGAAATTCACAGGCAATTACCTGCAGCCAAATGAACATTTGGGGTGGGGGGTTATGTTGGTGCCTGTAAGAGACAGTATAAAGGCTAGTGTCTCTGGCCTGAGGGAAAGGGACCTTTGTGAGGAAATGACAGTTATCCGAAGGAGGAGCCCTGCGCACAGAGGGCTGGGGGTGATTGCAGGGGACGCTGTAGGCATGGACGTATCACAGCAAGTACGGAGGGAGCTGTGTGCGTGACACTGGCCGTGGAGGGTGTTAGGTGGGGTATGACAGTGACTGAGCAGGATGCTGTCTGGGAGGTGTTGCCCC
>NW_017728907.1:16006138-16009938 GCF_001723895.1 Crocodylus porosus
GCCGGGGCGGTGCAGGCGCTCAGTGCGTGCCGGGCCCCGTGGAGGCGCCTGGTGTCGGCTTCGCGTCCTGGGCGGGTGAGTGGGTGCCCTTGGGCCGCCCTCGGGCCGGCGCGGAGGGGGTTAAGGCTGCGCCCGGCCGCGGGGGGCTGCCCCTGCCCCTGCCCGAGCGGCGGGTGCCCTGAGCGCTGCGCGCGCACCTCCCGCGCGGCGCCGTGCGCTGTCCTGTCCGGCGGCGGCGGCGGCGGTGGTCTGGCGCGGGGTGCCGCACGTGCTGCCAGCCGGGGCGGGCGGTGGGACCCTAGGCCGCAGGTAGCCCCGCGGCCCTGGCTGCCTGAGCAGCAAGGCCGGGGGCAGCCGAGCTCGCCGCCTCGCGGGGCTTAGCGCCCCTGCGCCGCACGGGCCGGGCCAGCCCTGTCCAGTCGCTCCGGCTCGCAGACAGGCTGTGAGGACGACGTGCGGAGGGCAGGGCTGGGGTACATGGCTTGTGAGGACAGGCTGAGGGGACTGGGCTTGCTCAGCCTGCGGACGAGGAGCCCGAGCGGGGTTTAACAGCAGCCTTCAACTCCGTCCAGGGGGTTGCAGAGAGGATGGAGCCGGCCTGTTCTCAGTGTGGGCAGATGTCGGAACAAGGAGCAACGGGCTCAAGTTGCAGCAAGGGAGGTTTAGGTTTGATATTAGGAAAAAACTTGCTGGCTAGGAGGGTAGTAAAGCCCTGAACAGGTTACCCAGAGAGGTGGTGCAGTCTCCACCCTTGGAGGTTTTTAAGACCAGCTAGACAAAGCTTTGGCTGGGATGATCTAGTTGGGGCTGGTCCTGCTTTGACCAGGGCTTTGGACTAGACATGACTTCCCGAGGGCTCTTCTGACCCTCAATTTCGGTGATTCCACAGCCCTGCAGACTGCAGCTCATCCCAGTGAAGTTATATTTGCTTTTGCTTAAGCAGAACAACCCAGCCCTGGGCTCCTAGCCTTTGAGTAACACTTCTAGTTTCTTTTGGAGAAAAATGCATGTTGTGTTACATGTGATGAGGCACCTCTCCCCACGTGCACCCCCCCCCCTTTCCAAAAGCCTAGATCTGCCCATGGATGCATGCAGTCCCTGCCTCTGCTTGGTGAACTGTTTGCAGGAAACCTCTGGGAGCTGGATTGATTTATGTTGGCCTTGCATTCCCTGAAGCCATTGGCATGTTGCAATATACATTTAAAAATCTGTCCTGAATTGTGAAACAAAGTTGACTTCTCAGGCTTCTTAGCTGGGGTGGTATTTCTTTCAGTCTGTATCTAGCATTCCCTTCTAGGAGTGTCCTCTTCAACACATGTTAAATCTGAATGAGAAGCAAAAGTGCATACCTTAGGAACTTGACCTAAAAAGTGATCTGAAAAGGCCACCTGAAAAATGGGTTGTTTGGGAGGGGTAGGGATGGAAATTATATGATGCATAAAAAGGTCTGGAGAGCTTTTTATTTGTAAGATCCTTTTTTTCTTCCATGGCAATATCAAAAATATCTAGTCTGATTTTTTTTTTTTTTTTTTTTTTTTTTTTTTTTTTTTTCCTCTCCATGGTTTGCTTGGCCTCAAGGCCATGATTATGACCTCTGATACTTTAACTGATGGGGCAAAGCTAGCAGCCATGTGACAGCCTTGATTCACAATGTTAGTCATTCCCATTAAATAGGTGTTATCAAAAACAAACAAACCAGTGACTTTTGAAAGTCTGAATTTCCTTTTCAGTTGATCAGCTTTCCACTCTCTCGCAGCTCATGTGATTTCACAAGTTCACTTGTTCTCCACACCTTTTGCCTTACAGCCTTGTCAGCCACCTCCAGAGTCTGCTGTTCTTTGGGATCCCCTCAATCCAGAATATATCGTGTATTTTTACTAATAGGTAAAAAAATGTTATAGTCATGTATCATACTCTTTTCTGTCTGAACCGGGGCCATGTATGTGAGTGTGACTGAGGCACTGTAGGTATTGTGGAAGCTAGAGGCTGTTTTAAAGCGGAAGAGTCGAACAGGGCTTTATGATACTTAGATGGTAATACATGTGACCCCTTTGGGTTTTAGTGATGATGTTCATAGCTAACAAAGTGTTGAGGGTGGGTTTACTAATATTTGTAAACTACTATGGAAGCATTCCTGGCTTGCCCTCCAGAAAGGCTGAATAAGGTTTCATATTTATGTCTATAAAATACCACCACAGAACTGGGCATTTTTCTGCCAAACACAGAAACAAGGCTGGTGCTTTACTTCAGAATGTTATCTATACTAGAATTACAACCTAGGGTTTTTTCTTTATTCTTGATATTTATTGCCAATCAAGCTGCTTAGAGACTTTCCAGCTTCAGAAGGCATTACTGCTTGCATCCTCTTTAGTCCCTTGAGCTCAGGTTGTTCCAACCTGAACAATCTCTAAGAGTCTTAGGGCCTATATTCCCAGGAAAACTAACACAGGTATCCCAGAATTGCTGTTCTGCTATACCTCTCATTCCAGAATAACTACAGCGCTTTCAGTTTATACCCTTCTGTATTCCAGAATAACATCTTTGTGCAAGGTAAGCTCTGAAAGTGTGCAACCTGGGTAAAATAAATCTGGTTTTCTGTCAATGAATACTGGTGTGGCTTGGAGTTGGTGTAATTGTGGTCAAAAGTAGTTGAAATGCTACAAGAAAAGAGACTTGAATGATGTCTGCAAGTCAGAACAAGATGAAAGTTGAAGTCCTGTTGAATTTGAATTACTTGTCTGGTTTCACAATTGTCTATTACTCTCCCTACTACTTATTATTAAACATAATTCTTGCTTATAACAACCATCCTGATGCAACTTCTAGCCTTTGCTTCAACTGAAGTGTGCTTTCATTACTGCTAATATAAAAGCATGAGTAATGTCATGTTATTTGGTATAAAGGTTTTTGTAAATATTTAAGCTTTGACTTGGTGCACTGCAACTGATTTTTTTTTTTTTGTCCCTATTGATAAATTAACAGGTTACCTCTGCACAGTCAGCCATTGTGAAAAAAAATCATCAATCCTTGCAGAATTAGCAGAAGTGTCCCAGCACTGCTCAGTCAGGATGGGATGGGAAGCTAGACTTCCAAAATCTATAGCAGTATTACAGTGCCTAGATATGGAGGTTGTTTTGCACTCTGTACATTTATGTAACTGGGACAGAAGTTGGGCTGTGCCTGCAGAGAAACTTGTGGAGGCTTTTCTATCTGTTGCAATCAGTATTTACACACCTGTCTACTTAAGTACTTTGGAGCACTTAAGTACACCCCCTTGCTTAGTCATTTCCTTTATCCCGCTACTGGTTAACACCTATTTAGTGAACACAAGGCCCAAAACATATTCAGGCCTTACCTATGTGATAGATAACATAAGGTATAGATTTACTGGCAAACCCTACCAGTGTAAATGTAACTCATGTGCAAAAAGTGCTTTTGTTGCTATGGCTTTTCAACAGTTAATTAGCCCAAGTGAAGTATTATGCTCATACGGCTGTACTATTTGAAGCTTTGCACAGGGCTGTCTTGCACTATGTGGACGTACCTTCTACCTGCCAGCTCTTGAATTGTGTTTGTAGCTCTTGGCAGCCTGTCATCATCCCTTTTCTTATTTCCTTCTTTTTTTGAAGTGAGGACACCAGAATTGAACCCAGCATTCCACAGTTGGTTCATAACTAACCTGTGGAAAAGTAACAGCGCCAGTCTGGTCTTATTCCATATCCCTTATATCTGAGAATCATGTTAGCTCTTTACTACCATATTTCTACAATGATCCCATGTTCCTTTTCAGAGCTGTTGCT
>NW_017728907.1:16010587-16042308 GCF_001723895.1 Crocodylus porosus
CCCCTGGTGGGGCTGTGCACCTCCTGGGTTAGATGGGGGTCCTGCACTCTGGCGAAGAACCTACGTGAATGATCTGACATGGCTGACTGCTCTTCCCAGCAGGTGTCCGGGAAGTTCAGGTCCCCCATGACTACCACATCCTTAGCCTTTGCTACCTCTGTGAGCTGACCCAAGAATTCCTGGTCAAGCTCTTCACCCTGGTTGGGAGGTCTGTAGTAGACTCCCACTGTTAAGTCTTTTTCCCCTCGACTGCCTTGTACTCTAACCCAAAGCACTTCAGAGTGCCCCTCCCCTGACTCCTTGCTAATTGACGAGGATGTGTATTCCTCCTTAATGTAGAGTGCCACGGCCCCACCTCTCTTTCCTATCCTGTCCCTCCTGTACAGCCTATCGCCCTTGACATTCACCGCCCAATCATGCGTTGAGTCCCACCACGTTTCCGTGATCCCTACTATGTCTGGGCTGGTGTCAGCCAGCAGGAGGGTGAGTTCCTCCTCCTTGTTACCCGTACTATGAGCATTTGTGTAGAGGCATTTGAGGCCTCCTGTGGATGTGTGTACTGACCCCCTAGTCCCAGCATTACCCTGGCCCCTATCTCTTGCCTGTTTATTCGCTTCGCTCGTTGGTCTGGGCTGGGCTGTAGTTCTGGGTGCTGTTTGGTCTGGCAGTCTGATGTTTCTTCCGCCCTCATCTACCCCTTCCCCCGACGAGCCTAGTTTAAAGCCCGCCGGCTTAAAACTTAAATGTCTGACCTTGCATTGGTTTACTTAAAATGCATGTTGTTTTATTGCAGTAGTTTACTAGGCATTCCTGACTGCTTTTTATCTGTGACCTGTCTTAATAGCCATTTGCTAGCTTCTTTTCCTTGTATGTTTTAGTACTTGTGTTCTCTGCTTTTCAGATCTCTGGTTGGAGATAATTAGCATGGAATGCTGCTGCATATTTTCTAATCAAACCTGATTTTCTGGAAAAGATTTTTAAATTACTCTTACTTTAAAATCATGCCTGAAGCAAAGAATCACTGGCAACTTTTGCACATAGCCCAGTGATTCTTAACCAGGGTGCCACACAATACTAGTGCTGTTAAGTGTGCAAATATGTATATAATTAAGGCGATACATCCGGAGATTTCAGATGGAAATCTCTGATGTGAAAAACATTCTGACCTGCTGTGGGCTTTCTGAGGTCTTTGCAGAAGAAAAATTATTATATTATTTTTATGTAGTCAAGGAGCAAGTGAAAGCTAAGAACTGGCACTTTCTGAGAAAAACCTTGAGTTTAAAAGGGTTAAGAACCATTCATTTAAGCCATATACCATGCAGATGTGAATATAAGGACAAGTAATGTGAAGCCCTATTCAACTTCAGTTAGTCAACAGAGAATTAGGATTTTTCAATGAGCAAGACTCTCACCAGTCCAGCTGCTGTGGGGATAGTGTACCACTACTGCTTTTTGAATGTGGCAGCATCCCTGGCTGAGCACTACTGTTGGTACTTCCTCAGGTTATCTCAGTGCTTCTCAGCCAGGTTTTACTGCCTCCAGGTACAACTGCCCCATGCACAGGTAGCCCAGGAAGGGCTGTGGTACATGCACATGCTCCCCCTGCACATCAGGGCTCTCTAGTTAGCTTTGCTGCCTGCTTTAGGCTATCTCATACTGTGCCATTCCTGGTCACTCCCCCCACCTCCAACAAGCTCCTCCTCAAAAACAGAAGTGAATGGGACAGTTCTATGTCAGCGTGTTTCTGGGAGGAGCATACGGAGGTAGCTTTGCTGCTTTAGGCTGATTAGAGAGCCCTAACACAGGAGGAGCACGCAGGGCAGCTTTACCTGATCACTGGCACCATGGAATCCCTTAGGGGACCTTGTGGCACCCTGGTTGAGAACCACTTGTGTAGTCAGAGGCCCCTGTAGTCTCAGTCCCACTTTAATTTGTTCAGCAGGCTTAACCATGTAGTAAAATCATCAGTCTTATCTATGCACGTGCTTGGACTGGTGCTAATCCAGGTTTGGGGCAGGTGGGAATTCTTCTATTAAATTTCCTAATGTAGGCATAGTCCCACTGACTTCAGTAGGAATTGTTTGGAAACCTGAGTGGGTTTTAATCTTCTGGTGTAAGCTTTAAAAGCTCCTTCCTTTGACCACTGTCTTTGGTTACGTTGGACTCAAAACAGGCACCGCTTTTGCCAAGTATGTATGAAGTCCTTCTGGCAAGCTGAAATTGAGATGGTAATTTTGGTTGTATAAAACATGCTGTCTCATGGTGATGGGGTAGAGATGACACCATCTTAAACAATTGCTCTTAATGGGCAAGTTGTGTGCATTTTCTTGAACTTACAGGAAGGGAGAGTTCCTCCCCCTACAGTCACTAAAAAAGCTCAACAGAGAAGTGAAACCTGCAGTCTTGCTTTGGGCTCTGTGCAAAGCAGTTCTAGTACATGTGAAAGGGGGTGGCATTTCAGGACTGCTGTGATGGCTGTGCCTCATCAACTTGAGATGCTCCACAACTCCAACTTTGCAACTCCTGTTACAAACACTCCTCTAGATAGGTTGGTGTTCTGCTGTGCAGATTTTTTAAGCAGAAGGCCTTCAGTCTTACTTGCTGGATAAACAGCCAGCAGGAAGCAAGTTGTCAGCCCTCATCTGAGAAAGCTGTTATGTGCTGCAGTAATGGCAGTCTGTGAGAAATTCTCAAGGTTAGACTCGCATAAAGCTGTATCTTCTCATGACCCAGTCTTCAGGTTACAAAGGCAGATGGCTCTGAGGCCTGTACATGGAAGGAAATGTCTTTTCTGTGAACTGGAGGATCAGTGCTCACTGTTAGGACTTGGGGAAGTCTGCCCTGAACTTATTTTAAAAAATAACCCTTAATTTGTTCTTAGGGCCAGGGATCTATCTTGCTGTAATGCAAAATGCTGATCATTTATAGACAGTCTAAGTAATACGGTATAGTAGCCTTTATAATGAATGGTTATGGCTGGTGTTCACAGCTTTGTTTCTTAATTTCTAAAGTGTTGTAAATGCTTAAAGCAACTCCTTGCAAGGCTTCCTGTGGCAAAAAGCAGCTGTTACCTCACCTTGCTCTTTTCCTTGCTATTCGTAATAATCCCTTGTAAGTGTAAAACAAAACTCTCTGCTCCCTTATGGATTTCCTCTCCACTGCTCAGGTGTGCAGGCATCATTGCCATGGTAGGCAGTATGTGCAAGTTCCAAAAGGTAATGTGTTGCTCCAGCACAGGACAGGATTTGTTACCATGGTATTGTAGGATGCAAGAGTATTATGTAGCAGTAAAGCCACCAGGAGGAAGTGAGGATCAGCTGGGTTAATCTTGGTCCCATAAAATGGAGAGAGCTTTATCTCTGTGGTGGGGCGGAGGGGGAACTGAACTATTAACACTCATTTAATAGTTGCTGGGAAGGGATGGCCTGCACCTCTCTATGCTGGGGAGAAGGTTCTTCTCAGCCAGACTGGCTGACCTGTTCCACTGGGCTTTAAACTAAGCCTGCCAGGGGATGGGAGGACGACTGCCACTGCTGGCCCAGTGAGTAACCCTTGCAAAGCCAGCAGGTCAAGGCATTTAAGGAATCCCACCTCTGCCCCAGGCCTGGAACAATCTGTAGGCAAGGCAAGGGCCCCCAAAGGGACATTTGCCTGCCTATACACAAATGCCAGGAGCTTGGGAAATAAACAGGAGGAACTTGTCCTCGTCCTAAATGCAAATAACTATGATGTCATAGGGATAACGGAGACCTGTCCACCCATGACTGGACGGCAGGTACAGACAGCTATTGAGTGGACAAAAGGGGCGGAGGTGTAGCTCTCTATGTCAAGGAAAGTTACTTGTCCCTGCAAGCTGATGTTGGCATCCACAGTGGGTGACTTCAGACCCTCTGGGTTAAAATCCATGAGGAACACGGCACAGGGGTACTATGGCGGGAGTCTACTACAGACCCCCTACCCAGGGTCAAGACCTTGACCAGGAGTTTGCCAGGGAATTAGCTGAGGCCGTGTGCTCCCAGTGCATGATTGTCATGGAAGACTTTAATTACCCAGACATCTCATGGGAGGAGCGCTCTGCCAAATCTGAGCGGTCGCAAAACTTTCTCTCACGCATGGATGACCTCTATCTGATGCAGGAAGTCTACGGGCTGACGAGAGGTAAAACACTGCTCAACCTCATACTGGCAACCGGGGATGACCTAATCGGCAACCTAACGATTGAAGGGAAGCTGGGTGACAGTGACCACAAGCTGATCACCTTCACCATCTGCCATAAAGTTGGCAAGTCAATCAGTAATACAGAAGTCCTTGACTTCAGGAAAGCTGACTTTGACAAGCTCAGGAGGCTTGTCAGTGAGGCCCTAAAGGGCCACAACCCAAAGGGGAGGGGAGTTCAGGACGAGTGGTTGTTCCTCAAGGACGCAATCCTGGATGCATAAGCAAAGTCCATCCCGTCTTGGGGGAAAGGCAGCAAAAGGGCATAGCAGCCCCCTTGGTTCTCCAGGGAACTGGCGGACCTCCTGCATCTTAAAAGGAAGACCTACAAAGGATAGAGGACTGGAACCACCACCAAGAAGGAATACTTTGCTCTGGTCCGGACCGGCAGAGAGCAAACCAGGAAAGCCAAGGCTGCAATGGAACTCTAGCTAGCTACAAATATCAAGGACAATAAAGAGTCCTTTTTTAGATATGTGGGGAGCTGGAGGAAAAGCAAGGACAACATTGGACCCTTGCTAAACCAGATGGGACAACTGACAACTGATGCCCTTGAAAAAACAAACTTGCTTAATGGGTACTTTGTGTCAGTTTTTCACCAGTCCCATGAGATTCCCCTGGCCACTGTGGGTCGGGGAGGGAGATTCCTTGCCCTCCATCAAAGCTGACTTCATAAAGGAACAGGCTGGACACCTTCAAGTCAGCTGGTCCTGACAATCTGCACCTCAGGGTACTCAAGGAGTTGGCGAGCATCATAGCCCAGCCCCTGGCACGGATCTTTGAGAACTCCTGGCGCTTTGGTGAAGTGCCTGAAGATTCGAAGAAAGCCAATGTGGTGCCAATCTTCAAGAAAGGGAGGAAAGTAGATCCAGCAAACTACAGGCCCATCAGCCTGACCTCTATCCTGGGGAAGGTCTTGGAAAAGATCATCAAAGAGGCCATCCTTAACAGACTAGCTGACAGCAATATCCTGAGGGATACCCAGCATGGGTTTGTTGCTTGACCAATCTCATTTCCTTTTATGACCAGGTGACATATCACTTGGACAAGGGGGAAGAGATTGATGTCATATATCTTGACTTCAAAAAAGCCTTTGATCTGGTATCCCATGATCACCTCTTGGCAAAACTGCAGCCTTGACCTCACCACGATCTGCTGGCTGGCGAATTGGCTCCTTTGTAGGACCTAAAGGGTGGTGGTTGATGGAAGCCAACCGTCTTGGTGTGCAGTCACCAGTGGGGTCCCTCAAGGCTCTGTCCCAGGGCCTATACTGTTTAACATCTTCATCAATGATGAAGACATTGGTGTCAGAAGCGGGCGGGCCAAGTTTGCCGATGGCACCAAACTCTGGGGTAAAGCATTCAAACCTGAGGACAAGGAGGGTGATCCAGGCAGATTTTTACAGGCTCATGAAATGGGTGGATGAGAACCTGATGGTGTTCACGCTGAAAAATGCAAGGTTCTCCACCTTGGAAGGAAAAACCTGCAGCATCCTTATAGGCTCGGCAGTGCTACGCTGGTTAGCACTACAGATGAAAGGGACTTGGGCGTCATGATTGACCACAAGATGAACATGCACCTTCAGTGTGATACTGCAGCTAGTAAAGTGAGCAAAACGCTGGCTTGCATCCATAGATCCTTCTCAAGCAAATCCTGGGACGTCATTCTCCCGTTGTACTCGGTCTTGGTGAGGCTGCAGCTGGAGTACTGCATCCAGTTTTGGGCTCCACAATTCAAAAAGGATGTGGAGAAGCTTGAGACAGTGCAGAGGAGAGCCACACACATGATCAGAGGTCAGGAAAACAGACCTTATGATGAGAGGCTGAGAGCTATGGGACTCTTCAGACTAGAAAAGCAGAGGCTCAGGGGTGATCTGGTGGCCATCTATAAATTTATCAGGGGTGCTTATCAGGATCTGGGGAACGTTTGTTTACTAGAGCACCCAGAGGGATGACAAGATCAAATGGTCACACTCCGCCGTGACCAATTTCAGGCTGGACATGAGGAAGAACTTTACTGTGAGAGCCCTCAATGTTTGGAACAGACTGCCACCAGAGGCGGTTCAAGCACCCACTTTGAACGCCTTCAAGATGCATTTGGATGCTTATCTTGCTGAGATCCTATGATCCCTGTTGACTTCCTACCCATAGGGCAGGGGGCTGGACTTGATGATCCTCCGGGGTCCCTTCCAGCCCAAATGTCTATGAAATCTATGAAATTTGTAGGTTTGGGTAGCGTGCATGAGGACGCATTGTTGGTTCTTAGTGTGTCTGCAAGACCTTGGTATTTACCAGACCTACTGGAGAAGAGAACCAAAGTTTTCTGTTTCTAGGGGTTTCTGTTTAATCATGTGGGTCCAGGCCAGCTCTCTTTAGTGTTCACCAGCTTCTGGCAATAAGATTATTACACATTTTGCTGGCTTTCTAGTCCTAAGTCTCTTGTTTTCACCTTTTTTACTAAATAGATACATTTGTCAAAGTGAGAGGAGCCTTCCACTAATTCTTGTGCTGTATGCCAGCATGTGGTGTCACATCCTGCTGTGGCCAGACATGGGACACAAGCCCTTTTTGAAGGGAGTCTGTTAGGGTTAAATGTCCTGCAACTTTCCAGCAATACCAATGGCTTCTGGTGTAAGCCAACTCCACTGAAGTTGGTTGTAATCTTACCACCGTCTTCATTGGGAGTTAGACCACACAGCCCTAATCTCATATTTGGGACAGCATCAGCAATATAACTAATAGATCTGACTAGAGCTAGTCAAGCAAATTTCACTGCTGCTAGGGATGCATGCATCCAAGAGCACCTCATGTAAAGTAATCAAAAGTATCACTTCCAGGGATCTGCAGTCTCCAGAGCCCATCCTTGATCCCTATGAGTGCTAATGTGGACCTGTTCTGACAGCGGTGATTATGTAGTATGCACACCTAATGGGAACTGAACCAAGAGCCAATTCATTTCATTTAGTGCTGAACAGCTTGGCCTGGAATTCAGTAAACAACTAGGGGTGACAGCCCTGTGATTCACTGTTCCTTCCTTCAGCTGCCCAAGCCCCCATCCTGGGAGGATTTTTATCCATTCTTGCTACACTTCCCACTCTTCATACTAGCAGAGGGTTAATTGTACACCTGATGTACATTCTTTCTTGTGGATTTCTCAGTCCTGCCACAGGACTATAACAATTTTCCTCTCTTGCAGTGCCAAGATGGTGGTCCTTTCCAAGGAATATGGCTATGTGGTCCTGACTGGTGCTGCTAGTTTTGTCTTGATCACACACCTTGCAGTGAATGTGGCAAAGGCTCGCAAGAAGTACAATGTAGAGGTGAGTGGGAGGCATGGGTAGGCCTGCCCCCAAGGCACTAAGAGCTTCTCTACTAGTTGTTCTCAGGAAAAGCAGCCAGTTTGGCTTGGAACGGTAGAAGCAGTGGAAATTAGGGGAAAGCTCAAATTTTGTAGACCACGTGCATGTTGGGAGTTTGTTTCTCTGGATTCTAGTATGTACTGTACATCAGAGGTTGTTGGGTAGCATCAGGTGGCTGCAGTATTCAGCTCTGATCTTTGTACCTCACCAGGTCCTGAGAAGCTTTCTCTGCAGAACCACATCCTGTTTAATGGTGGCCTCATGGTAAAGGCTTTTGCAGTGTTCTGTGCTATATCGGTTTGTTACAGCTCTTAGCTAGAGAGCCTGGCTCTAACCCAAGCTGTAGAAACTCATGATTGTACCTGGGAAGCCCCTCGTTTGAGCCCTAGCATGAGCCAAGACAACAGCAGTCTTATCCAATGACTCTAAAAGTACACACAGATGTCACCCTTGTACCACCATAAACAAATTTTATGAGGCACAGATTGCAAGCAAACAGATGTCCTAGCCCCTTGTCCAGCTCCAGGTGCTGAAAAATTGTTGCCATAATAAAGGCGATCACAGTTTGTGATGCCTTAAATGGGAAGACATCTGTTTGCTTATTGCTTGGCATGGGAATTCTCCTGCAGGGAATTCCCAGGCATGTGTCTACAAGTGGAAGAACCACCATGCAGCCTCCCTTGCTTACAGATGTGTGTTCCAAGTCAGGGCATAGTATCCAAAGCTGTTGTCGCACAGGATTGGACCCCTGAAGCCCTGTGTGCAGCAGGAGCCTGACCCTGCAGGACAGCAACCCTAGTGACATCTATAGATGTCAGCAAAGTAGAGCAGCTGTGCCATAACTTCTGGTATGGTTGATCCTGCTCCAAAGAAGATGTCCATTCATACCTTAAATGGGGGAAGAGAATCAGGAAAGTAATTCAAAACTATGCAGCAGGAATTCAGAACTGGCCAGAGCCCTAACTAGCTTGGTATTGCAGTACTAGTTTATGCTCTTGTCCTTCCTATGAGCCTGCCATGCTGGGGTGCTTGGGTTCTAACCTGATGACTTGGCCCTAGACAGTGCAGCTGGGAGGGAAAAGTGGTATGCAACCCTTTACTGTGCCCACATGGATGCATTTGAATGCTGTTTCCCTTCCTGGAGCAGGTGACAAGCATCCTGTTCTCTGTGCCAGTTACTTTGCTGCTTTCCTGTGCAAGACATGGGAGGTGACAGTAAGGTGACTGTAAGATTAGGTTGGGGTGGTAGGATGGAGTTGGGTCTGCTGCTGTGTGCTAACCAAGCCCCACCAATCTAGCAAGATGAAAAATTCACAGATTTCCAGTAATCTAAAATCCAGAATGGAGCTTGTAACAGAGGCTTCTCAAATACAGTATTTCTGGTAGCCTGGCAATACCACCCCAACCATGTAGGCAGGAACAGAGTTGGCATATTACTATGCTCTTTTTATCTTTTACTTTTTTGAGCTGGATCTCTGTGTAGTAGGGTTACTGACACATTACCTGCTTGGGAATGAAGGGGATGCATTTTAAACAAGGAAGCTCCGGACTTGGAGACACTGACAAGCAAGAAACCAAGCAGCCCTGCCTGTCAGTACATGCTGTTCCCAGCAACCAGGAGATGTAGGTTTTCTGTGGGAAAGATGGATTTGGGATAGGAGAAAGTGAGCTGATCTTCCAGGAACTTTTAGAAAAAAGGGGAAAGGAATGCATAAGTTAAAGTAGAGAGATTTTTAAAGGTAAATCCCATAAAGAATCTTTTTTCAAAGTGCCTTTCATCTCCCAGTTCATCTTTGAATCTATTTACAGGAGAATAGGGCTAATTGAATGGGTGGTGGTTGGCCCTGTGAGCGAGTCAGGCCATTAGCTTGTGAAGCCTTCCCTATTTGGAGGCAGCTGTAACCACTCAAATACTTACTATATAAGCCGGGGCGGGCAATTATTTCGGGCAGAGGGCCGCTTACTGAGTTTTGGCAAGCCATTGAGGGCAGCCCAGGGCAGATTAATATTAATTTTTTAGGGGCCCTATGGGCTGGAGAGAATGGCCTGGCGGGCTCCATTTTGCCCACCCCGATATAAGCCCTTCCCCCGAGTGTATATCTGAGAGACTTGGGAACTAGTGTTACAAAGCTCTCAGCCATAGAGGATTGAGGGTGGATCAGTGGGTGTGTACCATGGCTGCAGCAATATCTGGATGGCTGTGGGGTGCTAGGTTTGCATGGGTAACATGTATTAAATAGTGATGCATGTTCTTGTAGTGACTGGTGTATGGAGGATGAGAGTTCAGTTGAGTTCACCTCACCTCTCTAGCTCAGATGATAAGGGCTCATGCTGTTAGCGTTGAGGCCTGGGTCAGGCCCTATGGATAACCTATGATGGCAGTTCCTACACACCCAGTTTAGGGTCTCTGAGGTGTTAAACTGGTCTTGTGACATGGAGTAGCAAGTCCCAGTACTCCACCTTAGCACTAGCCTTGTAAGGGCAAGGGAACGTTTTTATTGTAGATGAATAAAAGCAATAGGCACTGAATTCAGTGTAGTGCATGAGTTGAGACCAGAGCTTAGCAGGCTTATAGTCAGAGTGGACACTCATGGGTGAAATACCCACACAAACACCATGTTTGTGAGTAAGCAAAGAGCATCATGAGTGCACATAGCTCTGGACCCCCTGTGGTGTTTCAGGAAAGCATTTGCCATTCAGAGGAATTGAAGAGAGAACCAGCCACAACTGGGCTGGGCAGAGCTAAAGGATGGGTTTAACAAAGTATGGTGGGGGGAGCATGTTGTTATTTTTTGTAGCTGGTAGCAATTGCAGAAATGAGGCAGGTGTTGATTTTGCACCCTGGCTTCTGTGCACTGTTAAGTCAGTGCAACAAGGAGCTTGAAATACATTTTTTTAGCAGTATTCTTGAGGGAAATGAATGTGGTACACCTTGGCTTAGACTCCTCAAAACCTGAGACAGCTGGATGGTCTTGTCAAAAGAAAAAAATGGATAAGATTGTCTTTTTGGGAATGTTAACTTGGGGAATACACAAGCACGCCCAGAGTAGTGGACAATGACATTAGAGCAAAAAGATGTGAAAGTGCCTCTTTGCTAACCTCTGGTGTCTTTAACAGTATCCAATCATGTATAGCACAGACCCTGATAATGGACATATCTTCAACTGCATCCAGCGTGCACACCAGAACACGTGAGTATTGCATGCTAATGTAGGCCAAGTGCTGGCTTGTGAGCACTTGATGTCTACAAGCTGGGATTTGCTGCTGCTAAACATTTTATGTCTGGGTTTGTCTCCTGAAAAGACTTAGCCATTATGTTACAGTACAATATTAGTAGGCAAGTCAGTGGAGGGCCTTCATTTTGTCTGATACTGCAGAGGCCTGTTTTTGCAGCCAAGGCCATCCTTATGGAGGCGACTGTGGTGGTGTGTCATAGACATTGCTAGTTTGCCTCTGGCAAAAGACCTGTGTTTCCAGAGGTATGTCATTGCCTTGGGTGTGAATCTTGCTGTGCTGGGTGTCTGAATGTCCCAGAGAACGCATGGCTTGTTGATTACCAGCCAGGAGTGATGAGACTGCCAACACAGCATGATTGGTGTGTGTTAGAAGGAGCTCTTTCCCTAGCTTATTAATAGTGATTAGCATTTGGCAGTGCCTCTAAAAGGGAACCTCAGGGCATGCAGTGAATGGAGTGGTGAACCTGGGCAGTGCCTCTGCAATCTCCAGGTTTCCCAAATCTGTGTAGTGAGGCTCCATTGTACCTCCCTCTGGCTCCACATGGCAGACCTTGCCTCCACTCTCCTGGTAGCATAGGGACAGCTAAAGGCTGGACTTCAAATCCTCTTGTGAGTAGTTCACCACCTTCCTCATGGTTCCTATAATCTAGACTATCTTTTCAATTTTGCTAATGTGGGGCAAGATGAGGCAGGCTTCCAGGCTAAGTTTTCACAATGGTCTCTTCAGAAACCAGTAGATACTTGAGTCCAAGTGTAAACTTCCATGTTTCATTTTCAGGTTGGAAGTTTACCCTGCCTTCCTGTTCTTTCTAGCTACAGGTGGAGCCTATCACCCGGTAAGTCCTATCCGTAGGTTGGGTCTGAAATGGTGGGGTTATAAGTAGAATGCAACATGGGGAACCCGATCTTTATCTTTTTATGAGATTAACACCGTTTGTGGTATGTCATATGCTAGGCTTATAGAGTAAAAGGGGGTAGGATTTTACTCGGTCACGTGGTCCTGCTAAATGCCTGTGTGCATGGGGCTACTGCACAGCATGCAGAAACAAATGAAAGAGGACTAAGCTGCCTTGTTTTAGCTTTAGTTTCCCCCTTGCATGCTTTGAGGGAAAACTGAGGGGCAGAAGGGAAAGGAGACCTTTTCTCTAAACAGATCTCCATAACTTTTCCATTTTAAAAAAAGGCCAAAAAAATTGTGGAGTTTTCTGCCACCAGGAATGGAAATAGAGTTGAAAAAAGGGAAAGGGAGTATTTGTTCATAGATTTCATAGGCAAGTGTAAGTGGATAAACAGCAGTGAGTCAGTTTTCCAAGCTCCAAAGTCCTTAAAATCTTTCTTGTTTATCTCCAGCGTGTTGCTGTTGGGCTTGGCCAGGCCTGGATCATTGGGAGAATACTGTATGCCTATGGCTATTACACAGGGGGTGAGTCTTTAGACTGAATGATGGAAAGCACTGTCAGGCCAGTGGGCAAAGTACTGACTTCATTTGAAACTTGGGTTCTCCACCCTACAACCTCAATGCTAACGTCCCAGTTTTTTCTCTACTGGGAGATGGCCTTAGTGATCAGCATTGGTGATGATGAGGACAAGGATTCCTATCCCAGGGTGACAGCTTATTTGCAGATTGTTTTTTTTCCAAAGCAGCTATTCAGGTAATACTGTGATATGCCAGCCTCTCCCCTGCTGTATATGAAGTATTTAGCCTGCCAAGCTGGTTCTGCACCTGATTGTTCCTTAGACAACTGGCATGAGTGGCTGCAGAATGACAAAGCTTTTGTAGTAATGCAGAAGCCACAAGACCCCAAAGTAGAGACATTCTGTGTACTGCCCACAGGGCAAGTGCTACCTAAAATTATTCCATCCCCTATTTGCCTGCCCTGTTCAGATTCCCCCAAGGAAAACTGCTACTACTTGTAGTGGCATTAAGTATGCAGCTGCAATTCAGCTGTCAGCCCTGTTTGCTGGAGCAGAGGAAACACAGAACCCTGAACTCAGGATTTGGCTGGGATCATGGGAAGGGAAACCAAGCTGCCTGTCAGCAGGGCTGAGGTCTTATGGTACAAAAACCTCAGCCACCTGCTTCTAATCATGTGCCATCAAAACTTTGTGGCTTCTTCTGAGAGGGGATAAATTGCATAGCTTAGACTAAACTCACTCTAGTAAGCTGCCCCAACCTAAACACTGTCCTCTTCCTAAAATGTTAATTATAAACCTCACTGCTCTGCTTAGGTTAGTGCTGGGGATTAGGGAGCAGACAATCCGAACTAGAAAGCAGGATGATGCTGTTTCATTAAGTAAGCACATACTGTCTTCTCTATAGATCCCAAAAAGAGAAGACGAGGAGGTATTGGTTCAATCGCACTTATTGGATTGGTGGGAAACGCTCTGTATTCAGCCCTTCAGCACCTCGGCTGGGTTGCCATCGAGTAACTGACCTGCAGATACCTCTGCTCTCCCTGGAAAATCTTACGTTTACTTTTTCTTTTTTTTTTGGTGGGGTGGGGAGCAGTTCCAATAATACAATCCTTAATATCCACCATGGCTGCTGTTTCTTCTCTTAAATAAGACATAGAGGGGTCAATTCAAGACTCTTCTAAAAGGTGAGTAAAACTGAAAAGGCACTTGTAAAGGAATATCAGGCTAGTTATATGGGGAGGAGCTTCTCTTGTCTATATGGCTAGCACTCAGGGCTCTTTATTACACCATACTTCCTCCTGTGTGCTAGGAAGATAATGCAGACAACATGCTACCACAAGCACTAGGTACTCTTTAGACTGGCATGGAGAAAAATGAATCTTTCCCCAGCAAGCAGGACCATCTTTTCATGCCCAGAAGAGTATTACCCAAATGCTTTCACTTAAGAATGCAGATAACTTGGCTGCTTTGCACTGCATCAATGCCTTGTTTTGGTTCCCAGATAAAGCTTAAGCCTTTGCTTCTGGCAGTTGGAGCTGAGTGCTAGCTAGTGGGTCTCACTTAACTGATGCACACAGCTAAAGGAGAACTTGAGTCCTCTGCTCCCCTCCTGCCCATAAGATGAGATCACAACTTTAGTAGTGTCATTACCCTGTTTGCAAGTGAGAACTCATTCTCCATTGGAAGAGGTGCCTGGCTTTGCTCCCAAGTGCTGACTCACCCTGCCATCTTCAAAGCAAATGCTTCCCAATTCTGAGTACAGAGAAGGCAGCAAGGACCAGAATACACGTGCCTTGGAGAACATAAATTCTGTATTTCTTAAGTACATTATTACTAATGTCTTAGAAGCACCTTCAGCATTACTCTTTTACTGAAAAGGCCTTACTTATGCCCTTAATAGATGACAACCTAGAACTTGTTTCCCTAGATATCTTCCCTGTACCAGGGGTGTCAAACTCACTTGGCCCTCAGGGCCAGATCCAGACTGTGGGGCTCCATATAGGCCAGATCTGGATGTGGCAGTTAACACAACCATTGCTTGCCCCCTGCTGCCCACATACATCCTCAACAGGGCTCTGCATCCTGGATTTCAGCAGCAGGCCTGCCCCTGAATTCCTGGCCCCTCTGGGAACTCCGCATGACATCCAGCCCACAAACTGTATGTTTGACATCTCTGCCCTATACCATTTCAGTTCATCCAGTTATGCATCTTATACACGAGCTGAAGCCTATGCCAAAATTTAAAAACAGAGGCCTTATGCAGAAGTTGTGTCATCTTAAATTGAGAATTTACATTTATGCCTTTCTTCCTCCTTAAGTGTATGCAGCACTCCAAATAACTCATTTGTGTTACTACCTTTGTCTGGTTCACCTCTCCAGCTGCACAGACTCTGGCTACCTTTTAACCTTTCCTCATCACTTCCTCTGGTTATAGTTTGATCTGAATTCTTGCAGCAATTGCCTTCTATTGTCTAAAATAGGAGAAGAGAGCCAGCCAGCTCTGGTGATGGTGAGAAACTTACTGTATTCTGCACTCTGCAGCTTTACTTCTTAAATTTGCGATCATTGCTTTGTTTTAAAAGATCCTACTGGTAACTGAGACTTTATTTACACTCTGTAATCTGGACAGCAGCTCTGGTGTGGGTGAGATGTGCTTTTGAGTTAACTCTTGAAATGCCAGCTAGGCAAACCCTGACTTCGATAACAGGATGAAACACAACCTCTAGTAAAGTCCAATCTAAACCTGACTTTCAGTCCCGTACAGCTCACAAGCTAGCCTCTATGGATCAGAAAGCTGCTTGCATTCATTATGGGTAAGGCAGCCAGTAATTCTAACACAGACCTTCTCCACACTTTCTGGACAGTTTCAACTAGTACTAAAAGTATGCCTTGCACAGGATGCCTTTAACATTGATCATTCCCTTGCCTTAGAGGACAAAGAAAATGCCTTCAGGTGTCTCCTATACTTGCACAAAACAGGTCTCAAAAGTTGTGTCTGGACTTTTACTTGTTTCCTAAATAAGGAGTTAGACACTTGTTTTAGAGTGATTTCTGAAAGTATACAAACAGCAGTAAGCAAGCTATTTAAGGGGAAGGGGGGGAAGCATGGGGGTATCAAACAACTCATCAATATTCATTCTGACAGAGGTGATGCAGCAGCATCTCACAGCTGTTTGGCATCATTAAACACTACCCTCACTACACATGTACTGGATGGTGTCAGTCAGGCCTCTTCAAGTGACCAATGCACATAGCAACAGCCAGCTTAGGTTCAAAACCTGGTGTGAAGCCTCTAGCCTTGTCAAGCTGAGAGAGCTTAATACAGAAAATAGACACAGAGTGGGCTGTAAGTTCTACTTCTACTGCTCCTGGGACAATTCTTCTACCATTAAATGTTTGTGTGCATTAATTGCAGTAACGCTTTTTTAAAGTGAGCCCAAATGGAAGAGAATGAGTTTGGGGTGTAGCTGACACTGTTTTCTCTCAGCTCAGCTCCTGGGTATGGCATACCATACAGGAAAGGGCCTAGGCCCATCCCAGTATTCAGTCAGGAACTCTTATGGTTATAGCCCTTTTGTGTAGTGTGAATGTTTCAACAGAAGCTGGTATTGAATCATGTGCCATTGTGTGCGTCAGTCTCCCCTGCAGACAGTGAAAAGTGACATACCCAGAAGCCTAAGTCCTCGCTGCTTGTGGGACTGCAACATATTCCCCTACTTTTCCCCCCCTGGCACTTGTTACCTAATATTCAGGGCACTTTTATTACTACCATGTGAAAACTATTACAGGTCACTGGCTGACAGACTAGAACGGTGTGCTGCATCCCAGCAAGGCCTGAGGCCATTAGAAGGCAGACTCCACATCCCCCATCTCCACACAGACGGTTTTCAGCTGCGAGTAATACTCCATTGCTGCTTTGCCATTCTCTCTGCCAAACCCTGTGAAGGACAAAACAGCAGATCCAAGGGTGAGATAAATAGGTGTGCTGGCAGTGGATGGAGTTTACTCATCTCCCTGGAACAAATTCTTGTAACCAGCCACGGGATCAGAACACTAAGCCTCTCCCCAGCCCTGAAGGGAATACAGCAGCATTTCAAATTACCCCTACAATAAAGATGAACTGAGGGCAGTTCTGACCTGGGAGCCAAGCTATGTAGTTTAAATTTCCCTTGCTGCTTCTGTTTGCAAATTTATAGCCCACTTGCTAGTCTCTCCATTCACATGTAACTGTGGTACTGGGAAGTCTAGTGCAGAGCCCTCAGAACAGTAGTAACCAGGCACTTTTGGCTTCCCAAGGGCAGAGCAGAGATATCCTATCTACCTCAGCCTATAAGGATGGATACCACTCCATCCTATCACCAACCTTCTTATCTCTGCAGGTTTAGAGAAGAAGCCAAAACAAAGCTCACCTGACATCTTGTATCCTCCAAATGGCAGCTCCACTGGGCTGATGTTGTAGTTATTAATGAAGCACATACCAGCCTGGAGAGCAGCTACCACCCTGTGAGCCCGCTGGATATCCCTGCAGGAGATAGCAGCAGTTCAGCAAGAGCCATCCCTTCTTATGCCAACTCCACACAGCTCAAGAACTGGGTGCTTGAGTCCCACAGGCAGCCATTTCCTTCCCCATGTCCACACATACCATATAGAGAAGAGAATGCAGATTTAACCCCCAACCAGCATGCAGTGTTTTGGGGTTCTTTACACACAGCACCCAGTCTTTGCTCATGGGTTGTACTTGACCTATAGCCACTAGATGCAGGGCAGCAAGCTGGGGCTACATGGGCCACCTGTCTCCATCCTTTCCACCACAATCAGAGAAGCCACCAAGGGCCAGCTCTGGCTCATCATCTGCTCCTCCCTGCCCCACCCCCAAAAGGAAGCAAACCATCTTTGCATGGCAAGGAAAGAGAATAGTCAGGCTGAGCAAGGACTGAAGACATTCAAGTGACAGCTGGGAGGTGGGTTGTTACGTTAGGGGCAAACTGGAAGAAACTGCCTTATTACTTACAAGACCTGCACTTTTGCCAAGATACATTTCTTGTTAGACTTATTTTTTTTACACTGCAAATTTTCTGAAGCAGGAGCTCTTCCCTACCGCAGGTTTACAAAATGACTAATAATGGCAGGGCCCCAATCTTGGCTGAACCTTTTAGATTCAATTACAATACAAATGATAGTGCCAGAAAAAATAGGATAAAGCATGAATGGAACTACCATACTGTTCCATGTAGCTATTACAGAAAGCCACTTGTGGCTCAGATAGTGCACTCTAAGTGGAACACCAAGCCCTGAAGGCAACTGATTCAGTAAATGGCTTCCTTTACCATTAGTCCATTTCTACAACTGACACTGCTCCCTATCTGTACCTGGTGAAGACACCACCCGCAAGCCCAAATGGGGTGTTATTGGCTCTCTCTACAGCTTCCTCCTCAGTGTCAAATGGTAGGATGGACATTACAGGTCCAAAGATCTCCTCTTTCACGCATGTCATGTCATCTCTGCAGTTCCCTGCAAAACATTACAGTTCATTAAATTTCAGTGAAAGCATCTGTAGAGGGGAACTCTCTGTACTTAAATACTGCGCCACCATAACCTGCTGTGTTGACTGAAGAACTGTTAAGTGACATTCTACTAGCCAAACTAGAAGGTGAGGACCACAATGCAGAGTGGAAAGGGATCATGGTAGGTGCAGTCTTCAGTGCAGTACAAGCATTTGCTTTTGTACCATCCTCTGATCAGTCATTCTGCTAAACACCAAATGAGCAGAAAGGCTGCATCCCTTCTGTCTAGAAAACCACATACCGTCCATTGTGTCCTATGAAAGTCCACTCTTGTACTGAACTTTAACATAAAACCATTACCCGGGACAATACTCCCTGCATGTGCAGGGTGGTATTGAAAAGGTATTGGTTTAAGTGTGTGAGAGGCCAAGGGCTAAAGGGGTGTGGGAGGGCACTGCCAACCAGTAACAAGATATATTAACCAAACTGAGGGTTGCAAGCTTGAATGCTGTTCACCTTTATTATGTCCTAACTCTTGGAGGTTTGAGGGGTAAAGATCAATCCTCACCAGACTACACTCTGATTCTGGTTCTGTCCTCATAAGAGGAGGAAAAGGTATATACCCCACTATTCAAAGCCCTCAGCAGCTGTTCATATTTCCAGTTCCTCACTTTAACGTTTACCAGGGAACAGTAAGTTAATTGGGTGTTAAAAAATTCTTGAAGCTCTTTGCAAGTAAAATTGGGCAAGTGGATAGTGAAGGCAAGTTAAAAAGGATAGTCTGAATTACCCTCCTCCCTTAAGGTACCACCAGGGACAGCTCAGAGAATCTACTCTGCATGCAATGGCCAACAATGAAGCAAGATGCTAAGAAGTATAAAGAATCGGATAAGATAATGAAAATACTGCTACATTATATGAAAAGTGTACCCTCCACTAGAGTAGTCAGAACAGGCCACCCCTACACAAAACCAACAGCAGACACAAAGTCTAATTGCATTAGAAAGCAAGAAACTCAGATGAGGGAGCTATTCAGTTAAAAGAGGGGGCAAATAAGAGAAGCAATGAAAAGGTGTACCAAACAAACAGCGAAGAGAAGACTGGGCACTCAGTACCACCAGGGGAGCTTCTCCATTTAAAAAAGAAAAAGGAAAGCAATATTTTTTTTTTTAAATATTGTCTGTGATTTGCCTGAAGCACTCACTTTCACTAGACAGGAAAGTAAGATGCTCAAAAATATTCAAAGAACTCAAGAATAAAGAAGAAGTGACCTTTTTTTTTGAACAGCCACACTACTTGGCTACATCTTCTCAAGTGGGTATCAACATTCAGGCTTCTAATGTAAAGCAGCCACTAATTGCCCAGATCAGGGTGAAAATGTCACCTTCTGAACGGATTGTCTTGCAGTTGTCCTTTCTGGGGGGTTTATTCATCTCCCTCTGAATCATCAAATACTGTCTATTGTTAGGCACATATACCACTAATTTAATCTGGCATGTTCCTATGCAGCTTGAGTGTTCCAATGGTTATCCTCTTCAGAATATATATGCATTGTATTCAAGGAGTGTAATGCCACTTGTGCTAGGCTAAAGTTAGCTCAGGGTTGTCTACACAAGTACAAGCTGCATCAGTGTGGGCTGCAGAACCCATCCAGGAAGTGGCTTAAATACTCAGAGGTTAGGCTGGGCTGACAGCTACACTGCTACCTGGAAATCAGCTATCAGACTGTTCCAGCTATCACCAGATACACAAGAGATTTGTTAGGATTAACCTATTCATAAAACAGTACCAACAATGAGATAAGAAACCATACCTAGAACACAGGGTTGCATGTAGTATCCGTTCTTCAGTTTGGGATCATCTGGAACATACAGATCGCCACCGCATAGCACTTTTGCCCCCTGGAAATAAGCCAAACCAGAAGATAGACAGGCACGTCCAAGAGTCTGCACAGAGCCTTGATGTGCCCAGCACAGCCAGCAGCAGCCACAGCCAACACATTCATGTCACTTCATTCACCACTCTCACTTGTATTATTATCCCTGTGCCATGCCTTCATGCTTGCTCAGGATCTGGCCTCCTGATGGGGCATTTAAGAGTGAGGCAAAAGCCAGACTGACTTATAATCTTGGAATCCAACATCCCCATGAGCCTACTGGAGGGACAGAATGGCAAAAAAGTCAAATCTGTTTTGGTAAGAGCTGCACAGTGAAGTTCCTGGTTGTTCAGGAGGCTAACACACCAGAAACTACTCTCCCTACACCCTTTCGGAGCTGCTAGAGACCAGACCATGTCACTCTAGCTACAGAATCAGTAACTTCCCAGGGATAAGGAGGCCTTATTCTGCATAAATGTGGTTTAGCTGTTTCCCATTAAGAGCTTGTTCAGGAGCTTGGGCTCATATTCAGGCCCAAGTTCAGGGCTTTGTATGCAACAGGAGAACAGCACTGATATTGCTAACATGTCTGGTACAGCCAGGAGCTGCAGCCCCTTGTAAGTAGGCAGAAAGGCTAATGCAGAGTCCTGAACCTGGCACTTGGCAGGAAGAATGTGTTTCTCACTGCTTTGTTTTGAGAGCTCAGTGAGCTGTAATTCAATCTGCTCACATGATCTGTTACTGGCCTAACATTAAAAAAAGAGAGCTACAGTTAACCTTTAGCCAAGGCCTATCAGACGCCTATGTATAGAAGGCCAAATTTAACCTAATTTTGGTCCATAGTACATATTTAGATAAACTTTTTCAGTCAACCCACAGTAAAAAACTCCCAGTGGGACCCACAGGAAGCCTGCACAAAGATCAAGGGTAGAATCTAGCCTGTATGTAACAATTCCCTGTCTTAACCAACCTCCTGTTCTCCTTGTCCAGATTTTACTCATTCTATTCCTCACTCTGTTTGTTTAAATACATCAGTCATTAAATACCACTAGCAATGACTAACTCAGAGCAAAGAGGCTGGGAACTTCACCACTCCCAGAGGTACTACCTGCTGACTTTGCGATGTGTCACTGTAGCAGTTAGCCTCTCACATCTGAAGGGGTATTTTTTTTTTTGCAAGCATGAGCACATTTTTTTAAAATAAAATGCCCAGATTCTGCAGCATCTATATATGTCCCATAAATACATCAAACAAGCCTGGAGTTTGAATCTCAGCTTTGTGTGTTAAAATGCAAATTAACCCATGATCCCCTAGCCCTGGGTAGTACTTTGAGATCCTGCATCTCAGAATCACTGTCTAGTCATCATGTCATTTGTCATCCCTAAAGCATGTAGCCCTCTCTTAGGCTCACCACTGCAGCTACAGCAGAAGAGAGCTTTACCCCATAAGGCATGGGGGAAGGGAGGGGGAAGAAGCATACCACTTGTTTATTACAAGAGTGGCAGAGGAAGGTGGAAGTCCCTCCTCCAAAATGTCAGGACACTAAAACAAATGCCATTCAATCCAAGACAATTTGGTGCTCTCACCTGCTCCTTCGCCTGCTTAATGAATCCCTGGACTCGCTCCAGGTGGGGCTGGCTAATGAGAGCCCCCATCCTTGTGTCTTCCAGAAGTGGGTCTCCAATTTTAATCTTCTGTGTGTGTTTCACCACTTCCTTTGTGAAGGCGTCCAGGATCTCCCTCTGCACAAACACTCGAGTGCCATTGCAACAAACCTGAGTGGGGGAACGTGCAATGCAGCATAAGGTTCTCTGGGGAATCGGAGGGGTGTAAAACATACTACAACCCTCCTATACAGCATGTTATCCCATGCACCTGACAAGCACAAGCCACCATCTGTGTCATTTAGATTGGTATCTTCTAGAAATGGAATTTCGTAACTGGTTGCTAAAATTACTAATGTGGCTACTAAGTTAAAAAACACCCCAACTATCTTTCCCTACCCATACTGGGAGGAATCTGAAAGATTTGGGCTTCTTCCCCTGCTGGCTCACCCTTGTACAGCCCAGAAGTAAAACTGCAGTTTCCTGTCAGTGTGACTGATTACAGAGGTTGTAACAGCCCTGGAACCCTCCCAACTCTGGGGCTGTCCCTATTGTCTCCATTCACTTTCTTACCACAAAGCATATTGCAAGCAAGGATTTTTAGTAGTCTTAGCACCATCAAGTGGTGAAGGCCTATACAGCCAAAAGCATGAGATATAACCCAAGCTGGCTGTTCAAACCCCAGACTTGCCATCAAGAGACACCACAGCGATTTAGTAATTATCCAGCCAGGAGCTACAGAAAGCCAACATGTTCCTGGAGCCTGTGTCAGACAGGGTGTAAAGTAAATCTTACAGAATCTGGCAGGAGGTCAGCAAGGAAAGCCTTGCAGTACTGCAGATTTGCTACAGCAGACTTGAAGGATAACAGAATTTAAAAAGACTGCAAGGGGGAGCCAGAGCAATCTGCCCTGACTGCCCCACTATGGCTCAGACCCCAAGGGGCAGAGTGGGAATGGCTGGTCTATGTAAGATACCAGCCAGCAGATGAGCCTACAGTGATATCAGCTCCACCACTGAGAAGCACAGTTTCTGTGGGCAACTGACTGTGGAACTGAAAGGTGTCATGGAAGCAAGCATTCCTCCCCAAATTTTGCCTTCTAGCATTATTTTCACCACTAGCAGGACTCATGTGATATGCCACCAGTAACAGGGTGGCTCTCTTGAGACCCAGTGAATAGCTTCACAGGCATGTTTCATCACATGTGCTGCTGTCTAAGGCAGGTTCCTTGTTACAGGAAAGGAGAGTAAAAATAACTTGAAAATGTAATGGCATTGTCCACAGGGACATTATCTGTAGGATGGGGATAAGAATGGGAAAAATCTAACTCCTCAATCTTTTCTGCCTACTCCCCTCCCTAAAGCTTATCCCATGAGTAGGAAATGAACAGGTGATTGTTCCCACCCCCACAGAGGCACGCACCTCACCCTGGGTGAGGAAGTTGGCCATGAGAGCTCCTTTCACGGCATTCTCCAAGACACAATCAGAGAAGATGATGAGGGGCGATTTGCCCCCCAGCTCCAGTGTGACTGGTTTGATTCCTTTGGCTGACATCTCCATGATCTGACACAAAGGAGAGAAGGAAAGGAC
This sequence comes from Crocodylus porosus, assembly GCF_001723895.1. NCBI lineage: Eukaryota > Metazoa > Chordata > Crocodylia > Crocodylidae > Crocodylus > Crocodylus porosus. The sequence continues at coordinate 16,033,388 of NW_017728907.1, forward strand.
AAGATAATGAGGAATGGACAAAGGGCTACAACAGGGGGGGCCAAGCAAACCCACAAACACCCACCTCTGAGAACAGGGTACAGGTTGAGCAAGGAGGAACTCCCCTCCTGTCCCCCCTTTTTAGAGAAGGGGTGAGGGACAAGACTTGGCCCCACACACAAGCCCTTTCCAACAGAAATAAGTCATTCAGAAAGCTGGATATTGCTTTTCTGGACTTATGTTCATTCCAGCCTGGGCACATTTCCAGGATACTTTCTGTAGATTAAAATGGCAGAAAAATCCCTGAAGAACCAGGCTTCCTGGAAATCTTCCATGCTGTAAGTTAAAACACACTTAAAACTAATAAACTAGTCAGGAAGGATCCAGGCACACAACAGCAGCCAGAACTGCACATACAGGGGCATCGCTAGCCCAGCGTTTACGGTGATGCACTAGTACATAAATGTGGCAATATCCATAATACCAAAAGCAGCAACCACATCTGTACTGAGCTAGTGTACCCCTCAACTACCCTCAACTTCTTGGGTCCCCACCTGATGAGAGAATGGATTTTTTTAGAGAAACCAGCAAGACATGAGGGGGGCAGGGAAAAAAGGGAGGGTTGTAAGAAGCAGATGTGTTTAGTTCTGGCAGGCAGTAACTGTAAACCAAGGGTATGAGTGAGGTCCCCATCTGCCACCAGAGGAAATGGGACTACTTGGGTATCCCACACTAATGGGGGGAAAAGAAAATCCTCAAGTCCCAGACTAACATACCCAAGGTAAAGATTTCCAAAAGCCCCGGAGTGATTAGTATGGCTGTATGAATTCACTGAAATAGCCCTTCTTTGCTGATCTGTGAGATCAGAGATTTTTGCATTTTTCACAAAAACCATTTAAAGTTTCCTAACCAGCTTTAACGTGCACATGGGGAGGGGGGGGCTAGGGGAGGGGCGGTGGACATGTGTTGAAGAGTAGGAACGGCTATCAATTTCTCCTCCTCAGCTACATGGAGGTGGGGGGAAGAAGAGAGATTTAATTCAAGTTTGGGGCTGACTGAGGGAGCCTTATTAAATTTCCAGGAATATCCAGATTTATCCATTAGCTACACTCTACGCAAGGACAGGAAGACTTACCCTCTTCAACCTGTGAGCACACCCTTGAAGAGTTATTGCCTAAAACCAGCCCCAAATGCTGAAGACTCAGCACAGCCTTTTACATAACAGTTTTGTGCCCTAAGAGTAGCTTCATGTCATGCCCCTTCCATGTCTTTGGCAGTGGGCTTATGCAAAACCGTGCAGGAAGATTTGACCTGAAGAGCATCATCCGACATTAGAGGCACAATTATAAGCCTCTTACCCTCCTCTAGTGCTGAAGGGTCTTTACCTTGATGCCTGTTGGCACACTCCCAGTGAAAGAAACCTTGGCCACATCTGGGTGATGGCACAGAAACTGGCCGGTGGCAGCTCCACCTTGCACCACATTGAACAATCCTTTGGGCACACCAGCTTTGCTGAAGATCTCTGCCAACATCACCACTGATATGGGGGTGAGGGGAGAGGGCTTGTAGATCATGGCATTACCTACAAGAATCCAAAAAAAAAACCAGGAGGGGGGAGATTAAAACTTGAAAAGCTTGGAAGGTAGGAAGGGAAAATTATTTAGACAGATCACCCACATGGAAGAAGAAAAGAGCTTGATCTCAATAAGCATCTAGAAAGGGCAGGGGCAGGATCCAAATCAAAGACTTGAAGTAACCAATTGACATGGCGGCCAATGCCGACTGCATCATTCTCAGCAGTGACCCTGTACCAGTATGGTACCTGGTACTAGAAAACAATCCAAGAAGGAACTGGGGCAAAGATTTTGCATTGATTTCTTCCTTTTCTGTACACTACTGTTTAGCATGACGTCTTACTTGCTTGGTCTGAGGCAACAGCATTCCTTCCTGTCACAGTTCTGCCTCAGCTCCCATTTACTGACTTTCATGTCCTTTTCTTGGTTTCTTCCTCTCCATGCCACAATCACAGTCTTCAATCCCTGCCTAGGAGCCCATCAGTTTCTTTACTAGCCACCAGGTGAACTCCTAGTCCATAAACACTTATCCCCAATCTTTCCTTCCCCTTATGATCCCTCACTCCTCAAAAACCTAAACACACAGGGTGGGGGTCTCTATTACCGCATGCCAAGGCTGGGGCAGACTTCCAACAAGCAATCTGAAAGGGGTAGTTCCAGGCTCCAATCCCAACGCACACCCCAAGTGGCTCTCTTCTAGTGTAAGCAAAGGACCCTCCAGGAAGCTGGACATGCTGACCTGAGCAGGAGAATGAAAACAGAAAATTAGAGCAGCATGAAGCACAACACCTTGCAGCTCCATCAGGCAGCGCCTGGTGCAATGTCCTATATCCTTGTTAATATATCTCCTACCCCCTGCTTACTGAAGGTGCACACTGAAGATGCACCTTTTTCAGTCACAGATTGGACCATCACCAATAAAAGGAAAATTAAAGTTACCAGCCATTGGCTTTTTTTGGCCAAATGTCAGATAAATGCCGTGTGCATGTGTGCAGCTGTACCACAAATGCAGCCTGAAGAGCAGCCTCCTGCTGGTAAATATGTAGGAGGGAAGGGGCATGGGAAGGCAGGTCGAGACCCCCATGGTGAGGGAGGGAGAGAGTGGGCCAGGGGCAGGCACTGCCTAACCAGGGCAGTGAATGCAACCACAGGGCAAGGTGTGGGACAGCTGCTGCAGTGTAGGGAGGGGGGTGGCTCCCTGCCGCTGTGTGCAGCCCCAGGGGAGGCATGGGGGGGGGTACGTGCCCCCCAGATTTGTGCGTGGGGCAAAGGCAGGCTGCTCTCTGCTGGCTCAGGGCCAGGGGCTGAGCCAGCCTCTTCCCAGCAGGGGGCTGGGCCAGGGCTTTGCTCAGAGCAGGAAGGGGCCAGGTAGGCTCAGCTGCACAAGATGGGCAGCGGTGGTGGCAGCAGCAGCAGTGAGGAAGCTTGGGAGCCTATGGCCACCCCAAAATTACCTGTAACCCCCCCAGAGCCACCCTGCACAGCTGAACCCACCCCACCTCTGCGTGACCTGAGTGCAGGCCTGGCCCAGTCCCCCCAGGCAGGAAAAGACTGGTGCAGCCCCTGTCCCCAAGCTCACAGCCCACCCTTGCCCCATGCACAAATCAGGGGTGGCACATGCCCCCCTTGCCTCAACTTAGGGGTGCATGCAGAGGCAGGGAACTGCCCCACCCAGGCTGACCAGCTGCCCACAGCTCCATTCTGGCCCTAAGGTTGCATTCACTGCCTTGGCTGAGCAGCACCTGCCCCTACCCCACTCCCTCCCTCACTGTGGGGGCCTCTATCCGCCCCACTCCCATGCCCCTTCCTCCCCGTAGACTTACCAGCAGGATGCCACTCTCCAAGTTGCTGGGCTGCATATCTGTAGATCGGCTATTAAATTGGGATTGGCCAATATGGCTGGTAAATGATCAGCCATCAGTATCAGTCAAGAAAATCTTTATTGGTGCACCCCTAGTACACACAAGTTACTAGAGACCGCTAGCCTCACAAAGGGATTTCTCAAAACAGTCCAAGTACCTGAGTCAAGAGCAACTCTATTTTTTAGTGAACTCAGAGGGTGAAAGCTCCACAGTGCCATGAAAAACAGCAAGGGATTCGTACACAGAAGACTAATACTGAAGACATACTTCACCAGGTACCTAGAACTCCAAGGAATTTGACTGGACTTAGTTATAGAAGCACAGGAATGGCAGTGCCCTCCTAGTCATCAAACCCAGTCCCCTGCTGTCAGAGGCCCTATATCATATAGCCCCTTTCACAACTCACTCCCTTCTATCATGCCAGCAATGACAGTATGGTCTTCTGATGAAGACAGTGAATCCAGATTTCCTGGGACCATCTCATTTCCACCTCTGCCAGAAAACCCTGTTCTTCTTCTGCAGGGAGCCCTCATTCTCCTCTGCTTTCATTCTCCCTCTGTAGAGAAGGGGAAGACTCCCTTTCCCACTCTTCTTTATTTAGATTAAGCTCCTCACAGCAGGACCTGACTAGGAAAGAGAGCAAGAGCATGTGCACGCATGTGTAGCTCTTCATATAATAGTGCCCTGATCTCAGCTGGGACCTCTACACTTGAACAGTGATCACTTTCATCTGATACCTGCTCTTCCCCAGTTTCTTCTTTGTCCAGCTCTGTATTTAAGACTCTGTGGCAAAGCCTAGGTCAGTAGAGCTCAACAAGTAACACCACTAGCTCAAACTAATTTCTTCTATAACACTACAGCATCTCTGGGACAAGGTAACCTAGTTCAAGTTCAAGCCTCTGTAATGGAGCCATCAGATTAGATTAGTACAGATTCACAACCCTGTTCAATTCTTGCCCAACACCCTTGAGACACTTAAGAAAAATCTCTGCTGTACTGCCAATCTGATCTCAAACCACAAATGTCCTAGGTGAGACTCTATAAGGACGCAGGCCACTGCCCCAGGGTATTCAACACAAGTCCAGAACTCGAGACGGAGGGTGAAGATCCATTCTGTTAATCATTCTGAAAATATCCAGCTACAGGTAAACAGACTCTCACTTAGTTATCAATCAGGAGAAAGCCCCAGTTCTGGGAGTTACATGCATCTAAGGAGTTGGAACAAAAGGGAACAGAGTAGTGGTTTCTGTAGATGGACTTGCCTGATAAGATCTCAAGGCTGGGTCGACTTGAGTAATTCTGTCCAACAGTATAAACCAGATAGGTTCCAGATAAAAACCCTGTAATGCAGAGCTGCTGTCTTTGAAAAACTGTGAAACACCCAAGTGAAGTAACATAATCCTGACATTGACTATCTCGTTAGACAACATTCAGCACTGACCAGGACAGCTAAATCCAGCACTGAGCCAACCACAAGATACTTGTTCCAATGGGGCGCCATGACTACATACAAGGCACAACAGGCTTTTATGCCCAGAACACTGGAAATTACATGGATAATGCTTCAAGTGCAAAAAAAAGAGATGCCTTTGACCTTGCTGTCAACAGTCTTTCTGGGTGGAAATTAAAAGATCTCCAGCACTTAGAAAGACAAGAAAAAGAAACAAACTGCCCCAGCAGTAGCCCATAACCCTAGCAGCATAGCCAATTGTTTCTCCCACAGTGCAACAGAGAAGCACACATACAACGTCTTGCTACATGTTGAGTCAGCATCTTGTCCATCTGGTCACTATTTCATGGGTCAAATTCTGCTCCAAACTAAATCAGAGGCAGTCCTAGTTGAATCCATGTAGTCAAACACATTTTAAGTGGAACACAGCTGTGGCTCCTCCACCATGTCTAACAACCACCATAGGACATTGCAATATCTTGGATAAGAAATCAAAATTCTATTCCAGTCAAATAGTCCAAGACTTTCTAACAGGCCAAAGATTTATTAGGAAGTAACTCAATAGGTCCCTGGTATACTAGTGACAATTCCCAGTTATGGAAAATGAACAAGGCTCCACTAAATAACAACTAGTACAGCTCTCACCTGCTAGAGACCCTGCCAGCCCTGCATAATACTCCAGGGACTGCCAAGATATATCAATGTCCACTCTGGCTTCAAAGATGGATTTCCCATTGTTGATGGTTTCCATCTTGGCAATTTCATCCCTCTGTTCCTGTAGGTAGAGCAAAGAAATAACATATCAGAGATACAGTGATGCCACCTAGCATGCTAGCTGCTTTTCAAAATGGATGAAGACAATCTTTGCCATCAATAACGCCTATTCTCATCTACAACTTGAGCTTTCTAACCAGAAAACTGCTGATGTCTGCCAACATTTTATTCTTGCTTCACACTTCACACTCTGCAGGAGCAGAGGGAGCAGGGTGCACGTGTGCCACACGTATACCACACATGTACCCATCTTACCTCGGTGGTGAAGGCAGCAGCTGTGGAGGAGATGGTGGCAGGGGCAGCAACAGCTGATTTTCTCCTAAGCTAAGTAGGGCAGAGGGTACAGCGCAGCTGAGGTGGATCCAGAGGGGAAGCCCTCCAGAGCCCTCTTAGCTCGCCCGACAGGGAGCCGCGCTCCTGAGCCACATGTGGGCAGCACACGCGAACACTGCATACAAATAGGCGTGCTCTGTAAGGGCGCGCTGGTGTTTGCGCCGGCATTCGCATAAGGCGGGTGTGAGGTAGCTGCCCAGAGCGGCACCTCCAGCAAGCAAAAGCAATAGGCACAGCGCTGCAGACATGGTGCAGATGTGGAGCGCACCTGCCAGGGGCTCTGCCTGGGCACTGCCGCCTGTCATGGGCTCTGAGACCTCCACCCAGACAGAGCTCATGGTGGGGTTGGTGGCCCCTTGCCCCCGTCTGTGGGGGGGTGCTCAGTGGGGTCCAGGGGCAGGAGCTCGGGTTAGGGGCATCACGGAGAGGATCCCGGCCTACATCCGACCTACAGACCAGTACCCCACAGTTGTCATCCACATGGGGATGAATGATGCGGCCGGGGCAACCCTGACCTCATTATGAAGGATTTCAAGGCTCTGGGGGACAAGCTTAAGAAGACGGGGGCGCAGGTGGTATTCTCCTCTCTTCTTCCAGTGAGTAGGTGGGGACGGCGACACGGGGCCTGCATTGGCGAGGTCAACTGGTGCTTATGCAGTTTGCTGCCAGACAGGCCTTGGGTTCCTTAATAATGACCCATGCTTTTGGGCGGGGGTCTTGCTGGGGTGGGATGGGCTTCACCTCTCTCCTAAAGGCAAGTGTATCTTCTCTTCCAGGTTGGCTGATCTTGTACAGCGAGCTTTAAACTAGCCTCGTAGGGGGAGGGGGCAGCAAGAAGACAAGGGGACACCACCCGAGCAAGATAGGTGACAAATGCAAGGAGTGCCCAGATAAGAAACAGGGGTCCGGACAGTCTCCTAAATCTGGGGGTGGCACACGTAGCTAGGCAAGGCCTTAAGTGTCTATATACCAATGCTCATAGTATGGGGAATAAACAGGAAGAACTCGCCCTCAGAATAGCCAGTTCAGACCCAGACATAATAGGGCTTACAGAAACATGGTGGGATTCATCCCATGACTGGGTAGTTAGCATTAGGGGCTATAGGCTTTACAGGCGAGACAGAGAAGGAAGGAAAGGTGGGTGGGTGTGGTGCTTTATGTCAAGGAGCAATACACATCCTCTGCCAGCAGAATGGGGTCAGAGTAGGGGCAAGCTGAAGTGCTCCGGGTCAAGATACAAGGGATCCGTGGGGAGATGGGAGTCTACTACAGACCCCCCCAACCAAGGGGAGGAGCTGGACAGGGAATTTTCGGGTCAGCTCGCAGAGGCACTTAAGGCAAAGGATGTAGTTATCATGGGTGATTTAAATTACCCGGACATCTGCTGGGAGGAACAGTCAGCCAGGTCGGACCGTTCCAGGAGGTTTCTGGCCGAGATACAGGACCTCCACTTAATTCAGGAGGTGCACAGTCCCACCAGAGGAGTTGGCCTGTTGGACCTGGTGCTGGCCACAGGCGACGACCTGGTAAGGGGCCTCCAGGTCCTTGACCACCTGGGGGACAGTGATCATCGCTTGCTGGAATTCACCATCCAGCGTAAGGTGGCAAAGGGCTGCAGCAAGGCAACAGCCCTAGACTTCAAGAGGGCCAACTTCAATGAGTTGAGATTAGTGGGAGAGGCACTGGGGTTCAAGAACAGGGGAACTCAGTGCCCAAGGTGAGTGGTCATTCCTTAAGGAGACAATACTCGGGGCCCAAGGGGTGACCTTCCCAACAAGAAGCAAGGGGGGCAGGAGTGCTCGAAAGCCCCCCTGGCTCACCAAGGGTGTCTGGGAATGCCTGATTGCCGGAAAGGAGGTGTACAACCGGTGGAAGGGGGGTGCTCTCTCCAAAGAGGAGTATACCTCCTCTGCTCGGGCCTGTAAGAAAAGCTAAGGCAGACATAGAGCTAGGACTAGCGTCCAAGATCAAAGATAATAAAAAGTCCTTTTTCAAATATATAGGGAGGATGAAGAAGGCACCGGGAAACGTGGGGCCCCTGCAAGATTCTCTGAGCAATCTGGTGGTTGTGCCAGGGGTGAAAGCAGACCTCTTTAACCAATTCTTCACCTCCGTTTTCTTGTGCAGGGACCAGGACTTCCCCACTGTGATGCAAGACGGACTTAAGGGGAACGCCTCCAGACCTCAGGTTGGGAAGGACCAGGTTAGAGAGCTTCTGGAGGGGCTGGACGTGTTCAGATCAGCAGGTCCAGATGCTCTCCACCCCCAGGGTGTTGAGGGTGCTAGCAGGGGTTATTGCAGGGCCTTTGGCATGGCTTTACGAGCGCTCATGGTGCTCGGGCCAGGTGCCAGATGATTGGAAGATAGTCAACATGGTCCCCATCTTTAAAAAAGGGAGGAGGGAGGACCCGGGCAACTATAGGCCCGTCAGTCTTACCTCAATCCTAGGGAAACTCTTTGAGAAGACCATCAAGGAGTACATTGGCGATGGGCCGGCTTCAGGGATGCTCAAGGGCAACCAGCACGGTTTCATTAGGGGCAGGTCATGTCAGACCAACCTGACTGCCTTTATGATCAGGTCACAAAAGCACTGGATGCAGGTGTCACTGTGGATGTAGTCTTCCTGGACTTCAGCAAGGCCTTTGACACTGTCTCCCACCCCATCCTCATTAAAAAACTATGCAGCTGTGGCATCGATGCCTACACAGTCAGACGGACTGCAGACTGGCTGAAGGGTCCTACTCAGAGGGTGGTGGTGGACGGGTCATATTTGACCTGGGGGGAAGTAGGCAGCAGTAACCAGCAGCACACTTATAAGATGGGAAACTCCCTTCTTGAGAGCACGGAGGCAGAAAAGGATCTTGAAGTCATTACTGACTCTGAGATGAACACAGGCCGACAATGTGAGGTCACGGTTGGCAGGGCTAACTGGACCTTGTCGTGCATCCA
>NW_017728907.1:16042319-16052455 GCF_001723895.1 Crocodylus porosus
GGAGGCCGGGCAGCAGGGCCCGCGGGAACATAAGGGAAGCGGAGGCGGGCGCAGGAGGGCGGCGGCGCAACGCAGCGCACACGGGCCGCCCCCTCCCTCGGCCCCTTGCCCCGGGCCGCGGCCGCGCCTGCGTGGCAGAGACCAGCCTGCCCCCGGGACGGGTGAAGCCGCAGAGGGGACCCAGAGCCCTATGGACTCGCGGCCTCCCTGGGAGGCCTTGCATGTGTATCTCGCCCCACTCCCCAGTCAATCACGCAGTGCATGTAGACAGGCTACCGTGTGCAACGCAGAACGACGGCCCGGCTACCCAGAGCCAGCCCGCCAACAAGTGCTGTTTTGTTTTTTTTTTGGTAACGTTTGTTAGAAAACAGGCAATATCAAACAGATTTAAAAAGGACCCCACTTGAGGCCTCACAAACGGCCAACAAGTGCGTGCTTGGAAGACAGACGTGCAGCAACTCAAGCGCAGGTTTCTAGTCCACTGCCACGTGAAAGGGCAGCTGGGCCCACTCTCCTCCCAAAGGCGAGCTCAGTTTGGCCCGACTGCGCGCTGTCACTGGAGGGTGCAGGTTTCTTCCTGTACAGTGCTCCCTGATTCTCACATGAAACTCCCTCTTGTGCAAGAGTGAAGTTTGCTCTGCCACAACTCTTTATTTCTCAAATGCAGGGGTGGCTAACCTGCTGGGCAAGTGTCATGGGCAGCATGCGTGACAAACGTGGCAGATCAGGGAGCAGACGGGCAGCACATCACACACACGGTGGGAAGCACAAGGCAGAGCATGGGATAGGGAGCAGAAAGCAGAGCAGTAGATCAGTGTGGGAAAGGAGATTGGATTGGTACTTGGGCATGCCTACCCCTGTGCTTTAATGCAGTGGACTTTTACTGTGCATTAAAACTTCACGTAAATGAACTGACAGCCTACTGCTCATTAACTCACTAAAAGTGTGCAAATGTACTACTGTGCAGTAGCACAGCGTAATGTGCATTAATTTAGCACCTCACATTGGACTTTAGTACCTCCATTAGAAAAAGCACATTAATGCACGTATAGGACGTGCACCTTGGGAAGGTGCAGGGCTCATTTGTGGCTAGGAAAACTCTGGTGGAAGCATGCACGTCTGTACTTTCCTACTGACAAATTATAAGCTCTGCACTGAGATTTACTTCCTTAAATTTCATAACTTTAGTAGATAAAGTATTTTAAAACTAGCCTCTCCAAAATCCATGGAGACACAAATAGGTGGTCAGCAGCAGGGTACATGGGTGGTAAAGGAGAGCCCACAAACCTGGCTCATTTTCTTCACCTTACTCTGCATTTAAAGAGCAGTATCCTTAAGTTGGGGGAGTGAAAACTCTTTACATCTACTAAAGATCTGGCCTACAGCTTGTGCAACAGATGCAATTTGCATGTTCTTAGAAAACAGTTGCCTTCAGGTAGCTTTGAAATAAATGGGAGAGCTTGGCTTCTGCCTGGCTCAGGCTGTTTGATAGCACCCATCTAAGGTCCACCAAAATTTACCATGGAACCCCACCACTACCTTGCAGTCAAAGAAAAGGGAGTCATACCTTTTTACAGTACTTGATACCTTTATGGCTTAAGCTTTCTTTTCTTAATTCTTTAATGATATTTGAACTCCCAGCCTTTTCAGGAAAATTGTTCAGTGCTCCAACCCACATAGCTGCAGTTTTAGGGATTTACTCTTCTTTGGGCTTTACATCAATAGGCAGGTACTGTACTGATCATTTTGCAGGGACTACAGGCAACCCTGCTAGCAGCTACTTTACCGCTGTCATTAAAGACCAGGAAAAGCACACACCAGCTGCAGAAACTTCCTCAGCCTCACAAGGGGTTTTTAAACCTGAAAACTTGCTAAAAATGTTCTTTCCAACTATTTAAGTTGGTCTAATAAAAGATATCAGATTCACCCAAAGAAGCTTGTCTGCCTGTGTCCTTAGACCAACACAGCTACAACCTACACCATTAAAGACCAAATGCACTTTCCACGCCAAGGGCTATCTAGATCTGGTGACAATGTTGCCACTAGTCACCCAGGGATTTCTGCATCTACAATCAATGCAGCTTTGAGAAGCAACCAACCATCCCAAACCTTCCAGGACAGTTCCAAGTTTCAGAGCTGTGCTCCAGTATCCTCAAAGAAACAGGCCTTTTGTTCTGAATCATAGGGGTGGAAGGAGAGAGAGGGAATAAGGGGTGGAGAATCAGTCCTGATTTGGCTGAGACTTCCCTGCCCCCAGTTCCAGGATGCATTTGTTCTATGGCCAGAATAAGCTGGATTCAGACAAAACTGCACCCAAGCAATTTAGTTCTGCTTTGTCATGGGGTTAATGAACTCATCTGCAGTGCTACAGCACAGGCAGCTATACTAACTGGAACCAGAAGTAGTATCGAGACTACTTAAGTTTCTAGGAGGCTTTGGAGAGTCTGGAATTGTATTTCAGCTTTTGCTTCCTGAAAGTTGGTCACTTCGTGACAGGCATGGTAGGTGCCATACAGTATTGTCAACTGCAAGGATTCATAAAACACAAGTCAGGCTTCAAATGCATCCTAAGCTTTTTAAAAAAAATAATATACTGAATAATAAATTGCATGCTTTTAATTTGCCTTCTCTGAAATGCTCTCTTGACCTTCTTGGGTCATGTTGCCCAGCTTCCTGTTTACAGCCCAAAGGCAATCCACTTTTTTTTTTTCCTTTGAGATGGAGAGAGACATTCATCTGCAATCAACTCCAGGATTTTAAGAGAAAGTATCCCAAGGCAAAGGATCAGAAGAGACTGGGGCTGTTGCTCATATTCACAAAGGGTTGCAAGACACAGAACAGCTGCTTCTGTTAGTACTGGCTGCTTGCTGTAGGAAGGTCATATTCCTAACATTACCAAACCAGAAGAGACAGGGAGACCGTGACCACCAGGTCAGAGATCTCTCAGGAATGCATAGCTTTGTGAGGTTATCTGTCCACAAAGTCTTGCTTCATACGCCAAGTCCCTACAGACTTGGGGATGTGCAGATGTTTCAAGCAATTGTTGCTGCTGCATGTAAACAAGTATTGGGTTTGCAGGGGCACCCCTGTTTACAAATGCAAGTAAATATAAATTAGAAAAATTCCAGCACCAGGGATAACATTCTCCATTCCTGCCCTGCCCCCATCCTCCAGGTCAGTTATGAATTACTGTGCATAACAGAGACCCGCAACCGTGACAAAGTAAATGATTACTAAGCAGTGAAGTCACACAGCCATGGTAAAACATTGTACTGAACAAAAACAAATATGTAAGCAAGGGTCCAAACCAAATCTGCAAGGCAGCACTTTCTGAACAGTGCACGGATGTTCAAGTGCTTCAGCTCCCACTGGTGGGGCAAATAAGGAACTAATTGCCTGTCAAGAATGAGAGTGGGGCGAGGAGGCCGGGATGGAGTGCCGCCACCTAACGACCCATTCTGCCGCTGCTCTGTCTTTTGCAAGGAGTTAGGTAGGGGAGCCAAGGCTGGCCTCAGCTCCCCCACCCTCTGTCCAGCCCTCGGCGCGGCTTCCGAATCATGGCAGTGTTCCCGCACGCTTGGAGCACTCTGACTGCCTGTTTCTGTCAGCCAATCGGAGTATGAATAAAGCGTTATGGCCAGACAGACAGACAGACTTAGGCTTTTATAATACCAGAATAACTGAACAGATCTAGAATCTCAAAGGGTTTTCAGTGACAGATCCAGAATAAGACTACTGGCCTTTCTGTGGGCTTGCCAATGCAACTGAAGTACCCAGATGCTGAAGGTAGTTAAGCAATGCTGATTCCCCTTTCTCATAATACAACAGTTTGCAGTATGGGGCACTAGGGCCCAATCCCAGTGCACAGGGCTGGAAGCGGGGAGGGGGGGGAATACCAGGGCTTAATGCCAGCATGCAGGTCCCAAGGACCCAATCCTGGCACACAGGGGCAGCATGGGACCACAAGACCTGATCTTGGGGCATGGGGGCAACAGAGACCATGTGGAGCTTGACTGGGGTTAGGCAGAAACAGTGCAGGGCCTGAAGTGGCCCACAAACTGGTACCGTGGTGCTCAACTGGCCTGCAGGACCAAACATTTGAGTACCACTAGTCTACAATAAATAAATGTACCAAATTTCAAAATAGCAGCAGCAAAGGACACTTGAAATGGTTAAAAATTTTGTAACAGATCTGGTAACCTTCAAAAAAAGGATAAAGATAAAAGTTCCACTGTGACATTCCACCTTCTCTCCCCATTCAGCTGAACTGTTTGCAGTGTACTATTCAGCCACTACCTGTCTCTCCTGCTGTAGAAAATTTTAGGCAGAATGTGGCACTTGTAAACAGGCAGGACAAAGCCAGAACTCCAACCCCGTGGAAGCTCTTCTGCATATTCAGGACTCCCCAAGGGATAAGGTCTAATGACCACAAACTTCTGGAAAGCCAATTTAGACTGGACATAAAGAAGAACTCCCTTTACAGTCTGAGTGTCCAGGGTCTGGAACAGACTTCTCCCAGAAGTTGTGCAAGCACCCATTCTGGACTCATTCAAAAGGTGTTTGGATGCATATCTTGCTGGGATCATTTGACCCCAGCAGACTTCCTGCCTATGGCTGGACTCGATGATCTTGCGAGATCCCTTCCAGCCCCTAATATCTATGAAATCTATGAAATGTGACAGATCTGTTTTCTTTAATATATTTAAATGACTTATTTTAATCCAAGGAAACATGAAAACTAAATGGCGGTCACTCCATTTTAAGTAATTATATAGCACAAGCCCAATAAGGCTTTATTTTGTAGTTTCTAGATCAGTAAAACAAGGCCCTGAACTCTATGGGAAATGTGTCTAACTGCAGGATATAGCCTCTAGGGCAGTGGCTCTAAACTTTTTTTGTACCAGGACCCATTTGTAAACATCAGTGGCCACACACACGTATGGGGCAGGTTGTGGATGTTTGGGGCACAGGAGGAGGCTCAAGCAGCCCCTCGCAAGCTGGAACTCTGCCAGCCAGCAAGGGAAAAGCCACTGTTCCCCACATTTTTCTTCTTTAAAGGAGAATCCATTTTTAAAGTTTGTCTGCAACCCTTTCATATATTCTTGCAACACACTTTTGGGTTACAACCCATGGGCTGAGAAACACTGTTCTAGGGTACTATATCCTGCAGCGCAGGGAACCAACTCTCTTCTGCATCTAACAGATAAGGGAAATTGCACAACATGAAACTCCCTCACACTTATAATATAAACCCCAAACTATAATTTAATGTTTCCTCTAAGCACATCCCACCACATTCATGACCCATACAAACGTAGTCAGATTTGACTGCATATTATTTTTCCTAGGCGCACGGATATAGTTTTGTGGTAGTGAGTGAGGGAGATTTTTGTGTTTTATATATGCTACTTAGATACAAGAAGTACCCAGGGACTGGGACATCTCCCCCACCGGGATTCAGGACAGACTCAGGAGACACTCCACCAAGCCTAGGGTCAGGGAGGACCAAGTTAGGGAGGGGCTTCTGGAGGGGCTGGACATGTTCAAATCAGCAGGTCCAGACACTCTCCACCCCAGGGTGCTGAGGGAATTGGCAGGGGTCATCACAGGGCCCCAGCACAGCTTTATGAGCACTCGTGATGCTCTGGCCAGGTGCCAGAAGACTGGAAAGCCAATGTGGTCCCCATTTTCCAAAAAGGGAGGCGGAAGGACGCAGGCAACCATAGGTCCGTTAGTCTTACTTCAGTCCTGGGGAAGCTCTTTTGAGAAAATTATCCAGGAGCACATCTGTAAGAGACCACCAGGGGGCATGATGCTCAAGGGCAACCAGTATGGGTTTATTAGGGGCAGGTCCTTTCAGACCAACCTGATTGCCTTCTACCATCAGGTCACAAAATCACTGCACATAGGTGTCGCGGTGGATGTAGTCTTTCTGGACTTCAGGAAGGGATTTGACATCGTCTCCCACCCCATTCTCATTAAACAGCTAGGCGACTGTGGCATTAATGCCTACACAGTCAGATGGGTCACAAATTGGCTAGGGGGCTGCACCCAGACAGTGGCGGTGGATGGGTCATATTCAACCTGGAGGGATGTGGGCAGTGGAGTCCCCCAGAGCTTAGTCCTTGGGCCCGCACTGTTCAATTTCTTTATTAGCAACTTGGATGAGGGGGTGAAAAGTACCCTGTTCAAATTCGCTGATGACCACAAGATTTGGGGCGAGGTAGGCACACTAGAAGGGAGGGACAGGATACAACTGGATCAGGACAGATTACAGGGGTGGGTGAATGTGAATATGATGGGATTCAAAACTGACAAGTGCAGGGTACTGCACTTTGGCAGTAAGAACCAGCAGGATACCTATAGGCTGGAGAACTCCCTTCTTGATAGCACAGTGGCAGAAAGATATCTTGGAGTCATTATCAATTCTAAAATGAACATGGGCCGCCAATGTGAGGACACGGTCAGTAAGGCTAACTCCACCTTGTCATGCATCCACAGATGCATCATGAGCGGGTCCAAGGAGGTGATCCTCCCCCTCCCTGCAATGCTGGTCAGGCCCCACTTGGAGTACTGCATCCAGTTCTGGGCACCACACTTCAGGAAGGATGTGGAAAGCATCAAGAGGGTCCAGAGGAGGGCCACTCACATGATCAGGGGACAGCAGGGCAGGCCCTACGAGGATAGGCTACAGGACCTGAACCTGTTCAGCCTCCACAAGAGAAGGCTGAGAGGGCACCTGGTGGCCGTCTATAAACTTACCAGGGGGGACCAGAGGGGAATGGGTGAGACCTTGTTCCCCTGAGCACCTCCCAGAATAACAAGGAATAACGGCCACAAGTTGATTGAGAGTAGGTTCAGGCTAGACATCAAGAGGCACTACTACACAGTCAGGGCAGCCAGGATCTGGAACCAGCTTCCAAGGGAAGTGGTGCTGGCTCCTACCTTAGGGGTCTTTATAAGGAGGCTTGAGAATTACTTAGCTGGGGTCATATGAGATTAAACTTACCAGGGGTCATATGAGCCCAGTATTCATTCCTGCCCAGGGCAGGGGGTCGGACTTGATGATCTGCTCAGGTCCCTTCCAACCCTACATCTATGAACCTATGAACTTACTTACCTACTGGAGACAGAAGTTCTTTGTGGATGTGCAGAGACCAGGGCCATCCCTAGGGAGGAGGAGGGGGCGAATCGGGGGGTCCACCCCATGGAGCTGGGCAGAGGAACAGTGATGCAGAGCTGGGCGGCTGGTGGCCCCACATCCAGCCGCTTGCTATCCCTCCCCACTGCCGCTAATGGCGGTGGCAGCTTCTTCAGGTCTGGGGCCCATGGGATTGGAGTGGGAGTGGGGCCAAATATGGGCTCATTTGCCCCAGGCCTCACACCCTGCTTGGGTTGTTTCTGGGAGAGACTGACACTATTGATATGGACTGTGCTCTGTCCAAATACATTCCTTAATATGATATTTTTTCTAAGGGGTTCATCTTGGGTGCATGTGGCACCAAACAATCATACACAAAATTTCTAGACATACATACTTCAATGGGGGGGGGGCAAGCACAGAGGTTAATTCATAATTCTCCGAGTATTAAAGATGGAGGTACCATGTATTGCCATATATTGTCCATCTTAAATCTCACGTGAACCAACACTATGTGACCATGTGTAGGTCAATTAACATACAGATACCTTGAACATTCCTCTTGTGTGTTTCATTGTAGTATGTGCAAGATTCTCCATTCTCTTAGTGTGTGTGTGGCACAGCAGTGCAGAAATGATGTTACTTCAGGCCATTCTACCTCTCAGCAATTCAGGAACTATTTTTTTTTACAACCTGATAAAAAATGTATCTTCCAGGTTAATGTTCAAGTCTACCCTCTGCTATCTGCCTCACTCCCAAGCAAACTGAGCTCTAGCTCTTAAAACTAAACCAGGTAACTACTTAACAATGTAAAGGGAACATAAGAAATGAACCAAGATCTGAAGACTAAAGGTGACTGAAGTTAGAAGCCTTCAAGACATACAAACTGATCACCACTTAGTTCAGAAGTGCAGTAAATGGCACAGCAGCCTTCCCCCATGTGTGCAAACAATAAACCCAAGGCACTAACAGATACATTCACAGTTGGTAGCACTAGCATACAAGTCAGGTTATGTAATAATAGCTTAACTCAAGTTAAGTCTAAAGGTCAAGTTTGTTTTAAGATATGGTTAAAACTGAATAGATTCCAACTCAGCAGGCAGCTAGAGTGCAGGCACTGTAACACTACGAGAACCAGCGCCAGCCTGAACAAATCAGAGGAACTGTGGAGCGAATGAATATTCAATGGTACAATACCAGAAACCTCCAACTGCAGCATGACACTGTGGTTTGGCTTACTGTACCTTCAGGAATTGTGACCAATGAGGAAACCTACTCCAGCCCAAACTCTGCATTTTCTCCCTGCATTACTGTGAACTAAACATACCTATTAATCCCACATAAAGACTCAAAACAGACAGACTGGCTAGAGCTCATAATGGAATGGGGACATTATTGTAATACAACTGGCCAGAGCTTTCCAGGATGTTTATTTTAATATCTGATCATCCCGAGTTAGCTTCCATATTTATAGATTCAAAAAAGTCTTATGCTTCTTGCAGGCTTTTTATTAAAGCAAAGTAGGTCCACTGCTCCTGTAACAGGACTAGGTGACTATTTTAAAACGCACCATCCCCTAACCATTTATTTCTTCAGACACAAGAAACAAACATCTGCCCAGACCCTTGATTCAAAGCTGACAGGCAAAAACAGCTGTCTGTAGAATACTCCAGATGTACGAGATACTTCTGTGGTTCTGGTAACTATCCCAAAAGTTACTGTGGCTGCATAGAAAGCAAGCTGTGGAGTCTGATCTTGTTACAAACCGAAGGCAGTCTGGCTTAGATGTTGAGATCAACAGGAACTGCAGTGAGTTGCATAACTGCACTTTAAGAGAATTTCCCAGCCTGAGGAGGGGGGCCAAGGAAGCCCCCCGCCTGCTTTGTGGCAGCTCGAGAAGGAGCAAGGCCAAGCATCTTCTGAATGTTCTGTGTAAATGGGAGAAAGAAAGACAAGGGGGAGAGGGAGGGGGAGAGAGAGAGAGAGAGACGTATATTACTAAAATGTCATATGATTGAAAGAGCTGGCTGAACAATGGCAACACTTATTAACAACACCAAAGATCTCCCACCATCTTCCCACATCGTTTACTTAAGGCAGCGGCAGGCAAAATATGGCCCATGGGCCAGATCTGTCCTACCAGGCAATTTCATCTGGCCCGTGGGCACCCACTAACTGTATCCCACCTAGCCCTTGCTCCCACCCTTGTCCACAGAAGGACCAGGCCCAGCCTGCACAGCTTCTGGGAAGGACTGCTGCGGCCACTGCTGCAGCTGCCAGGGAACCTGCTCGGCTTCCCTGGCATCCAGCAGCTCCATCTCTCTGCTGCAGCATTCGCTCCAAGTAGCAGGTAGGGAGGTGGTAAGGGGAGAGGGAAGGGGAGCTGTAGCTGGGCGGGAGCACAGAGCATGAGGCTGGCAGGACCGTGGAGTGGGCAGGGTGTGGGTGTGAGGGAGGGTGGGGAATTATGGGGACTCCCCCCATGGCACAAAGCCCCTGCTGCCGGTGGAAGCAGCAGGTGGCAGGTGCTCAGGGTCCATGCAAGCGCTGCCACTCTAGCCAGGCCAGCCCGCCTCTATCATGCAGGGCTCCCCATGGTACACATGCAGCTCCTGGCACTCACGCACCACTGGGGGAAGCCCTGCACGATGGAGCCAGCTGCCTTCCCCACCCCCGTCGTGTAGGTGTTGGGACTCCATTGGGAAGCAGGGGGCAGGGCTCCCCTCCACTTCCGCCAGAGTCCTAGGACCTGCATAGCGGGGAAGCAAGGAAGGCAGCTGGGTCTATCGCACAGGGCTTCCCTTGGTGGCACAGGGAGCTGCACTTGCACCGCAGGGAGCACCACGCGATAAAGGGGAGCCAGTCTGGCTGCACTCCTTGCCACCATGTGCAGCACGGGCTGGAGTCACGCGTCACCAGGTGGCAGCGCCTGCACAGGCCATGAGCGCCCCTGCCTGCTGCTGTTGGCAGTAGGGGCTGCGCACCGGGGGGAGGG
>NW_017728907.1:16052555-16104662 GCF_001723895.1 Crocodylus porosus
ACCCACATTCTACCCCCACAACCCCCCCACATATACACCTACCTCAACATATCCGACCTCCCACACACAGCCACACCCTCACAAACTCCACCTCAACCACACCCCACCATACACACACATCCATCTCCCCCACACAACATACAAGTGTAAAACTTTATTTTTGAGTTATTCTGCGATCATCTCTATATATAATACACAAACACAACAAAAATATTTTTTGTAATAAAATTAAAATAAGTTATAGTAGGTGTTTGACTTTTAGTTAGAGGTGCACCGATACATCGGTCCATATCGTATTGGCACCGATAAAAGGAAAACTGACTTTACTGGCAATCGGCCTTTTTTGGTTGATGCGGCCGATAAAGTTGCCGATGAGCGTCATGTGCATGCATGCAGCCGCAACAGCCAGGAGTCCAGCCTGGCAGTGTGGACAGCAGCATCTGGCCAGTAAGTCTGTGGGGGAGAAGGGGGAGGCAGATCGAGGCCCCTGCAGTGAGGAAGGGAGTGGGGCTGGGGCAGGAGCTGCACAGCTGGGGTGGCACAGGACATAGCTGCGGCTCATCTAGGGGGCATGGGGGAGGCGACTTCTGCCACTGAGCATACCCTGATTCATGTGCAGGACGAGGGTAGACTGCCACTGTGTGCTCAGGGCCGGAGGCTGCGCCAGTCTTTCTGGCAGGGGGGCCTGGGCCCAGGCTGCACTTGGGGCAGATGATGGTGTCACTAGGAGTAGGGGTTACAACAAGTTTTGGGTGGCTGTATCCCCTCCCCCCCCGTAAACACACTTCCCAGTGCTGCCACCACCTGCCCTACCCGAGCGCAGCCTGGGCCCACACCCCACTGCTAGGAAGAGGCTGGCAGCCTCTGACCCTGAGTGTGCAGTGGGCAACCCGCCCTCACGTCCTGTACAGATCTACAGGGCACATGCCCCCCATGCCTCCCCCAGAGATATGCACAACAGCAAGAGCCACAGATCCCCTCCCCACCCTCCCCAACAAGCCACGGCTCCATCCCGCCCCAGCTGTGCAGCATCTGCCCCTCCCCCTGCCCCAGCCCCTCTGTCACCACAGGGAACTGTCAAAGGGTGGGGCTAACACTGCAGCCCTTAACAACTCAGCAAAACTCATTAAGTGGCCCTCCAGCCAAAATGATTGCCCACCCCTGGGTTAAGGTGTGTGATATACCTGTATTCAGGCACAAAGGCCAGGAAACAATATAACCCACCCAGTCAAGTCTACTTATGCAACACTCATATCTGCAGTGCGTTTCCCTACCAAACATCTTATTGCTAAAGGAACATTTCAATTTAGGACTGTGGTTCAGTTCCCCCTTCAGCTATATAACCCATTAAACCAGTGGACAGGGACAGGATTCTCGTTGCGGACAGTAGATATTGCATGTTTTGTTTTCTATGCGTAAGCTTTTAAAATTCTCTTTACAATTCCACTTTAAGGCACATGTAGACGTCTGCTCACAGACACAACAGCAGACCTGCTTTACTGTTTCACATTCCTGAAACCAGTGTCAAGAGAAGGTCTCTCCTTGGACCTGAGGATCTGCAAACCAGAAAGAAAGGGTCTGACATAACACAATTAGAACTGGGGCAGTGACTTAGCAACCAGGAAAAGCTGTTGGGTTCAAACCAGAAATCTGGGTATGAACCAAGAACACAGACAGGAACAGGGCAGTATAAACAAGAAAAAACAGTGCAGAAATGGAAACCTAGTAACAAGAAATTTCCTCTTCTGCATTTCTGCTTGTCTGCTGCATTTAAGTATTTGAAAACCCTGATTCAATGCAAACACACTCATGTCTGTGGAACATGAAGGGTGAAAAAATATATCAAGAAACTACATCCATAAATTCATTTAAGACCTACAGCAAAACTCCAAGTTTCAAGGTTTTATGCAAAGCGCTGTTAAAGAAAAGCTACTTAATTTCTTTAGTCACAACACCAGATTGTAGTAGGAGCATGGACTGAAGCAAAGGGCTGCCTCAGTGCAGTGGAGGAGAAACAGGAATGTCTGAACATGCACAGAACAAGAGAGAACAAAAGGACTGCATAACCCCACCACCACCACCACCAGCCCCACTCCCATCCCTACCATGGCTCAGCCCCATGTATTCCAGCTGCTCAGGAAACTCTGACTGCTGGGAGGAGGGATGAGCCTTTTCAGAAGTCTGTCAGGTAGGAACTTGATAGATCCTGACTTTTTCTGCTGAGAAAAACCCATGGGGAATCCCCCACCACACCACCAGAGCTACTAACTCAACTCTGCACACCAAAATTAGGAGTTGCTTTGAGATAGATTCTTCAAGGAAAAGTTCAGCCCACACACAAATTAATGTGTTATAAGCAGGGATCCTAGTTTTCTCCAATTTAAAAAAATCCCCAATTTCAGTTTTTTAAAAAAAGTAACCCCAAATCCACATTTTTCCATAATTAAACTGAAACACCACTACATATGTCTATATATTAGTGGTGTTTCATATTAATCACAGAACAATGTAGATTTAGGGTTACTTTTTTTTAAACTGAAAATTGGGGATTTTTTTTTTAAATCAGAGAAAACCAGGATCTTTTGTTATAAGCAATGAAAAAAGGAAGTGGGTGAAAGGAGAGGGGAAAGGGTGAAAGGGAACATCATTGGCTTTATACCACCTGTTAATGACAAGCACTTTTGATGCAATACAAGTAAAATACACCGTAGTTTAACTGACAGTCAACACTGCTGATGACCCCTTAAGCAGACCAACAGCCCCTGCCTGAATCATATCCTTTGGTGGGGCAACAGCCGGGCAAAGGGCACATTTAGAAGTGTTATGTCACCTTAGAAGCAAGGTATCTGGACAGACAGACAATAATGATATTTAGCTGAGAGAAGCTCCCTCTTGTGGTTTGCTTCTCATCAAGCTCCCTGCACAAGAGATTGACAAACCTCTGCTTTATCAAGAGAGATAACAGCAGGGGGTGCTACAGATTCACAATCAGAATACATTGACAGTTACCTGGGATCTGGGGTTGAAGCATCAAAGCCATGACAGGTCAGGAGCCAAGTAGTACACTGTCCTGACTCTTGTCAACATCAGCACTGACCCCGCATGTCCTAGCTCAGCAATTCCTAATTAGAGGATGCTGCAGGGTGGCATGCAATGTTAGCACTGCTAGGTGTGCAAACATGATTCACACGACAAACTGGGAGATTTCAAACAGAATCCATAGCATCAGAAACATTCTGACCTGTTGCCGTCTTTCCAAATTCTTTGCAACAGAAAAATTGCTCTATTATTTTCCCACTGTCAAAACATGGGTGAAAACTAAGAGTTGGCATTTTCTGAGGGGTTTCTGCATCAAAAAGGTTGAAAACCACTGTTCTAGCTGCTCAGACACTTTGGTTGCTGGGAGTGGGGATGATGAGTGCTAACAGGCATTTAGGCAGACAAACCTAAGCTTACCGAGTTGACAATTAGCTTACTCTAGCCAAGGTTTCTCCGCTTCCAGTTTCCAATCTTCTTTCCATAACTGGAACGAACCTCACAGCATGCTAAATGCAAAATGGCTTTCACCAAACAACTTTGAGAACTAAGATGGCCCTGAACACTAATGCTGGAGCCAGGGATACAGACAGCCTGATCAAATGGGTGTCCATAACACAGAATAGAGAAGCTTGGTCTGCAAGAAAGACTCCATGGGGAAGCACTCAGCAGCCAGGAACAATACTGCATGTTCATGCAGTACAGCCTCTGGCCTATCTGTGTTTCTTTGAATTCTCTCCACTTCACAATCATGACTGAGAGAAAAGATGCCATTTCTGCCTTCTACTTGAAACCCTGAAGAGGCTTCAGAGGAAGGAGGCAACAACTGGGCTCCCTACCCAACCATCAGGACGTGTGGGAAAGTTCACTCTCTCTCTCTCCTTTCCCTGTCTGCAACGGTAATAATAGCTGGCACCCTCTCACACACAGAGCACTCTCGGAGTGAAAAGGCCTAATCTGCAGCTCAGGCTTGTGTGAAAAGGAAATTAAGAACTGGCAAACATCTGAGCAATAAAGGTTTATTAGTTTCCACACAAACAGTACAGGTGAAGGCTCTTAGTGCTTGGGTAAGGGATGAGGGAAGCAGAGGATGTAAACCTGACATTCCTCATCACACTGATTTCAGCAGCAGACTTTCCCAGCAGATTGAGCAGCTCAAGGACCATTAAAAAGCCTCTCCCAGCAGGACTCCTCTCTCCAAACAGGAAGGCAGAAGGAACTACGGACAGGATTTACGTGCCAAAGGGAGATGGGAACAGCGCAAAGGAAGTTACTCATGGCAAGTTGGATACTTCAGGAGATGTTGGCCCCAGGTCACAGACAATATGGATTCCAGCCAGTGCTTGAAGTGTTTATCACCATCCACGTGCCTGAAGACTATTATCCTACAGGCTTCAGTGAAGAATACTTATGCTGTTACTCACCCTCCCCACCATGAAGTAATGTCTTTTTGAATTAGCAACAATTTATCAACTCACTCCCCAAAAACAGTGTTTCTGTTAAACCCAGCAGAGTTCAAACACTAGCATTCTTCACCACATATCCCCCATAAGAACCTGGGAGATACTGTACTTCTTCCCATAAGTCAATTCCAGGGACCCCACATCTTTGGAAGGTCCCTATCAAGGCCACTGCTATTCTGGACATTCAAGGATCCTTCTACCCTGGGCTCCCCAGTTTTCTTCCTTTCAGGGTGTAGTCACAGCTTCAGCTGAGAAGCTCCTTAACAGAGAAGTCACTCACCAGATTCTCTACTTGCTGCCTGGTCCTCTCTGTGAGCAGTGCAGCTCTTCTCACCTGCTGCACAGAAGTGGCAACAGAAACCCTCCCTACCCCACCCCTTCTCCATTCCTCTGGGATAGCAAGGATCTTCAAGACCTGACCCTGCTAGTATATTCTTTAATGTACATAATGAGTCTTGGGTTATGAAACTCATCTATAACACCAAGATCCTGAACATAAAAACATATGCATGGTACCTTTGGTAACCATCTCTCTACTTCCTCCAATTCCCATGCCTCTTCTCACCTCCCACCCATAGGTACTCCCAAGTACTGCAGTGATTTGAAGCTTATTTTAATAGTGATAAAGCCAAAAGCAACCCTAGCAGATTAAAGTAGGCGGCTCCCAGAAGCCCACTTTTAGGCATGAGGGCAGCCCCACCTTGCAGCCAGCTCCAAACATCACTAACTGAAAAGGTGGCCTAGTTCAAAGCTAACAGTCTCCCCGCTAACAGTCTCCCCTAAAAGAAGAGGCAAGCTGCTTTGTCAGGGTCTCACACATTCTACTGCTTTTCCTAGCACAAACTAATAATGCCAAATCCCTAGCAACCCCCTTCACCTTCAAGGCTTCATTTCCCCCTCTACAAGGTTGTGCTAACAACACTTACACAGCCCTGCAACCCATTTTGAGATGTACAAAGCAAATGCACTCAACAATGTTATATACAGCTCAGCAATGTATGTTAGAATATAAAATGGAACAAGTACCTCTTAGTGCTGGGAACAGCATGCATGTCAGCTCTACAAAGGTAGAAATAGGCTTAACAGAGTCTGCAACCTAAGAAGATACTGAGTTGAAACACCCTCTCCAAG
Source organism: Crocodylus porosus (assembly GCF_001723895.1). NCBI lineage: Eukaryota > Metazoa > Chordata > Crocodylia > Crocodylidae > Crocodylus > Crocodylus porosus. The sequence goes on from NW_017728907.1 coordinate 16,058,186, forward strand.
GCAGTGTGGAAGACCCTTCCTGTAATTTTATACTGAAGGCTTGTTCAGGCCCAACCACTTCAACGCCTCTCATAAAAGCTTTTTTGTTCTTGGCCACTCATTTCATTCTTCTGCTACTGTTTCAAATCTAGAAGCCAGAAATGCACAGGACTGAAGTTAACCACAAGATTTTTCTTGGGAACAAAAAAAAAAAAACAACAAAAACCAGCTGCCTTGGGATGTTTAGCAGCTAAAATCCCCAAATTACCCAATTACTGCAGAGCAACCTTACAGTCAGAGCAGTTTAGTTTTGCTTTGACAGCTTACAATCTCCAGGGCCTAAAAGCAAATAATACATGGCTTTCAAAACAGAAAGGCACAGATCCACAGTGTAACAGTTTGATGGCAAGGAGAGTTCCCCCACTATACTGTGCTATCTGCTAAACCAGGGGGTGGCAACCCGCAGCATGCATGCCAGCTCATGGCATGCCAAGGCTTGGCCTACAAGACTTGGGGAAGGGGCCGAGGCTGCACTGCCACAACAAGGATTGGGTTCCTTGTGGCTCCCCAGGTGCAAGCCAACATCTTACAAGTTGAGGTTGAAGCATTTTCTACTCCTACTTCTCCAGGCCCCAAAATATTGCCAACACCGGTGCTGGACCATCAGCGCAGGAAACAGCCTAAAAGCCTCCCAGGGGATGAAAGAAAAACTACAAAAGAACCTAAACAAGCCACTCAATCTTTTCAGCACAGTGCTTGCTGCTCCAGTTTCAGGCTGGGAAAAAACACTGGATGAGAACTGCAATGGCTGACAGCATGCAATAAAAGTCTGTGGAGGTACTGGCTTTAGCCAACCTGTTTGCCTCGCTTCTCTGGGTAGGACTGGATGCACATCTGATCCAATGCAGGTTCTTGCTATGGAAGGAATAGCAAGAACCTGATTCATTAACAGGAGTTTCAAGGATAAAGGAACTGTCCTTCTATTATTAAGCCACATCACCAAGGCCATCCTGACCCCTCTGTCAGAAGCTGGCACAAGTCATTTCCTTTGTTGACCTGCTTAAGGCTAAGTCCCTTGGCACCTTCACAGGAAAAGCAAGAGATCTGCAGGTCAAGGAAATAAGCAGCAAGCATTCAGGAAGTGAATCAAAGCAAGAGGAAAGATAAATATAGAGAAGCAGCCCATTTATTCGCAGCTAAGTGTATCAATATCAACCCAACCCCTATCATCTATTAACCTTTCCTCACTCCCAAGAGAAAATCTGACAAGCAGAATATATTTCCAAAAGCATTTTGAGCCTCACCAGTCTTTGCCAACACTTCATACTTACAGTCACACCTCACAGCTCTTTGTCAGTTTAACTGCTTTTTCACCCATAGTCCTGCCTCAGTGCCTCACAGCTGCTGAAATGCTGGCATCAACAGCTTAGGCAGCACAGGGTTTTCCAAACCACAAAGAAATGCTTTCCATTTTCAAAACTGAAGTTTCTCCTTGTGCCTGAACGGGCTGCAAGGGCTTGTGGAGGATTTGCAGTCCAGAATGGTGTCCTATTGACTTTGTCTAGCATGACTTTTCCCATCAGCCACCATCCTTGAGCATTGGCTCCATCCATCTCCAACTGGGAACAGACTATACTCTAATGGGAAAGGCATGTTTTCAGCTCACCAGAGAGAGGGTAATGACAGAATAAGACACTTCAAGCAAAATGAAGTTTTCATAGATTTCATAGACATTAGGGCTGGAAGGGACCTCGGGAGATCAAAGTTTTGACCCAAGACTCTTCATTTTCAGCTGTATTCTGGATGCAGATTGGCCTTTTAGGGCACTCAGACATAGTTTCATAGTTAGCAGGGTCGGAAGGGATCTGAACAGATCATCAAGTCTGACCCCCTGCCATGGCAGGAAAGAGTACTGGGGTCAAACAACCCCAGCAAGGTGTTCATCTAGCCTCCTCTTATAGACCCCCAAGGTAGCAGCCAGCACCACTTCTCTTGGAAGTTGGTTCCAGATCCTAGCCACCCTGACTGTGAAGTAGCGCCTCCTCTTGTGGAGGCTGAATAGTTTCAGGTCCCGCAGCCTCTCCTCGTAGGGCCTGCCCTGCTGCCCTCTGATCAGGCGAGTGGCCCCCTCTGGACCCTCTCCATGCTGGCCACATCCCTCCTGAAGTGTGGCGCCCAGAACTGGACGCAGTACTCCAGCTGCGGCCTGACCAGTGCCGCATAGAGGGGGAGCATCACCTCCTTGGACCTGCCTGAGATGCATCTGTGGATGCATGACACAGTGCAGTTGGCCTTCCTGACTGCATCTCCACACTTCCGGCCCATGTTCATCTTGGCATCAATGATGACTCCAAGATCCTTTTCTGCCTCTGCACTGACAAGAAGAGAGTTCCCCAGCCTGTAGGTATGGTGCTGGTTCTTCCTTCCCAGGTGCATCACCTTGCACTTGCCAGTATTGAATCCCATCCTATTCTCATCCACCCAACCCTGTAACCTGTAATCTTACAGTAAATGTAAAATGGAAGTATTTTTCCTTCCTGACATTACTGCAGATGTATGTTTTAATAAGTCATTTTCCTTTCCAGGCCTGGAAGTCAGTCAAGTCAGCAACCTGTCTGCTGCGGAAGGCAGATCCTGTCTATCTGCAAAGGTCCTAGGACAGAAGCGATACTATGGCTGAAGCAATTTTCTCTGAATAGGTTCAAGTATCCCAAAGTGCTTCTCGTGGGGTGAGATAAGAGCACATACGATATTACCCTTCCCTGAACCACATTTTCTTGTTAGGTTAAGTTCACAGCAATTGGAGGCTAATATGAAAACTCTCAAACAACTCAAGGTCAAAGACACAATAAACACTGATCAGTAGTCACTTGCTACTTCTTACTAGGTGATAGAAAAAAGCTTTACCCATTCCTCACTCACAGGAAGCAATGCAGCACACTCACCTGCCGGATAGACATAGTGCAGAGTATATAAAGGAAGATAAAGGAGCAGTCAGTGTAATCCTCCCCCAGCAGGTTGCGGTGGGACAAACCCTGAATGTAGGAGAGAGGGATAAAGGGGAGTTTTGCAACCACTCGTCCATCAAATCTGAAAGAGAACAGAGGACTTGATTTGAGATGGTAATCACATATCCCAGTCTAGGGAAGGGCTTCACACTGGAACACCAGAATGAATACCTTAAATGGAAAAGGTTACCAAGACAAAACCCACCACCATATACACCAAGCCAAAAAGACTAACAGACAGGACTAATGCGTGCACAATGTCCACAGGGTTGGCATTACAGCAGCAGCCATCTGATGGACTAGGCAGGCCTGTCAGATGCTGCTTTAGAATGACAAAGAAATAGTGCCTCCTGGAGGTAGATTTATAAGTGACTGGATTGCAGCTCAACCAGCCAAGGCTTTGCAAATCATAGATTAATTTAGCAATCACAATCCTCAAGTATCAACTTCTGCTATTAAAACCCAAATCAAGCAGATTTGTCTCCAGAAAGATGCTAGCATTTAACTCAAGAGCTGGACAACTACCATCCAACTGTAGTGCAGTTACTGTAAATTGATGAACTTTTGCATCTTGAAAATGGAGGCACAGCCAAAAGCAAACCAAAAAACAACTTTCTACTTTTACCAGAGTTGTTATGTGTGTCAGTTATCAAAAGAAATATGTGAGAGTGTCTTGGAGAGCTCCTACAGAAGCAGGGGACACGTTATATTCCTAGATGCCTCTGAAACTCCGTTCTTTGGAAAGTTTTCAATTCCACATTCCAAAAAGCTAGGCAAAGTTTAATGTGGATAGACTGTCAAGAATCTGTTGCTGTACACCCCTCCCAAATCAGCCTACCTCAGGAGGAAATGTGTGCATCATACTTCATCAGCATGTGCTAAATTTGAAGTTATTTTCTCCTCGTGCACTGATTTTCTAACAGGTGTTTTTGGTTTCAAGAATTCCTAAATGAGCCCTCTTTCCTGTGGAGATGCATTCACACAGCTATGGACTTAACACATGCCAATTTTGCTTACATCCTACAAGCAGTTTGGCAGAAGGACTAGGAAAGGATGTTTATCTCTCAGTAATGGCCCCTAGTGTTTTAGACTTGTGTGTTATTGCCACTGTGAGAATGAAGTGCATTGCAGAGGTGGTATGCAGAGGTACTCACTCTCTCTTCAAGCAGATAACCTAAGTTTTAAAGGCTATAATGAGAACATTATCAACTAGTGGTGAAAAGTGCAAAGGTGGGGGGATTCAGAATTGGCTAGAATGAGATGCTAGTAGCAGGAGAGCATCAAGGAGCACAGCAAATTTCTTCAACACATCCCATCTGTCAGGATCCCCAGTCTATATGCAACTGTAGGTCTCCTTACTCCTAGTCAACAACCTGCAAAGAGATTATTCCGTATGACTGTTCACTCAGCTACTGCTCTTCAATGTGATATTTAATCCAACTCTTAGCATTTAATCCAACTTTCCTGATACTCATCCCTCCCATCCCTGGACTGTTACATATCCCATGTTCAATAGCATAGAATAGCAGGGGCTGCCCAGCTAGTTACCATAGTAAGTACAGCTCTCTGAATACACTGCCTGCTGAGCTTTCTGGAGGAGTCAAATACTTGGCCATGGAATTTCTTATATGCATTTATTATCACATAGGAACCCAGCCCAGCCTACGAAGCACATGTCTGAAGGTATAAATACCATATTCTGTTCAAGTGAACCCCCATCGCTATCATCCATAAAGCTGTAAGATAGATAAAGCTGTAAAGCTGAGCTCCTGGTCTCAAGCAGAGGGGAGAAAAGTAGAATAGTGAAGAAGGGGTGACATTTCCAAGTGCAAATTACTGTTTTTTTCCTGCTTTCTGCTGCTTTATCCAGAACACCTGTGAAGAAAGCTAAGTAACAGTAACCTCTCTCATGACTTGAGAGTCCTCCTAGATAAAATGACTTAACAATGCTCTCCCCAAACCACCATGTCAGTTTGTACCTTTGTGTTTAAACCAGTCATTTTAAGGAAAGGTGCTTATTTTAAAATTTGATGGCAGAGAAATCTGAAGTCATCTTCCTGCAGATGTAAAAGCAGAAAAAAAACCCAACAGAATCTTCAGGGGCAGAATGCACCCCTTTATGTCAGTGGATGATAGGCCTGATTCTGTCCCTGACTCCACAACAAGGCTGAAATTGCCCTATAACCAGCTCAAAACAAAGGACTGTCCTTGGCAGAACTTTTCTAGATGCTGGAATTTATGCCTAGACTTTCGCATACATACAGCTGGGCTACATTTCACCTGTAGCAGGACACTAGGAGAGGGAAAACTTGAAGAATTCCTCTCATTTGTACCACAGTAACCATAACAGGCATTATCAACTATGGGATGAGTTCCTGCCCTGAAGTTACATCCCTCTCTCCCCAAAGTACAGTGTCTCCTAAAGCTTTGCATAGGCATCTGGGCTGACTTGCAGCTTAGGAAGTGCCATGGTCAGGTAAGGAAAGTGGATTTATGGATCACATTATAAAGACTGTTGAGCAAAGGGCATTATTAGAACCACAAAAGAAAACAGTGGCAAAAACCACTACAACCAATAAGGAGTTGTAGCTGGCAACATCTCTTATCACCTCCCCCATATAACCAAGCAGAGAGGGACAGAATGATTAATGATCAATTAATGTACTGCAAGCCAGTCCCATGACTGGTAGCATCAGGACTATGGAATGGAATCAATCAGTGCTGTCTTCCCTGGGGTGATGGAAGGGGGGAGCAGTAGTTTTGTAGTCCCACCAAGAAAAATGTAGTTAGCTCTAGCATTGAGCTATTAAAAATAAGAATGTGCAAAGCAAATAATCTGACACTATCTAGACGTATGAAAAAGGTGCCTATCTGAACACTAACCAGCCTACATCAACTCCTTTTTAAGAGTTTTAAATTAACTCACATTCCCATAGGCAATGTGTAGAGGGGGCACATGCCCCCCCTGAGATTGGCCCTCACCGCCTGGAGAGTGGGGAACACTGACCAGTGGCCCCCTGAAAAGCTCCGGTAGCACTTCTGGGGTCGGCAATTGGCCACTGGGGGGAGCCCCCCACCTCTGGTCAGCAATCAGCCACTGGGGGAGCCCTACAGTCAGGAGGCACCAATCCCCCATGTACATTCCTACCTTTTTTCAGTGAGGTTCTTTGAACTGCCCTGAAGTTACACTCCTCACTGTGAGAGCCCTAGGGTCAGCACTGTCACAGAAAATGGAGTGCCATGTACTGCAACACCACAGAGAAGGTGGATGTTTGGGTGCCCGAGAAGGAACAAAAGTCAGGTTGGGGATGCAGCATAAACTTATTCCCTGGTTGTTGTTGTTTTTTTTTTTTTACTGATGACTCCTTTAATTATCTATTACCCTCTATTCTTTAAGCTCCAGATTCATCAGTCAACTGATCTATTTGCATCTCAAAGCTACTGTTTCGGGCTGTTTGCAGCCTCTGGAATACTATTCATTTCAAGGCTGAGCTCACATTCAAGGCTCTTCTGCAACCATGAGGGCTGGAACTATTTTTTTCCTTGAATAAATGCTGATTCCAGGTCTTTTCCAACCTGGGAATACCTGGATCCAGGGAGACTGCCCATATCTAAGGGGTGCTAAGACATTTGGATTGAACAGCACATTGATGCCCAGAAATAAGAAAACAAGAGAGTTGGGCAATTATTGCAATTAAGTACTACACAGGTCTCACCCAGTTTAGCTTGCAGCAGGATAGAATCAAAATGAAGCAACATTTCATCCCTTCTGCAGGTCTTCAATTAATTTCCTTTAAAAATCTTGAAATAATAAAGCCTATCTTGTATCCCCATAGAGAGCCATACAGCAACTGGTACAATACTTCCTGGGCACCTCATCCACCCTGCAGAGAAGATAATATGGCCCCAAGGTGACAGTAGTCCATCAGATGTCTACTGAGCCACTCTGAACTAGTGAAATTCATCCTGGTCATGTTTTCTAGAGCAACAAGCATACTAAAATTGCTGGCAAATTTGGCCTGGAGAGAAGCATTACATGCAATGCTCCATCTTGGAGCTGGGCAGAAATAAAAAGAAAAGGATAACATGTTCACTTTAAAGGCTTTTTTTTAAAAGGCCCCTAAGAGTTGATACTTACATGGAGTTGAACATTCCCATCAGTGCAGTAAAGCAAAAGCCAATTGCAAACATGGACTTCATTCGAACCTGCAACCAGAAAGGTTAAAGCTATCCATTATCAACAGTTTACAGAGGGAAAAATGAGACTAGAAATTAAAACAAAAAAAGGAGAATTCCCACAGTTAGGGAACACGGGCTTAATTTCTTAAGAAAAGGTTTAGTGCAGCATCCTCAGGATCTAAAGAAAAAGCAAACCTTCATCTCAGCCTTTCAGTCTATCTGTGAGGAGATCAGACAGAACTTCTCTGAGAAGTAAAGGCATCTCCTAAGATTGTGAGCAGTCATTAGAGACATCTGGTTGCAAAAAGCCACCATTAGGGCTTACAGGAAGAAGGGAGAACTCAAAGAATTATCCTGTTAACCAAGAGGTGATCAAACCTATGGTAAGCAGGAGGCTGCATAGCCAGCACTGTGGTATAAAAATAATAAAACCTGGGGCTTACCTGAAAAGTTGGGTGAACAAATGGAAGTCATGAATACCAATTCTATTCTGGAGTCACCATGAAGAAGCATTACCAGGAGTGACTAGGAATAATGGGAACAAGCTGGCAGAGGGTAGATTTAAGCTAGATATCAGGAGGTGCTACTTCACGGTCAGGGCAGCTAGGATCTGGAACCAACTTCCAAGAGAAGTGGTGCTGGCTCCTACCCTGGAGGTCTTTAAGAGGAGGCTAGATGTACACTTTGCTGGGATAGTTTGACCCCAGTACTCTTTCCTGCCATGGCAGGGGCCCAGACTCGATTATCTGCTCAGGTCCCTTCCGACCCTACAAACTACGAAACTAAGTAGAGGTTGGAAGCAGTAAATGCATGAGGTTTAGTGGGGTAATTAGTGCAGAATTCTATGGGCCATGCAAAAGCCCACAGTTGTTAGAGGTACAACCCATACAGACATGCTATTATGAACAGTAGTCATCTGTACTCCACGGGATGGCAATTAAGGATCATCCTACAGCTCCTGGAATTGGGAACTGCCCTTAATTCACAGTTTTCTTACCATAGACAAGTCCCTATTGTTGTTTTTCAGTTTTTCTTCTTGCCTCTCTGAAAAGTAATGAAGAACAGAGGTTATTGTAGGCCACGCCAATCCAAAACCCAGAGAGGTTTCACTTCCAAGAAAGCTCAGGTTTCCTGCTCTTTAAGGCAACAGTAGTTCCAAGACAGTCTGCCTATGTATGCAGACATTACAGACTGATGAACAATTGGCTTCAGGCAATCAGAGCAACATGCAGCACAGCAGGCATTAAAAAATACCATAGGAAGGCTAGAGTCAAACCTTGAGCCCTTCTGAAGGCAATGTGCAGAATTTCAAGACTGCCGATTCAGACAAAAGGTACCACAATATAAGAACATAGCTAAAAATATTACCTCTGTATTGCATATCTGACGGAGTGTCAACCCGATTAGAATTTTTACGGGAACAGTCCCAACCACAGTAAAATGTACTAAGTTAACAAGGATTTTATCATGAAGGTGTTAATGGCAACTTAAAATTTTAAATTACTCCGAGAGCTGCTCTTACATGATTAAAATCCTACTGTTTGTGCTTAATGAATTGGGCACATCTCAAAAACTCTTCACAGAAGAACGACATTCTCTCTCACCCATTTCTAGCATGTGACAAAGCAGCTTGTTGCCCACAGAAGCTCATGCCTCTCTGATCTAGTCAGTCTGTAAGGTGCCACCAGCTCTATCTTCCACCTAAATTTTCTCTGGAATATTTAAGTAAAACACTATTAACCTGTTACAAAAAACATTTTTTTGAAACATTGTTTACCCTTCCAAAAAAGATACCACAAACTCCAAACTTTGGAATCAAATGGGCCACATCAAAATTTTAGAGGGAGTTATTTGCTACCCTTGTTCAGAAGAGCTGCCTTAAGTTACGCCAAGATTACTCAATGGAACAATGATGTTTTTTCATATCTACTTCTGATACCACATCCCCTTACCAGCTTTGCTCCACTCAGATATACCACATAGATCTAGAAGACTAGTCTATGCAAGCAGGGAATATGGAGCTTTAATATGGATGGGAACACCAAGAAAAATTGAAGGGGCAAGAAAGAAAAGACGCTGGAGAAGGACAGTGGGTATTTTTCCCCTCAAGCATCAGAACAAAAGACTTCTATAGCATGGCTCTTTTGTGGGGTAGCTACACCAAGGGAGCCTTTTAAATGCTAAAGTTAAAAGTTCTTAAATACAGGGAGCTGTAACGGAAAGTGTTAACTGAAATAATAGCAACACCTTTATTGAATGCTTATGAATAATGCTACAATTTTAGTACAATAACTATTAATGAATTTCACAGCAGAACTGTGGGCTAAACAGTATCTACAGAATAGTTACTAATTCATGTAGTTTTCAGTATGCTGCCAAACCTCAGAACCAAGCAAAACCTACAAGTTCATTTTCCTACAGAGGTGTGTTGCCTCACATAAGCTATAGTTTGGGAGTTACCGGACACATTTTTAGAGAAGAACACCTCTGGATGAACTACACTCCTTATTAGGCAATGCAGTCTCCCATCTGAATGTACCATGGGGTGGTAGGGCAAATTAAACTACATAAAATGATTTACTAAATTAGATACAATTTTCCAAGATTTCAGTTTTTTCCAAGTGCAGTTTCTGAGATGTGCATAACTGCAACAACAAAACCACAGTCTTGCCAATAACCACCCCCCCACCTGCTTTTAGTTCCTTGGGACTTATTGGAACTTAGATATACTAGGCCTGGAAAGACATTATCATTAACGATACACCATGTTTCTGCAATACTCCAATCCAGAAACACTGTGGGTATACATCTACACCTCAGCCTTGGTGCCACTGAACATGACCAGTCCTACTTGTGCCGCTGCCCCCCACCCCCGTGCCGCCCCCTCCCCCAGCATGTGCCCGACCTGGGAATGCAGCTCTGAAGCCCCTCTGGGGTGCCCCAATTTGTATACTCAAACATGTCATACAGATCTTGAGAGTGACTGCAGAAAGGCACATAGAAGGCTTCACAGCTGCCTTTTTGAGGTATCAAAATTATATGAAGCTGGAGTTGAAGTCCAAAGTGTACATTAGTAACTTAAGGGTAAAGAAAAGAAACAACAAAAAATAAAAGTATCCAACTAATGGCAAAAATAAAATTAAACATAGAAGCACAAATTCAGTCCAAATACCCTTAACCATGTCATAAAGAAAAGAATATTAAAATCTGACTTCGAAAAAATAGGTTTCATACTAGGCTTGGACCCAAACTTCAATATAACATTATTCCATGGTGACTACACTGCAGCCACAAGCTCTGAGGAATAGTGGCTGGTAACAGTTGAGGCTATAGGGGCAGATCAGGGAATCAAGTAAGACGTTCTGGGCAACAAATAGTATGTGTCGGAATACCAGTGCTACTGTGTTTGTCTAAACTCAGTCTAGGCAGCACAGAAACTAGGTTTCCTTGTGATATACTCTTAATAGTCCCAGGGAAAAAGGAAAAAGTTGGGAGTGAAGATACTCCATCTTCATTTCTGGAGTATCACACATCTCCTACAGTTCTTACCTATTTTCTTTTTTTGCTGTCGGCCTGCTGATTCAGTTATTGTTTCCTTCTTCTTCTCCACTGCAAAGTGCAAGGAAAATATTGAATCACTTTCACATAACCAATGGAATTAAGTTACTGACCATTTTCCTTTCCCAGATGGAAATATAACCAAAACCTCCAAAATAGAGGCAGGAAGAGAAAGGAAGTAAGCCGATACTGACACTGTAGTAGTTAGTATCTAACCTATCACACAACTATCATAAGTGGTTAGTAGGACCATGAAGACCAGGAAGCTATTGTAAGCACTGATCCTAGATGAGGGACAGGGAAATTTCAAAACACCAAACTTTAAAGCTGACCAGAGACAAGCTCATTACACTGTTAACCAAGTGATCAAGTACCATTTTGGCTCCAACAGCCTTGGCTGATTTGTCATAATGAGTTGTACTTTTGATTCAGCAAGCGTGATGAAAAGAGCTTTACAAGGAAAGCTCTGACCCCAGCCAACTACAGTGGGAAGTAAAACACAAGGTGGCCTGTGTTCTTTTATATCCCCTTTTTGTAGGCAGGCATTCCCAGGTGAAGTGCTGCCCCAGCAGCCCGACACAACCTGTTCCATTCTTGTTCATCTTCCATTTAGGACCAAAACGTTTTCAAAATCTTAAAGTACAACCACCCCAAAATAAATGGCAAGTCTAAATTTAGTTACAACAGCCACCAGAAAGCCAGCCTAGACAGGAGACTCCAAAGACATCTGCAAGCAGCATGCAGTATTACTGCAGGCAAAGTCAACAGATGTTCACAAAGCTGAGAGCTGACCTGATGAGTTTATGCTGTGACCCGCAACTGTGCTTTTCAAACTACAAATGGAATTGTAATTGTAGCATATGGGTTTTGGACATGTATTTATTCAAATTTTAGGGAACGTATTGCTCTTGATCCATATGTAAAGACTTCCCAAAGCTTTGGTGAAAAACTCTATAATTTGAAGGCACCCTTGCCCAACATTCTCAGAAAGCAAAAGCCAAGTTTTAGTTTAAGGCTTATCTAGCCAACTTTGTGATATTAAGATAGGTAGATGAAGGCATGGAGTGCAGCCTAATGAGCAATAAGGGCCCACTTTGAATCACATACTGGTTCCTTGCATATCTTAGCATTTTTACTTTACCAATAAACCCCATTATTGACCCTGGTTGGCTCTACAGAATCAGCTTTAGAAGCTTAGGCACCAAAGATTTCTTCCTTACATTTCACTTACATCTCACTTACACTTCAGATACCAACTCCATTTTCGCATCAGAATCATTAACCCAGGTGATAGCCGAAGCCAAATCTGTAATGCTGGAAGGGTGGGTTGGCATGCAACAGAAAACAATGTTGCAACCTATAAGCCAATCATACAGTATTGCAAAGAAGTACCAACTAAAGGTACACTGATACATTGGTCCGATATTGGATCAGTACTGAGATAAAGAAAATTGGCTGCATTGGAAATTGGCCTGATGGGACCGATAATTTGGTCAATAAATGCCTGTGCATGCATGCAGCCATGGCGCAGCACGCAGGCAGCTACGAGCAGAGTCCTGCAGCATGGAGAGCTGCGTGCAGCTGGTAAGTCCATTGTGGTGGAAGAGGAGGGGGGAAGGAAGGGATGTAGGGGGGTGCAGATCAAGGACCCCCATGGTGAAGGAGAGAGTTGGCAGGGGCTGCCCAGCCAAGACAGGGCAGGGGATGGAGCTGTGGCTCATCAGAGGGAGGGGGGGCACTCCTGCTGCTGCACGCACCTCAGGAGTCCCGGGAGTGGGGCATGCAGTATGTGCCCCCAGATCAGCACAGGGTGAAAAGAGGTGTGCGAGCTGCAGCTGTGGGCTGCAGCCGGGGCAGCATCAGGCTCTTCTTGGTTGGGCCAGGGCTTGGGGCGGGGGCTACAGAGGGGGCTGCAGTCACCCCAAATTTTGCCATAGCTGTGCTCCCAGTGCTGCCACCACTGTGTGCCCAGCACAGCCCCAGCTCAACACCCCATCCCCACCCACACACCAGGAAGAACTGGGGCTGCGTCAGGTGTGCAGCAGCAGTGCTGGGAGCAGGGCGACAGCAAAATTTAGGGTGGCTGCAGCCCCCTTCCTAGTGCTGCCGGTCCCCATTCTGAGACCCACCCCCTCCAAGAAGAGCCCAGCGCAACCCTGGCTCCAGCCCACAGCAGCAACCCACCCCAAGCAGATCCAGATGGCAACACCCCCATGCCCTCCTGGGGTGTACGCAGCACCAGAAGCTGCCCTCCCCCACCCCCAATAAGCTCCATCCCGCACACTGCCCTGTCATGGTGGAACGGCACCTGCCACTGCCCCCTCCCTCCCTCACTGCAGGGGACCTTGATCTGCCCCCATTCACCCCTTCCCTCCCCATTCCCCATCCACCACAACGGACTTACCAGCTGCATGCAGCTGTACTGGAAATTGGATCGGAATCAGCCAATATGCCTCCTTAAAAATCGGCTATTGGTATTCGCCCCCAAAATCTCTATTAGTACACCCCTGGTACCAACCCAGGCACACGTATTCATCTGCTCCTAATGTACTGAAGGGGTTACAAGTGAGGTGTACTAGTCAATAAAACAACTATTCCTCAAGTGAACAGACCAGGAGCTTATGCAAGTTTGCTCAGCAAGGCCATGGGAAGAATATAAACCCCTGAACAATACAATTTCTTCAGAAGTTATTGTCATTGCAGCCACACTCCAAGATCATGCAACTTTACCACTGCCACATTACCAGACTTACACCTTGCAACCTTTGCATGATCAGTTCTGAGGCAGGCTTGTGTGATTTAGCACAAGTATGTTTATGGAGAAAAATTCAGGAAGGCATTATAATAGCCAACTTTTCTACCTTTAAGACATACTGCAAGTCTGATTTGTTTTCTCAAGCCACAAGAGATTGATAAGACTGGCAGGAGCACTTACTAATCTCAAATGTGGTTTTTCCTGGTATGGATATGGAGATTAATGGTGGCGGGGCAGTCTATTTCACAGATTCTCTATTCAAGAGTTGCTACTGCCTGACTAGGACCACACAAGTGCTCCTTTTTAAAAGGATGCATAGATAATCTTTAACAAACACTAATCAACTCTGAAATTTTACCTCATGCATTTTGTTCTCACATTTCCCTCTAGATATCATAACTACAAAATTAGCAACTAGTTACCACCTGCATATATGTCCCAACTTGACCACAGCTTTGAGATAACCTTGAAACACTGCAAGTCTTTCTACGACTCTCAAGTAATCAGAGATTAGTTCATACCAGTTTCTTGCCTATCTCACAGCATCCAAGACAGCAGCTGTACAGAGAAACAAAATAATTCTGTTTACCTAAAGTCCTCACTGATTCAGTGTAATGTTTTCATCTGTCTGTTCCTATACAGCTATAAATTACAGCAGTTTGACTCCATTTATACCAGTGTAAGACCAGCCAGACAAAATGGCTACAGTAGTTCAGCAGACATGCTTCTGAGCAGCAAATCACTGTTCCCTGGCCCATCTTTAATAAAATTTAATTATACATCTGTCCACTGCCTAAAACATTACTATTAATCTTCTGCTGGAATGTTAGTTACTTTGTTAACTTACAGTCCTGGGCCTATGCCTTCCCTCTAGACTTTTGCCAGAACTCCATCAGCTGGGGTCTAAAGAGCTGCAATCCCATGGAAATCCAAGAGAAGCTCCTGGTATTGACAGCTACATCAACAGGCCTGCCCATTTATTAGTAAGGCTTGATTCACACAGGGGAGGCCTGGAATAAACAATACCAGCAAAATACACAATTGTGTTAGATTAATCTGTGTCCACATTTTGCCTTTCCATGACTGTAAAACACTCATGGGGCAGACATGAACCGTATTTCATCCATGGCTATTCTGCTTTCTCTAGGATTCTGTCTACATGGGAAAGGTTCTGCAAAGCAAGGCAGAGTGTGAATTCTGCAGTAGATCCACTGTGGAAGCAAGCCCTTACTGAGGGAACTAGCATAGAGTATGTATAGGGCAAGCTTGAAAGCTCAGCTCACTTAACTTGGTGCTTTGGCTCCCCACCATTAACTTCTATTTTGTGCCTTATGATTCCTTGCTCTCTTCTTCCCTCCATTTCCATCACTCATTTCCTTTCCCCCTCTTACTGCACTGGAGTCACCTCTCCATTCATTTCCTAGTCTCTTTGAGTCCTCCCTAGATAAAGAAGATGCACCAGAATAACTACAATCCATTTGCAGACAGAGGTAGTTAGCAATATTAGTCTAGAGACAGGCAGAAGACAGGGTAGAATGGCACCTTCTAGACTAAGTAATTCAGACAGGTGTAAGCTTTCACTACCAATAGTTTACTTCATCAGAGGCTATGAATCAAAGCATCTGTAAGGTGCCAGCCTTCTCCAAACCATTTCAAAAACAGGTTTTTCATTTGCACTGGTGCAACTTCTGTATGTTGGTCTCAACTGAATCAAGATGTTTACCTCCCCACAGAACAGAACTACACTGTCCATGCTGTCAGGTCCTCAAGAACTCTAGGGTGAAGCGAAGAATCCTACAAGCAAAAAGGACACAAGGAACATCTTGCAGAAAGAAGACCCTAATGTGAAAGCTCCTGAAGCAGGACAGGATGAGCAAATAAGTAGCAGCACATTATTGATTTAAAAGGCACTTACATTTTTTGCTCTGTTTTTCCACTTCAGCTTTTAGTCTTTTGTATTTGTCTGTTCTGTAAACTAGCACCCATGTTATACCTGGAAAAAAAAAAAAAAAAATCACACAAAATCAGTAGGTAGGTTAAATGCTCTTAAGACAAATACAAATGACTGTTACTTTTGCAATGACTTGGTGAAGTCTATGCAAAGCACACTGCAACACAGTAAAATAGAACCCTGTAAAACACCATGGAGCCACTCAGCTGTTCTCCTTTAAGCTTTCCTTTTCTATGATGCCTTCAAAAACTTAAGTTAAGCTGGTGCACTGAAACTGCCAGCAATCCTGCTGACTGAGACAGTCTCTCTTTTTTTTCTGCTCCCCATTTATCCATATTCCCTGTGCTCTCCATATTCACCCGTTTCCTGTTTTCAATTCTACATTTTTGGAGCAGGGAGTTGTACGCATCTTTTTATTTCCTCTTTTCACTTTTCACTGCAAAAAGGAGCAATGGAACAGGCTAAGAGTTCCTTCACAATACACCAACACAAATAATTATAAATTGTAGGGCACAGAAATAGAGATATGTAGGGAAGAGATCTAAGATCATCCAGCCTACCCCTTGCACTGAGGCACAATAAATCATACTTATGCCATACCTTGCAGGTATTTGTCTAAAGTAGGTGGCATAGCCTGTGGGCTAGATCTAGCTTGTGGAGGTCCCTACAGATCCAGAAGTCTGTGAGGGGCAGGGAAGTGATGGCAGTGTTAACTGTCACAGCTTTGGGTGATGCCACTATTCCCCGATGCCAAATTTCTAGACCTCCCAGCAATCCTCAACAGTCATGGGGAGCCCCATGGACCAAATGACTGGCTCATGCACCAGCATGCAGGGGTGTCTTACAGCTGGATCTGCTGTGTAGGGTCTGGGCCAGCATGCAGGATAGCTCTGAAGCTGGATCTGGTGCATAGGGCTGGTCTGGCACACCAAGTCACACCTACGGACCAACCCTGCACTGTATCCAGCCTGCAAACCAACTCTATTCACAGGATCCAGCTTGTGGTCTGATCCCATACTATTCATCCAACATGCAGGGCTAGATGGGTTGAGCGCTACTGGTATAAAGTGCTCTTAACACCTCCTGGAAAGGAGATTCCACAACTTACAGGCAGCCTGCTCCAGTCCTTCACCACCAAAACTATTATAAAGGGTTTTTTTCTTAATATTAACATGAAATTAACTTCCTTTTCTCCTTCCTCTAGAGCCTACGTAGAACAATTGCTCATAGTCCTCTTCTATAGTGACCTTTTAAATTTTGGAAGATTTATGTTTTACCCTTTCTTCTCTCCAGATTAAGAGAAACCCAGTTCCTTAAAACTGTCCTCTTAAGTTATGCTTTCTAAACCTCTTGACATTGTTCTAAGAAAAGCATAGGGAAATGAGTTCAGAGGAAAACAAAGTGTGGACATATGATTCTCCTGTTAATACAAACCAAAATGAGATTCCGCTTTTTTGCAAATGCATTACATTATTGACTCATTTCATCTTGAAATCTATTTTACAGAGCTTTTACTGTCATACTTCAGACAAGATAGTTATTTCTCATTCTGCATTTGTACATTTGATTTTTTTTTCTCCACTTGAAAGTCTTTTTATTTAATTCTACCCTGCCATTTTTAAACCATCTTTTCAATTTGCCAGGGTTATTTTGAATTCTGATCCTGTCCTCCCAGATACTTGCAATTCCCCCACCTGCATACTATCATTTTCAAATTGCACAGGAGTAGTCCTATTCATCCTCCAAATCATACATGAAAATACTGAAAACTGGACACAGGACAAACCCTTGTCAGACCCCACATCAAACATCTTCCCAGTTTGATAGTGAACCAGTGATAACTACTCTGATAGTGATTCTTTTCAAACAGCTGTGCACTCACACTACAGCAATTCCATCTATACCAGAATCCCCTAGTTTGCTTATGAGAATGTTACGTGAAAGTCTTAAAAGCCTTACTGAAGATAAGAGGCATCACATTTTCTGCACCCCACTTATCCATGAGACCAGTTACTCAGTCACAAAAAAACTGAACTAGTTTGACACAACCTCTACTTGACACAGCATACTGTCATCTTATCTTCTATTTGTAAATGTATTGACCGATGATGTGTTCCAGAATCTCTCCAGGAATCTAAACTGGACTCAGTGATCTAGATCTCCCACCTTCTTTTTTAAAGAGGAAGATACTATATTCATTCTTCCCCAGTTCTCTGGGACACACCTATCCTTAATGAGTTTTCAAAAACAGCTGCTAACTTGTTCACAGCTTACTGCAAATAGTTCCTTACAAAATGCAGTGAATTTCTTCAGGCTTAAACACTCCTTAAGTGAATTTAGATGTGTTCATGTTGTTCTTTCCCTATTTTGGGATGCAAGCTTTCTCCTTACTAACTTTTATTCTGTAAGGTCACAATTTTATTTTTCTGTGGGAAGAGCAAAGCAAGGAAAACACTGAATTACAGTTTTCTCTGCCTTTGCTATTATGAACACTTCTTCCCCATTTCGTAATGGACCTATCCATTGCTTTGGTTCCCTGGCTCTCAGAACATCTTGGGCATTACTTCTCAACCTTTTTTGTAACAAGACCAATCTGCAAACATTGATGACCAGTCCCAACTCTGTAAATAGATTAGGTAGAAAACAGCCCCCCAGCCCTGCTGATGCCCCTCACTCCTGACCTGCTGCCCCTCTCCCCTTATGTGTGGGACATGAGGGGGCCCTATACAACCCCTCACAGGCTGGAACTCTGCCAGCCTGCAAGGAAAAAGCCAGTTTCCCAGCAATTTCTCCTTTAAAGAAAACTCCATTTTAAAAAGTTTGTCTGCCACCCTTTCATACATTCTTGTGATGCACTTTTGTGTCATGACCTGCAGGTTGAGAAACGCTGCTCTAGAGCAGTGGTCTCCAAACTTTTTTGATCGCGCACCCCATCAGTAAAAAAATTTTGAGCACACCCCCCCAATACGTGTCGCAATATGCTGAAAGCAAATGAATGAGTGAACTGTCAACCCCTCTGCGTTGTGGAACTCTCACTACTTCCTCAGGATACCTCACGTACCATACGTGACATGTGACCATCTAACATACCGACTGAGTGAAGTGCCAGCATCAATCTGTATA
Organism: Crocodylus porosus; assembly: GCF_001723895.1. NCBI lineage: Eukaryota > Metazoa > Chordata > Crocodylia > Crocodylidae > Crocodylus > Crocodylus porosus. Next base: position 16,076,739 of record NW_017728907.1, read on the forward strand.
TTAAGTATTAGTAATACTTAATTTTTCTTATTTAGATAAAAATAAATATAAATAGAAGTTCTAATATTTTCTTTCCGCAGTCCAATGCATCATCTTGTGCACCCCACTTTGGAGACCACTGCTCTAGGGAACACCCGCTTCCTGCCTTGTGCGTCCCTGAAAAGGTGTGACATTTCAGACCTCGCCCTTTCCACCCTGGGGACCTGCTACATATTCCAATGAAACCAGGATAGAAGCCAGCTCTAGACTTGTTACACGTTTGCAAGCACTAACTTTACAGCTGGTTGGCATTTTGGATAGCTTGAGACCTTTTTATGGTGCAAGAAGTACTCTGCATATGTGACCTGCCTGCATTTACTGCACAACTGACCCACGAATAGCGCAGTAAGTGTAACATGTAGCAGAGGCCTTAATCACGCGCCCTAACTCGCTCGGCGCCCGGCCCCGCCGGCCTGCTGGACCGGAAATGGGGCAGAGTCGGGGAACGCGGAGCCAGACACAGAGCTGCAGCGGGCACCGACGCACGGAGCGCCGCAGCCCCTGCCAGGAGCCGGACCGGCGCGGCGCGCTCACCCTCGGCCAGCAGCGCGGTGCACACGGAGATGAAGACGATGAGGAGCGTGTCAGCAAACATGGTGCTCATGGTGCCCCAAACCCGGAAGACACCCCGGCCGGAAGCAGGCACTCACATGCCGTGCAGTAGCCGGCTCCGCGCTCCGGAAGTCAGTGGCGCTCACTTCCGGCAACAAAACAGGGCCGCCCAATCGGACGCCCGCGTCCGTCCAGGGTGCAGGGCCGAACAGGCGGTGCTGGTTGGTCGAGGTGCGCACCCAGAATGACGCGTGAAGGGTTCTGAGCTGTCGGCTAAAGCTCCGCCCCCTTTCCCCGGCCCGGGCAGAGCGGGGGGGCGGATCAGGGTTCGCACCGCGGCTGGGCCCGACCCCAGCGCTTTGTCAGTCCCGGCCCCGGCCCCGGCCCTGGCCCTTGTTCCTGCCTTGGCCCTGGTGGCCAAGAGGAGCAGAAGGAGGCTTCTGAGCCGCAAGCCAAGGCCGGTCCCTGCAGGATGAGTGTCCACCCTCAGTGCCAGGCCCCTGAGCGCCCCCGGACACCGCAGCCTGTGGGCCTGGCTCGTCACATGCCTCCCGGGCCGCATCCCTGCTGCCTTGCAGTGCTAGGGGCCCCAGGGCCCAAAGCATGTATGAAAACGAATCCAAACCCGCCCCCCACACCCCACCCCAACCCTTGGGTACGAGCCGAGGTGGGGCTCTGGGTGTTGGCACATCCGCCCTTGGGGTGGCATAAAGAAGTTAGTCCAGCGTCCCCTTCAGGTGTAGAGGAGCCGTATCCCCGTTTTACAGGTAGAAAATTGAGGCTAAGAAGCGAAGAGCCTTGCCTCAGGTCTCATAGGAAGTCAGTGGCAGAAATGGGGCCTCCTGAGCTGTACCCTGACCACCAGACTGTGCTGCTGCTTCAAAGGCTGAACGATTTGTTGCGTCCTCAGACAACATGAAAATCAGGAGTCTTTACCCACACCCGTGATGCAGCGGTATCAAGGTAAGAGGCGGTCAACGCTGATTATGATATTCTTATTTCTTCAAGAAGGGGTTGTTATGTGCATTACATTTTCTGGTCATGTCGGAGTGACCATGTAGCCATGATGGTCCAGAAACTATACCAGAGGCAAGGGTGTCCTAGAGTGGTATTTTTTATTGGAGCAGGGTTGTCAAGATCCAGCCTCTGGGGCTGCTCTTGCATCCCGGAGTCACCCATAGGCAGCAATGCAGGTCATGCTGGATGGCTGCTCCAAGGCCATGCTGCGCAGCCCTGTAGCAATGGTGACAGCTCCAGAAATGTGCTGCATGGCCCTGGAGCAACCAGAGCCAGATCCAACGGTGCACTACATCCACTCTGGCCATTCCAGGACATGCAGTGGATCCAGGATGTGCACCAATCTGTTTGATACTTGTGCAGTAGAGTTAGACAGCCTTTCAAATGAAACATTTTTCATTAGGTCTGACCAGTACAAGCCAAGCGATCTTTTTTTCACTATACTGTGCTTGGCTTGTATTGATCAGACTTCAGAAGCTTGTCTGACTTCATCCCAGTTATGCTGTTGGTCCAATAAAAGGTATCATCCTAAGAAATCCTTGCCTGTTACACTTTGTAGCGTTTTGTCTGGTTCATTTTAAGTAACACAAGTCATGATTCCTGTTTCTGCATGCATTCCTGTTTCAAATTTTCACTTTCCTAGTTTAAGCCTCTCACCTCTACATGTATTGCCATTAGTTCTCTGTTAGCTGCATCAGAGATGCTTTGTATTTTAAACTGATTCTGCCAACTCCAATTTTGTTGCATTTCTTTAAAGTTTGTTGATGCCTTTCTGATAATTTGTGCCCTGCCCCCTCCCCCCCCCATACTTCAGGTGTGGTCACACAAGAACTGTGTGTTAATTACCCTACTGTGAAATGCTTCTTTTGTGCATGTTGACCCAAATTTCCCTGGCCTTTACACCAAGTCACAAAGCAAACTCATATCTTATCAGCTCTCAGTTTCTTATTTGCTTTTTAGATTTCTCTTTCCCTTTGGATATTGCTATAAATTATTATTCTCTCAGTATACTAACATTTATTTTTCTAAACTGGACCTAATGCTATTGTCCTATTCCTACATATCTATCATGCAGAGCCCCATCATTTGGCCCCTGGTGATGCCTCTGGATCTGAGTTGACCCACATACTGCACAACACCTATTTTGATTTGTGTACCATGCATCCCAGACTGGCCGGAGCAAGCACTGTATGCAGTGCACAACCTAGACTGGCTGAGGGAGGGCCTTGCACATGTTGCAAATCCTGGACCAGCCAAAGCAAGTGCTACATGAATGCAGTGCAGGTCCCAGAGCAGGCACCACAGGTGCTGGATCTGGCATATGGGAGGGAAGGGGGGTCTGTGGGCCCAGTCCAGCTTCTGAACTTTCCCCATGACACTCATTTAGAGACGCAGATGAGTTTCACATCCCTTATCTAATTTCTCTAAGGTCCCAATCCAAAGTCTGCTTATGTCATTGTAACTTCAGTGAGCTTTTTTTCAGACCTCAGATCTTTTTTCATTATTTCTCTGTGCTTCCTGGTATGTACAGTTCTTCCCAGTTCGGTGTTGCATAATAGGTTCACCAGCATGCTCTTTATCCTGTTTCCAGATTAATGAGGAAGTTAAATAAAACTAGACCTAATACAACCTATGAAAATCCTCCCCCATCTAAGTCCAGTACTCTCTGTCATTACTGGTTGTTTACAGTCCTTCACCCAGTTTCCAGTCCTCATGACAGTTCCTGTTCAAGCCAACTTGAACTAATTTCAAGAGTAAGATTCATAAGGCAGTATCACATGCCTTAATGAAAATCAAATACAACATAGCTACCTCATCCATTAACTGTGGGCTAGATTGTGATTTGGAATATGCATTTGCAGGCTGGTGCAATGGGTGGGAACAAGTGCTTGCATTATATCCTAGAAGAGGTAGCTGGACATTGGGTCTGTGCACACAAAGGTAAACAAATACTGGAGGCCAATTATTCCTTTCTTGTAGCAGCTGGAGAGACGAGGGCAGGGTGCGGGAGGAGCTTTGAGCTTGCCTTTTCAGGCACTGGTCAGTGCAGCTGAGCCATCTGGGAATTAAAACAATATGCTGGTGGTATAGGTTTCCAGCAAACAAATACTCCTGGGGAAGTGGGTAGCCAAGAAAAGTACCCTATGAGGGTATCTTTGAATCGGATTGCCTTCTGAGACACTCTGCTACCAGTCCTTGCTCAGAGGTGTATCTGGAGACACAATCTATTTTTTGGATCTAGATTCTAGTGGTTCTGCTACCTTCATTCTTGTTATGGAAGAGGCCTAATAAAGTCTAGTATACTATTGCCAAACAAGGTGCTAGACACTATGAAGAATGGCAATAGAATATAATACTAAATAATACTGTACTCATAACAAGGACATATATTTAAGCCAGATGACATGCAACCTGCAGAGGTGAGTAAGGGAGCAAAAAATAAGTTGCCTTTATGACCGTGGACCAGCCTAAGCATAACTATCTGTTCTCCTTCCTGAAAATGTGGGCATTAAGACAGGGGTGGGCAAAATGTGGCCTGTGGGTCAAATCCAGCCAGCAAGGGATTTTATCCACTCACAGTGGGTCCCTCAGCCCTGTCCAACCCAGGCTTGGGGGGCAGCCTGGGCCATAGTGCATGCGGCCAGTCCTGGGTGAGGGACCACGAAGGCTGGAGTGGCACAGTGGCCAGACTTAGCTTTCTTGCAGCCCTGGTGGCAGCAGCTCCTTCTAACTGCCACTGTCTGTGTCACCGCTGCTGCCAGCCCCACTGCCTGCACCCTGGCCCATCTGTCCCACACCCATTGCCAGGGGCATAGGGCAGAGTGATTGGGTGGGTCTCCATAGAGACTGGCCCAGGCCTTCAGTTTGCAACAGCTCACTAGAACTCCCTAAATGGTCCTCCAGCCCAACTAATTGCCCAGCCCTGTACTAAGAGAAGGGCAATGGGCAGTGCCACTCTGCTCCCATTAGGGGATGTAGCAGCGCAGGCCTGGGCCAAGATATATTTCTCCTTTCCCCTGGTCCTGCAGGGTTCATGGTAGATTCAAAACTGACTCCTTTTCTCATGCAGTGTGTATGCTTTATGACCTCAACTTACCTTTTTGTTATGCGCATGTGTTATAGGATCAAACTTTACAAACATTCCTTTATCTGCTGTTTATCTTCAGCCGTCTTGGATCTTCTCCTTAGTACTACACATGTGAGCAGAGTTGTCCCTAGGGGTGTGCGGGATATCAGCCTGTGCAGGGCCTGGGGAGGTGGGATGCAAGGGAGCGGCCAGAGCTGGCTGTGGCAGGGCCTATATGGCACTGTCTGTGGGGCCCTCTAAAGCATGGGGCCCAGGACAGTCCCCCCAATTCACTACCCACCCCCCCGGAATGGCTCTGCATGTGAGTGTTTTAGGGACTGTGCTTCAAAAATTAAGCTACTGTTAAAAAGCAGCATATTTATTGAATCAAGAGATCAGAGATAATGCAATAAACTCCACACACAGTTATACAAATGTAGGGTCTGAAGGGGACCTCAAAAGACCATTCACTGAGATAAGATCAAGGTTACATAGACTAACCTGACAGGCCTTTATCTAACTTGTTCTTAACGTCTAATAAAAGGGACTCTGTAACTTTCCTGAGTTGGCTGTTCTAGTAGAACTCAAGAGTTGGAAAGTTTTTCTTAATATCTAACCTGAATATTTTTTGGGTCAAGCTGAAGTGATTTCTTTTTGGCCTTCTCCCAGTGGCCAGAGAGAACAAATGATCACCATTCTAGCTATAACAACCTTTTGTCTACTGAACACTGGTATTATGTCTGTTTCCATCCTCCTTCCCCCTCCCTCCATCTTCTCTTTTTAGACTAAACAAACCCAATATTTCAGCATTTCCTGCTAGGTTGTGGTTTTGAAACCTGTTGTTATTATTGTTGTTCTCTGGATTCTCTCCATTTTGTCCACGTCTTTCTTAAAGTTCGGTGCTCCAAACTGGGCAGTTCTTCTGCTGAGGCCCTGCTAGGACCATGTAGCATGGAGTGATGGACTCCTGTGTCTTACCTATAACGCTGCTGTTAAAACACACTAAAATAAGATTTTCTTTCTTGCAGTGTCAGCATCAGCATCACTTTGTTCCCTGATGTTTAGCTTGTGCTTCACTAAAACCCTTGACCCTTTTCTGCCATCCTGCCATGTAGTCAGATATGCCCCATTTTCTATTTGTGTATTTGATTTCTTCTTCCCAAGTGTAGCACTTTGAACTTCTTTTTACTGAATTTTATTTTGTTGATTTCAGACCCTCTACCCAGTCATTTGGCCAAGACAGTTTTGAATTCTAGTTATTTACAAAGTCATTTTACAATAATTTGTTCCAGAATCTTTCTAGGTAGCAAAGTTGGACTGACTGATCTGAGCTACTCCTTTTTTAAAAGAATGCTTGTGCAGTTCTTAGGGAGCCCTGTCCTCTGTAAGTTCTCAAAAAGTGTGTGTGTGTGTGTGTGTAAACATTTGCAAATCAGAGTAATTTCAAAGGAATGATGAACACCAGCAAGGACAAAGAAGTGACGGAAAAGGTAGGGCCTAATGCAAAGCCAACTGAAGTTAGTGAAAAGACTGACTGACTGACTTCAGTGAGCTTTGGACTTCACTGAAGGGGAGGTTGGATTTGTAAGTACTGAACAACAGAATGAGAATCAGCTTGGAAAAATGAAAGCCAGTACACCTGGGGGGGAAAGTATTGCAGCTCAACAATAATGGGATGGAGAGACCTAGGGCAGAGGGTTCCCAGCCACTGGGCCATGGCCCGGTACAGACCATGTAGGGTTGGCTGCCGGTCATGGCATGAGCCCTCTGGTTGGACCCCTATCTGTCTGCCCAGGCGAGCAGTTTCCACCGCTGGCAGACACATGCGGGGTTAAAGTGGGGCAACCCCGGAAGGAGGCAGCCAGCTCCCTGCACCCCGTCCCGTTCCCATGCAGTATAAAAAAGGTTGGGAACCACTGACCTAGGGGACAGTAAAAGGAGAAAGACATAAGGGAGTTGAAAAAAACCAAAGTATGCCTCTGTTTGTAATACAGGTCTTAGCATCAGCAGAATCCAGTGCAGTTTGGGTCTGTGTACACAGAGGTGTCATGTCAAAGATAATGGAGGTAATTGACCTTTCTCTGTAGTACCCTGGTGCAAACATCTCTGACATCTCTGCCCAAAGATATTGACAAATTGGTAAGAGTTCAGAGGCCTAAGTACTAGGGTGACAAGCACCATATAAGCCAGGGATGTCAAACATACAGCCTGCGTACCGTATCAAACAGGCCTGCATCTTGCACACAGCGCAAAATGTTAGTCCAGGGCACATGTTGCAAGCAGCACTCCCCTGGACCAGCCCTAGGTAGTGGCTACAGGGCTGGGTTGGATCAGGCTGGGCTGAAGCCTGTGTGCAAAGCTAATCCAGCTGGGTGTTGCACACAGTGCGCACACCCCTGCTGATCCCCTGTACAGGACACCTGGACAGTCCAGCCCTGCATGCAACCTGCAGCATGTGCCAGCCACAGGGCTTGCTATGCATGCAGAACTGACAAGGGCTATGCATTGCTGGTGACAGACAGGCTGGACCCAGCACTGTATGTGGCACAAGGGGTCTGGGGCTCAGGCTGCTTGCACACCCTGTGCTAGTCCCTCATACCATGTGCACAGCAAGCCCTGGTGCTGGAGAATGCCACATGTGGCATGTAGGCAGGACTCAGCATCATGGGCACTGTGCAGGGTATTGGTCCTGGTCCAGCTTGCAGACTGGCCCAGCGACCATCATCCAGCCCATGGGGCCAGAATAATTTGACACCCCTGGTTTAAGCACACAAGGTAGAGATAAATTGGCAACAAACATGTTCTAAAAATAGAAGGACTTGTAAATGAGAACATTGGAAGCTATGTTTTTTTGCATTTGCCTAAGTGGCTACTCAGGCTGCACAAAAATTCTCTGCAAGCCAAACCCCTGTGCCCCCAGGTAATGCCATAGGCTTCAGACAGACACAGCACAGACACTGATTTCATTCAAATGGTGCTTCTTGCAAGATAAAGACCTAAACGGGGAATTGCCTGAATGGAGTAAATGAGGAAGGAGAGGACTGATACTGTATAATTGGGAGTATTAGGATGAATTTAAGAATAGGAAAATGTAGGCTGAGCATCAAAAAAAGCTTCCTGGCAATGACATGAAGTAGGCTGTGGAAAAGTGTCACATTGATTGAAACCTTTAAAGTTGGACTAGAAAAGACACTAATTTATACTGCAGGAATGATCCTGCAGCAAAACCCACAATGAGAGGTGGTACTAAATGACACAAGCCTTTTTCATTTCTAATTCTTATTTCTTGAATTGGCTACTTAGCAATGAAGAAGATTCTTTGTACAATTAATCCTGATTGTTTAAAGGTTTATCAGCAGCAGACTATTCAGGTTTTTTGTTTGGTTGGTTGTTTTTTTTTCATTCAGTATAGGTTGGCTTTGGTGATGTTTCCTTTTTAAACTTGAAGTAATATTCTGGGCTTTGATCAGGGTGGGTAGGATACGTGAAGAGTTCAGATGCAGTCTGATCTGAGCTAACATATTTCAGATAAAAGGAAAGGGAAAGGATTGATGCGACAAATAGGGGGCTCTATCTGAATGTAGGAGTTATAAGCCAATCTGATTAAAGAATACACTAGCTATCTCCTACTTCAGGGGTCTGCAGCCTTTTTTGGAACAATGGGTCAAAATAACGGAGGTCTTTCTGAGACAGTCTGGTGCTTTTGACCCAACCACTGCTGCTGCTTGTTGCCAATGCCTGTGCAATATGCTGAAGAAATCCCCTCACTGATGAAATGCCACCAACCTGTCCCATCAGACTTTGTAGTCTGGATGAAGTCAATTGGCAGATCAGACCTGCTCCAGGGGCCATCAGTTACCAACCCATGCTATATAATAGTAATAATATTTTTTAAGGTTACCTTCTAAACCAGACTACTCAGGTCTAAGGCCTGTTTAGACAAGTCCCTTATAATCACTTTAAATTGAAAAAAGATTGAATAATTAAGCTTGAGATGATAGATCTGGGCAGCTCAGGGGAAGAATACTTAATATGTTTGGCTGAAACTAGAGACATGATATAATGAAAGCTGGTACTTGGGCTTGATTCGCTTCCAATTTAACTATTCTGAACTGTTTTTGAAAATGATGTAATGCCTTACCCATCATCTCTATTATAAAGGGTTGTGCTTTAAGGAAAAAACAAAATAAATCTGTTATCTGGGAAAAAGGGAACTTTCCTTCATACTTATCCACCCACACACATACACTCTTCTGCAACAGACAAGGACACTGAAAGGCAGACAGTTTTAGGCCAGGAGAAAGCCCTCGTTCTGATATTTTGTAGGTTCTATTTTTGTACTAGGTACTGTCAGCTTTGGGTTAGAGGTATCTGTTTATCTGGGCATGACAGAGATTTTTGACTTCTTTCTCCAAACAGTGCTGCGAGGTGACTGGTACAGGTCAGCAGGGGTACACTGAGAGCCAAATGATGTGAAAGGTACTAGGTATGGTTCATGACTATGGTAAGACAAATGGACCCACCTATCTGCTGGTACACTGGATGGTCTGGCATGTGTGTGTACATTGTACATGCATTTTAATGGTTCCTTGTGCTTGGTGCTGTGATCAGAAACTGTGGCCCTGTTTGCAGCTTGAAAGTTGGCATGACATTGTGAGAATCCCATTGGAAATTATTGTTGTGGGAAGCTTTCATTTGTGCTTTTACATACAGCTCTGGCTTACCTGGCTCCCACCAGGAGTTAAACTAGCATTGAGCCGTATGCTGGCGTGACACTTGAAGTTGTGGAGAGATGAGGCTGCTGAAAAGATGGGGTCCAGGTCTTCCCGGTATCCTCTTCTCTCAGAATTCATAGCCTAAGTGGTCCTGCAAACACTCACTCACCTACTTAACTTGCCTGGCCTGCCTCAAAAAAGCCCCTGTGCCTAAGTGCATGCAGCATAAGGGCTTTGGCAGGATGGGCTGAGTCATGGGGAGTGAGTGATATTTAATCAGGCCTCCCTCATGGGTGATGCCCAAGTAACAGTCTAGCCTGTGCTGGAGGCTGAAGCCATCTGCAAGTAGCTAGAGCAAACTCTTGGCTGATCAGCAAGGATCCAGGTTTTCTGCTTCTTCCAGAAGAACATGGATTTTCTCTGTTAGCAGAGAAAAATGCAGGTTTTCTCTTTTAAAAGAGAAAATCATAGATTTCCTCTTTTAAAAAAGAAACATGCAGGAAAACATGAGTTTCTCCTTGCAGGTTGGCAGTTCCAAGCTGTTTGGGACTGGGAGGAGCAGGACGCAGGGGCTACCATGAGCATGAGTGACCTGGACAGATTTCAGAGTGACCTAGATAAATTGGAGGATTGGGCCAAAAGAAATCTCATGAGGTTCAACAAGGACAAGTGCAAAATCCTTCACTTAGGACAGAAGAATCCTATGCACTGGTACAGGCTGGGAGCTGACCGGCTGGGCAGCAACTCCGCAGAAAAGGACCTGGGGGCTACAGTGGACAATAAGCTGAATGTGAGCCAACAGTGTGCCCTTGTTGCCAAGAAGGCTAGCAGAATAGTGGGCTGCATTGGTAGGAGTATTGCAAGCAGATTAAGGGAAGTGAGGCCACGTCTGGGGTACTGTGTTCAGTTTTGGGTCGACAAAAAGGATGTGGACGAGTTGAGGAGAGTCCAGTGTTGGGAGGATGGGGGACCAGGGCACATGACTTGTGAGGGGAGGCTGAAGGAACTGTGCTTATTTAGCCTGGGGCGATTTAATAGCAGCCTTCAACTACCTGAAGGGGGGTTTCAAAAGAGGATGGAGCCAAACTGTTCACAGTGGTGGCAGATGACAGAACACAGAGCAATGGTCTCAAGTTGTAGCAGGGGAAGTTTAGGTTAGATATTAGGAAAAGTTTTCTCACTAGGAAGGTAGTAAGCCACTGGAACAGGTTACCCAGAGAGGTGGTAGAATCTCTATCCTTGAAAGCTTTTAAGACACAGCTAAACAAAGCTTTGGCTGGGATGATCTAGTTGGGGATGGACCTGTTTTGAGCAGGGGGTTAGACTAGATGACCTCCTGAGGTCCCTTCCAACCCTAATTTTCTGTGATTCTCTGATTATGTGCACACATACATGCACATGACAGCCAGACAGCGGTGGAGAGCAGCTCCCTCCAAGTATGTCTATGGGGATTTGGGGCAGGGGGCACAAGTGACACGTTGTGGGGGCTACAGGCAACGTGACAGAGGGGGATTTGCCTCCCGAGATTTCTGCACCCACAGCAGGGCAGTGGAGCTGGACCAGCTCCAGGCAAGAGTTGCCTCTGTGGCCCAGGGGGCAGGAGCAGGCATGGGAGGTAGCGCCACCATGACTACCAAGGTAAGGCATGGTGGAGGTGGTGCAATTGTGCCCTTGCTGGGCGGGCAGGGAGCACCTCATCTTGGCAGCCATGACAATGCGGTGCTCACTCCTGCACCAGGTCCTGCCTGTTGTGCCACAGAGGCTGGTTCAGCCCAGCTGCAGCTGCGCACCCTGCGGTAGGTGCAGAAATCTCCAGGGGCATGTTTGCCCCTGCCACATCACCTGTATTCACATCTCCCTTCCTCACACGCTGTGGTAGGGGGGCAGCATGTCTTGAGTGCGGGGTACCGGCAGGGCTGGAGGGGGCTGTGGCTTGAAAGTAAAGGGCAATGACAGGGGCAGGGCACCTGCATATCAGGCTGCTCAGTGCCACAAATCAGGCGGGGTGGGCGGGGACAGCTGCAGCTGGACCCACATCTTGGTGAGCAAAGCAGGTAGGGGGATTTCTTCTTTTCCACGATAAAAAAACAAAATCAAATGCCAAAATATATTGGTATTTAGAATTTATTTTATTATAATTGAGGCACTGGTAGGCTTCCAAATTGCTTTAAAATTGTAAATATAGCAACAAAAATTGTGTTCAACTGATACACGCACAGCACTGATGCCTATATATTACACACATATATAGTTTCTTTTCCAAGCCTGATGAAGGGTGTGTAAGCCCAAAAGCTTGCAGAAAAAAATATCAGAAAATGTATTTTTTTGTTGTTGTTGCAATTTCTCAGTTGGTCCAATGAAAGGCATAATCTCTGAACCAAGAGTTCTAGATTTTTGCACACATGCATAGTGGCATTTTGTTTTAATTGTGAAAAAATAGAGCTTTGGGAGGTTTAATCAGAGGGCTTGCGATTTGCAAACGGAGAAAACCAGGATCCCTGGGAAGCCATTTGGGGCACAGGCAGCAGTGGAAGTTCATCCATCAAGTGCTTTGTTAAGGGTGGAAGGGACCAGGGCAGGCCGTGCTATGTGAGGGGAACCGCGCGGCCTGATTCCTAATGGCTCAATAAAAGCTGGCTCCCACTGGAAGCTGTTTTAGGGCTTGTAGGGTGCCCAGGGTCTGTTCCTCCTTGGCAGCTGCCTCAGCTCCTAGGGGAGAGTCCAGGCCCAGGGGAGACCCGGCGGGTACAGGTGCGGCGGGGGGCGTTGGGCGCCCTCCTCTCCTTTGTCCGCACCGACAGCTGGAGGCGGGGTGGGCCCGGCTCGACCCATGTGGCTCGCAACCGCTCCGCAAAGCCGGCGCGGGTTGGGCCGGAGCATGTGCAGCTGCAGCAGGCACCTGGCAGGGAGCCGCGCGCCGGGGATGTGAGCCGGGAGGGGAGGGGACAGGCGGGGCGGGGAGGGCAGGGCAGGAAGGCCCTTGACTCATCAGATAAATCCAGCCCCGCCACGAGAGCCGAAGAGCGCCAGCAGCTGCAGCCGCGCGCGCGGGCGGGATGGCGGGGGACAGCGAGCAGCGGCTGCAGGAGCAGGGGCAGCCTGGCGGCGGGGAGCCCTTCCTCATCGGCGTCAGCGGCGGCACGGCCAGCGGCAAGGTGAGCGGGGCGGGCCGTGCCCGGCCATATGGCTGCGCCGGCGAGCCCCGTCCCCGTCCCGGTGCCGCCAGGGAAGAGGGGGGTAAATGATGTCGCTGCCGCGGGGCTGGCTGCGGCGTGTCCGCGCGCGCTGCCCATGTGCGGCCCCGGCCCCGCTTCCCGCCGCGTGCAGCTGGGAGACAAAAGGGCCGGGGCAGGTGCCGACGCGGCCGGGCGGGTGCCGTTCCCTCAGCATCCCGCAGCCGGGGCATCCCCAGCTCCCCTCCTGAGGCGCCCCGGGCACAGCCCGCCCCAACCCTGGCTGTCGCCCCTGTGCCCGGGCGGGCGGCTCGGGCGTGCGCAGTGCGTGCTCGCGGCCATGTGGCCGGGCCGCGCGGGGCCCTTTGTGGCGCGGGCGGCAGGGAGCGCTCTCCCGCCCGCCTGCGGATCCCTCCCGTGGGCCTTCGCCAGCGAGGCGCGGGGTGCCAGCCGGGTTTGTGGGCAGCCGCTCTCCGCGCCGCCCGGCCTGTGTGTGACTGATGCAGGGCCCGGGCCGCCGCCACCGCCTCGCACGCAGTGCTGACGGGGTGGCTCCGCGCCCTGCAGGACCCCTGGAGACGCTTGGCAGCTGCGGTCCCTTCCAGATGCACATCCCTGGCAGCTCTCTCTCCCCGGTGGTATGACAGGCTTGGATTAACAGGGGAAGGAGCCAAACCCCAAGCACGAGGAGGAGCGGGGGAGGCACACACGTGGTTCCTGGTCTCTAATTCAGTCCCCGGGAGCATAGCCAGGTGCAGTTTCAGCCAGTCTTGGGGTCTGGGAGAGGGGTCTCCACTGAAGCACTCTGCAGGGGGTAGCAGCAGGTGTTGAGCTCTGCAGTGAGCTGCTGACTCATGGTGGTGTCAGACTTTACTCCACCCAGAATATAAGGAATGGTAGAAATGGCCCTTGGCTGTTCTCAGTTTCCCTCCTCCAAGGTTGTCAAGCCTTAGAGAGTCCTTAGGCTGAGGTTTATGGGGGTCTTGTTCAAATTACCAGCAGACTGCAGGGGTAAAGCCAAATCACATTCAGGGCTTGTGCCTTTTCCCTTTGGGGTAGCTGGTGGTTTTTACTTTGGGAGAGGAGACCTGGGCATGCTGCTTTTCGTTATCCATGGAAAAAACCTATAATTCATCCATTTCTGGTCAGAGCAAGGCTGGGGGTGTTCCTACGAGCACATGGCATCCATTTACAGTGTGTTGGGGATACCAAGTGTCCTTGAGTAAGAGAGCACCCAATATCTTCCTCACTAAGGGTGGAAGAATGGGGCTTTACAGTCATTTTAAAGATTACTTAAATTTGCACTGCAGACCTCTGTTGCAGTATTTGTGGGGGTTGCTAGCTGTCCTGTTCACTTTTAGATGCCTTCTCTTTTTCTGCAAGGGAAAAATAGGAGGTAGAGCAGGTGGAAATCTGTATGTTGGAATCGCTGGAACTGTTTCTGCAGTGTGCTTGCAGGGGACTCGGGTATCCTGGGCTTGTCTGAGCTTTCGTGTATGGATCTTTTTCCATATGGCTGTTTCCATAAAACTGCGTCTGGCATTGCTAACTGTTGTCTTGGAGGCTCTGTTTAGGACCCACTAGGGGAAGGCAGTGATTATTATACTCCAGTATGCCACAGCATCCCAGCTTCCAAGTGAAAATGCTGAGCGGCAGTGGGCTGCCTTGGGAAACATAGGGAACAGCATTTTATGGATGGGGAGAGAGAGTAGCTGGCTTTCCTTATTTTCCCTCTGCAGTCATTTGTTGTCAGCTAAAACGCACTGTACAGTGCTGCTCATTAGAGGAGCCCATCAGATTTATTGCAGAATTTTGTAGGAAAGGACTGTAGAAGATCCTGGCCAAATTAGCCTGCTCCACTAGAAGTGGCAGAAAGAAGCTCTTTGCACTCAGTGCATCTAGTATCTAAAGCTGGTGTATAATTTGTTAGATTGCAGTGCAGTGGTCAGAACACAGTTGGTTGCAGAGCTGAGGCAGGGTTTGTAGTCAGGAGCAGTAGTGGGGATTTTCCTCTTGTTCCTGGCAGGATCCCTGTTCTTGGTGGTACTCTACTATAAGGGAAGGCTGCTGTGCTATTATCTGCATTGGAAAAGCAAAGAATGCAGAAAGTCATTAGTGGTTTGCACTGCACTTAACTTTCTGCATGCATGGGGTGGGTAGGAAAGGAGAGATGGACCCTGTAGTCCAAATAAACTCTCACTCCTGCCTGATCACTAGAATTCTGGTTCTTGGGTGGCTTGGGACGTGTGTACTGGCCCTGGTCTCTGGTTAGATAGAGAATTTAGAGGGGAAAACAAGATATTTTCCCCATTCCAACACTGCCAATCCATGTAACTTTCTGTAGTGCTAATTGTGATTTGTTGTTGCAACACACCCCTTTGGCCAGGCACCAGTGTGAAGATAACGGGGATGTTTACCTTCCAAGGTCCCATAAAAAATAAGAAATCCTTCCCACAACCTTTTGTTGAGTCTGAGCTGCAGAGATGTACTTGTTGGTTCCCTTCTTCCTGTAGACAAACCTACTGAGGTAGACAGTGGACAAAGAGCACTGTTTGCAGCTCATTACACCTGCAGGCCTGAGGGGGAGAAGTGCTTTGCTAACATCTTAGGCAGATTATAGCTTGGACTGATTTTGTGGAAAATGTGATTGTTGAGTAACTTACAAGCCTCTGGGACTGATTCTGAACCTGTTCACAGCCTAACTGGTAATTGGTGAGGAGGAGGGCCCAGGCAGATCCCCATAATTAGGGATTCAAGGGAGCCGTACTAATATGGTGAACAGTATTGTGGCCTACTAGTCCCTTCATTAAGTCGATCAGTGTTTCGTAAATCCCCCTGTCAGTTGGAGCTCACTGGTACAGAGCCTCTCCCATTGTCTGTCTGAATCCAACCTATATCCTAGTCTATGCTTCAGGGTTTTGCCAACAGAACTCCATTCGAGTGCATTCCTGTTCAAAGCTCCCCTATAGTAGCAGAACCCGCTTTTTCTGCTGGCAGAGCTAAAGCACCTCTGCTGAGTGATGTGGGCTTCTGCCTGCAGCAGGCAGATCCCACTCCTGCCAACCTCCAGGGTACCTTCAGAAGAAGCAACACAATCTGCTAAATGGAGCCATGAGGAGCCTCTGTCAGATCTGACCAAAACACATCTTGTGGCTTCCCTGAAATGAGGACTCTGCCTTCCTTGCTGGCAGTTTCACTGGAGCTGATGAGGACTGAATGGTCTTTTCTTTTTTGCTCATGCAGGGGATTTCCAGTACAGGTCCTAGAAGTTCTTGCCAGGCTTGCAAAAAAGCTCCATTTCCTTCCCAAACTAAAGCTCTCTCTGCTGATTCCTGTTCTTTCCCCAAATCAAAGATACCTCTGCACACCTCCCTCTACCAGCCTACTAGGCATAGGGTGGCATGAGGATTTCAGGGAAGGTTAGTAAAGTAGTTGTTAAGGATAGACCTTCAGTTTAAAACCCTAAAATCTGATGAGTCATTTATCTTCATCTTGGTCTTCTACCTGCAACTTGCCCAGCTGGATCTCGACAGCCTTTTCTGAGCACTACTGGGAAGGTGCCACTGTTGCCAAGTATATCAGCTGTCCTAATAAACTGGTTCTAGGGGCATCTTGGTCTGTAGCTGCCCCCAGGTTGTGCATACCTTGTGCAATACCTTTATAGATAACAGTTTGTCACAGATGCCTTATTCCCAACGGGTAGGTTAGACTCTCCTCCATCGTATGGATAAACTGAGGCACAAATTTAAACTACAGTGTTCAAATGTAGAAAATGGGCTACTTTAAAACAAGAAATAATCACCTTCAGCTGCCAAACACCTAAATTAGTGCTGTGGCCTGTGTCTAGACTTTAATATGGATAGACTTTAACACCCATGGGCATAGGTGGTGTTTTCAACCTCTGTCAAGTGGCTCAGTAGGGCAGGGGTAGGCAACCTATGGCACCCGGGCTGGATCAAGTCCACTGAGATTTTATTTGGCCCACAGCAACTGGGTCACAAACATTGGTTTGCCTTGGGGCCAAGCTGCTGTAATCTGCCCCCCCGTTAGAAGAAGGTTACCTGTGACCTGATCTACAGACCTGAGCCTGTAGGCTCCAAAGGCCAGACGGTTGTAAACACTGTGTGAGGGTCTGTCATGTCAGCCCCTGTTGCACAGCAATGTACTCTTATCCAGGATGATATTATGCTTCTGTATTCCTTAAATGTCAGCAAGGGGAGGCTTTGTGGCTTCTGAATTCTGTGTGGAGTTTTCCTCATTAGACTACAGTTTGCTGGCTGAGTGTTACGAGGAAAGCTTTCACTATGGGCTTTCACTTACCAGGGATATCTCCTTATCGGCGCTAAGTCACAAAAAGAAACCACAGTGGTTACACTTAGACTCTCCCTATGCTATCTCCAGGACTGCTTTCCTGACTAGTAGAGGCTGAGGAGTTGGTTCTAGGAGGTCTGAGATGGCAGACAATTCCCAAATACCTATGTATAAGCTGCAGGCAGTCAGGCAGGTACCAGTGATTTTTGTTTTTGTTTTTTTCCTCTCTCTCTCCATTGGAACAACTGATTTGCCAAATGTTTTGTGAGCATCAGTTTTGATCTAACTCTCACAGCATAGCAGGCATCCAATGGAACCTGGTCTGCATGGTTTCCTTTCAGCTCATCAAGCTTCCAGGCCCAGGTCCTCCATACCCCCCACCCCAGGTTTCTTGGCAGCCCAGCAGACAAGCCCTAGTGGGTTCCAAGGCTCTTCAGAAGCTTGTCTGGTGGCTGATGTGGTTCTAGTGTTCCCAGTACATGTAGCTCCGTGGGGAGCTAGGCAGCTGGCTACAGTGGGCTCCCAGGCTGTAGAGTGGTTAGCTGTTTGGGGAGCTGGGGCAAGACTCCCAAGAGTTTTTTTGTTTTCTGAAGTGCAGAATCCTGCTCAGCTGTTGTGTAAAGCACAACTGCACAGTTCTAGCTGCTGACACTGAACTAGCCTAATTAGGGAAGAGTGGCTTCCTTGCATGCCCCCATTGCTCATGGGGAAGAAAGGGAGCTCTGAGAGTGCATTGGAGAGGTTCTGAGTAGACATGTTGGAAAAGCAAGCAGCAAAAGCCCACAAGTTGAAGGAGGCCTAGGCCAGCTGTAATGCCATCCTGTCTGCAGTGTGGCCTGTTGCCTTGCTGCAGTAGAACAGGGACTGATGGATCTTTTTCTGAGGAGCACTGACAGGGAGGGAGGGGTTGACTTGTCACTGTGACCACAGCAGCTCTCTTCATGTTTGTTGGTAGGAGATGGAATGCACATGAAGTCACTATTGCCTTTCTCCCATTAGGGTTTTATGTTGTATTCTGAAGCTGCCGGTCCCTATCCATCACGTGAAACCACATCTACAAAGCACCTTTGTTCAGTCTGACTGAAGCAGCAAGGACAGGGGCAGGTCCTGCTCTCTGAGAGTTAAAGCAAGGATGCATTTCTCCCCTTTCCTTTCCCCAGCAAGGACCTAAATGACAAGAGCCCCTAAGCAAACAAAAGTTGTCCATCCCCTCCCCACCCCCCAGAAAACATCCCTTGAAGAGGAGCTGGGATTGAATACTTGCCTACTATATAAGCAGTTTTAATTCTTCTGCCTTTAAGTTTTAATAAAATATTGTTTCCAGGACCAAATCAGTTCTGAATTAAGTTCCAAATTTCAGCTGAGCAGAGCTTAGTTGTTCACATCTGTGTGGCACTACCACCAGCAAGTAGCCTACCTCCCAGCCTCATCAGTCTGGGACTTCAGATACTTCCCAGATCCATGGCAGGCATCCTACATGCAAGCCACAAACCTGGAGGTGTTGGAGTTGATACCCTCTAGTCTTACTTGCCCCTAGCCAAAAAGCCAAAGGATCAAGCTAGGGGGAAAGCCCATAAATTGTGTAGCCAAGATCTTCATTTGGAGGCATTTGTAGACTCTTGCAGGGGTCAGCCTGCCTGTAGTGCAAGCAGTGGAGGCCTTCACCCACTAACTATACTTGAGTCATTCAAGGCCAAGAAGATTACATCTCCCCTGTAGTATTGCTCCATCAATTCATGCAGCAGGGCCCTCCTTTATCTGCACCTGGATTGGGTAGACATCTTAATAGCTTCCCCTTCATAATTCCCTCAACTGGGGTTATTGGAGCCTGAGGAGATGGGTCTTTAACTCCTGCAGTCTCAAACATTATGCATCTTCTACCTCTGGCTCTGCAAGTCCCATACTATGACACAGCATTACCTAGTGATAATACTCAGCCCTAGCTAATAGAGAGGATAAATGGCCTCCTGCTTCCCAAGGCTAGACAAAAATTTCACCCAGAGGCATCTTATTCTAGAGTTGACAATAGTTGCTGAGCTTAGGGTCGGGGGTGGGGGTGTTGGGGGAATTTACTGTTATACACTAGCCTGGATGGAAAATGCCTTGGGTCCCTGCAATTTAAAGCAGCAAAGCAGTTGTGTACTTGGCATTTCATTGAAATAGAAAACTGACAATAAATACCTGCCTTAAAATACAGCTTATAAGGAAGGCTGATTTAGTTTTGGGGAGAACTGTGAAATCTGTTTCCAAGACTAATTCCACCAGTATGACTGGTAATATCTTCTGAATAATGCCTTACCACCTATAGAGCTCACCAAATATCCTAGAAGTACAAGTTGAATGTCTGATGAATTTATGGGGGGAGATTAAATTAATGGAAGGAGAACTTTTCCACCTGCCCTTTATTTCACATTCTTGATTAGTTACAACGTGATAAGTTTTCCTGAGTTGTCGCCTGTTTCTGCATTCTCTTTTCCCTTTCAGCTTTGTATCCCTTTCTTTTTGCCATTTCTCTCCTGTGTACCATCTTGTGCATACTGGGTATCAAATGGTATGAGTGATGTAGTGAGAACTGCTCAGAAGTAATACCTCTTCCCTGCGGGAAGCGAAGTGTTCCATTAAAGGGAAGTGTACTGTGCACGTGTATTGGGGTAGGGCTTCCTCACTGACTAGCTCTAGCACTTAAGAATGCTGTTTTCCCAGAGTCTAGAGAATGAAACTTCCTAGGATCCAGTTAACCTTATGGTTAGTGCAACAAAACCTGGTTGGTTTTCAGCCTGCTTCAGTGTGAAGAAGTACTGAGCAGTAGGAGAGATGCTGGCACTGCCTGCTTGTAGACTTAGGAAGAAACCATTGCATTGGTTTCACTCAGTTCATACTACAGAGAGGCTTGCTTTGTACCCATGAAGGGCTATAGACTGGTATGCCTGTATATGCCACTTTAAGTGAACACTGGACTGTGGGGGAGGGGAAGGCTCTTGCTTAGTCTCTTCAGTTCATCTTGTGGGTGGTTTTTTTCTGAGCCTTGCCTGAACTATTCCTCCTTTTTTGCTGTTTTCTTTTTGAGATGAGATGACAAGAACTGAACCAGGCGTGGGTGTAACACTGACTTAAATTTATGCAGAGGAGTTACTGTGTTGAGGTATAGAATCCCCAGCTGAGACTAGGGACCCTCTTTCTACCCTGCCCCCACCTCCAAGCAACTGCAGTCTAAATGCACAGGAAAGGAAAGTGATATGCCCTTGTGTACAATTAAATCAGTGGCAGAGATAGGAATACAACCCAGGTCTCCTGAATCTCAGTCCAGGTCCTGACCTCTAGACCAGTGTTTCTCAATATGTGGGTTATGACCCAAAAGTGGGTCACAATTATATTTCAAAGGGGTGGGGGGAGCTGTGTGGCCAGGCTGGTGACACTAGAGCTGGTGCCCATGCTCATGGGGGCAGGGTAGCCAGATGCTGCTGCTGGGGATTGGTGGGGAGGGCCAGGCTGTGGCCAGGCTGTCTGGTGGGGCGCAGGAGCCCCAGCCTATGCCTGGCCAGACTTGCTTCACTGCCACCTGCATGAGCCAGAGTCACCGCTCTCCAACCCAAGCAGGATGGGGGCAGCTGGGAGTCCCCTTTGGCAGGGCTGGGGGCAGGGGGCTGTGAGTTGGGAGTGAGGGGCCCCGGGGGGGGCAGGGGGCTATGGGTTGGGCACAGCAGGGCCAGGGAGGTGTGGGTCGGGATAAGCCATTCATCTTGCAAATGAGTCCTGGTATGAAAAAAGTTGAGAACCATTACTCTAAACCAGTGGTTCTCAACCCTTTCGTACTAGGACCCATTTGTAAACATCAATGGCCAGTTCCCCGACCCAGTGCCCGTCACTCCCAAGCTGCTGCCCCCAAGCGCCAGCCCTCCAGAGTGTGGGGCAGGAGGGGTATGTGAGGCATGGGGGGCCCCAAGCAACCCCTCACTGACTGGAACTCTGCTAGCCTGCAAGGAACAAGGCAGTTTCTCATGTTTTACTCCTTTAAAAGAGAATTGATCTTTAAAGTTTGATTCATTTTAAAAGTTTGTTTGCTACCCTTTCATATATTCTTGCGACCCATAGGTTGAGAAACACTGCTCTGGACCCACGTTCCATCCTTAATGGCAGTCCTGTATCTCAGGCTTTACTGAGTCTAATATTCTATTTTGGACAGTTGCTTCACTTTGTCTAAAATGACACCTGTCTTCTTTTTGTAGTGATTACAGTTAATCCAGAACCCAGCTGCATGTCTCTAAGTAGCCCATGTGGGTAGCTCTAATATGCAGTATGGTGCATCTATTAACATTGATTTTCCTTCTCCATTGTGCTGCACCTTCACCTACTTTGGTTAGATCCTTTGAAGTTTGTTAGTTTCTTCTGCTTTTGACTGACCAATGTGATTGCTAATGACAGGCTTTTCCACTCGACTACCTGTTCCATATCATTAATGGATTTTTCATGTCTCTTGTTCTTAAGAGTAATACTCAGCCCTCAGTGTGTGGTACTGGGGATTTGCATCATCTGTTTTGGAGGAGATGCATTCCAAAGTTAGGAGTTTCTGTTCCCATTGTGGTGGGGAATTTGACCTGTGTATTTCTGATCTGCCTTCCTTTCAAACCAGTAACTGAAGTTTTCCCACTAGGCCACCATCTGTTTGTGGTTGGCAGAAATTGCTTTGCAGAGAAGGCATGACAGAGCCATTTCAGCTTTCTACCAAACACTTCCTGAGGGTTTTCCCTCTTCAACATACAGTGCTAGCCTGAAGAAAGGGAGAAAAGTTTGTTCCTCTCTGCACCAGATATTCAGACTACAACTAGAGAAGTCCCTTAATGAATATCAGCCAGACTTTTCCCTGCTTCCAGATTCAGAGAAGTGGGGTAGTGATATACAAGAGTGAACAAATATAGGGGTGGTTAGTAAAATCTATGGGGCTATGTTGTATCTTCTTCCAGGAAGGTACAATACCTAGCTCTATTGGAGGGAATAGGTAGCACTGGGAAGGTTTAAAACTTCCTGCTGTGTAAGCTCAAATGTAAAAAATCTTATTCTGGTGTAGACGTTAGTGACTGGTTTCATTTACTGTTCAAGTTGAGTGAAAGTTCAAAGCATTTTCATTAGTGAGGAGAAATCAAGCTCTACTTGGTTGCCAATTGTGAATGATTTTTAGTGAGCTACGTGTGGGGGGGAAAAAGTCATAGGACTCCTTTCCCCAAAACTGCTGTCCCACTTGCACTGACTTCTGGAATGTAAACCCAAAGCTGTGTAAAGCTTGGCTGTTTCCTGCCCAAGATCCAACTGTGCATGTAATGATTATCTTCCAGTTCCACCCCTTACTACCACCTTCCCCTTCAAGTACCATTTTTTGCCTTGGCAATGTGTTATGCTAGGGTCCATGAGACCCTGTGATTTTAGGATTGGATGAAATCACTGCACAGCTGAGGATTTTGGAGAGACCATCTCCTGGGGAGCAGGGAGTCCTTATGACTATCTCCTTCCTTCCATCAGTCTTGACAACTCTTAAAATGTATTAAACAATATTTAAACTGACTCCTCAAGCCACAATGCAGCTTCTCCTGTGGGTATTAACAGCCAGCTGTTCTGGCAGCTGATTTAGAAGCAGCCTGCTAGAAAGAAGATGGATCGGGCATGTGCTCTGATCATTTAGAGAGGAGGATCAAACTATAATAGAGTCCGAGTGAAATGGGACCTTCCATGCCACCCCCAGCTTTCCTAATGGTAATGGAGAGGCGGTCTTGGCTACCTGTTTCCCTAAGATTTACAGGTAAGACCTAACCCCAAGGGTTTGTTTGGGCCTGTTAAATTACCAGGTGGCTATAGGAGCCAGTGGAGAGTCTTTTTTCCTTTTATTCTAGAAGGTCTCCATCTTTTTCTCTAGCAACATGTCCCACTGTTCCTCTGATCCTAGACCAGGGTCATGGTCTGGCTGATCATCAAAGACTCCAGCCTGATGATCATCGAGGCTGATCATCAAAGACTTCACTCCCTGCCCATCCTCTCTTGTTCATTATTCTCTTTTCCAAAGCTAATGGGCTTGGTGTTTGCTGAATAGGGTATGTAGAGTAGAAATGAGGCAAATATTACTTTATCTAGCTGTGGGGCCTGTCTGGCTGTAGCATTCATGGTCTCTCACTTCATGGAGTTGAGATCAGGGTGCAGAGGGAACTTCACTATAACTCTGCAGGGCACTTTTTTCCTGTTTGCATTCCTGATCAGCATTCCTTCTCGGCTGGTGTAAGAAATCTCTGATTTCGGTGGAGTTTCACTGATTTGGGCTAGTTGAGTGTCTAACCCTGTGCATGTGATGGAGGATAACTAACTCGCGAATGAGATTGGGAATCTCATAGTCCTAACCAGATGGAGAGGCTGACTGATGCTTAGGTCTGTAGGAACGTGGCCAAGCCCTGAGGCCTCTTCTCATAGCTGGAATGTTAATATTGATAGGCAGCTATCTATGTAGGAGAGAGTGAGAACAGGAAGAAAAGGTGGAGGAGTGCTGTGATATGTGGTGAGTGTTTATGAAATCAGTGGGACATGGCTTGATAAGCAAGAGTGCAACGTAGAGTGCTGGGTAAGGGCACAAAGAGTGGGTAAAAACAGAGTTGAAAGTAGACTTGGAAGCAGCTGAATCAGTAAAGTGCTCTGTCTTGCATTTGGGGCACACAGTTTCAGAGACTGTAGTTGGGGGGAGGAGGAGCAATGGTCACACTAAGTGAATAAGCAACTATAAGACTTGCAGAAATCAAATATGCTTTTGGGAGTTGGTTGATCACTTCAGGGGTCGAAAAAGGATCCCAACCCCCTCTACTGTGTCACAAGTTACAGGTGCTGCACATGTATGAACCTACCACTGTCACCCACTGCTATTCATTAGCTTCTCTCTCATTCAGGGGGGTTTGCCTGGAACTGAGCTTCCATTAGACCCCAGACTCCAAGGTTTTACCAGATGCTGCCATTCTGGCTGAGCTCTGTGGAAACCCAGAAGTGAGACCTCATTCAAAGAAAAGCTGTGCCTGTAAATTTGGAGCTGTGACCCATACTCTGGTGCTTGGATCAGGGGCTGGTGAGGAAGGATGCTCTTCCAGGCTTTGAACTGCTCACAGGCCCACAGAAGTGGGGAAAACAGCTTGCCTCTGGGGAAGCTTTGAGCAATTCAGCCTGAACTGTTCTGGTGCTGATGTGACTGGAGAGCCCTCCCAGCACTGGCTTATAGTGCCTTGATCACGGAAGAGGGCTTGAATAGTGGAAAAAGCTGGGAGCTGTCAGATCTACTCCATAGACAGATTACTCCTTTGGCAAACTTCCTAGCTAGTTCTCCTGCTGGAGGCTCCTATGGCTGTTGGCCTGAACTCTCTGGCCGTGCCTCCCATCAACCCCTGATAACCCCCTGGCTCCAACTCCACTCCTAACCCAGCAATCCAGCTGTGGGGCACTGGCTGTGAACATCTGCCTTCCCCAAGAATGGGGATGCAAGGAACCACAACACAGCCATGGGAAACAGTTATGGGGCTGAAGGCTCTACTGAAACCTCTCCTTTGCGGCTTAGAGGCCTTTTGAGAGGTAGATACTGTTTCTGCTCCTAGTGGCATTTCTACCACTTGCTCCATGATTGGATTGCTTCATGGCATGCATGGGAGGGCCCAGAGCAGATTTCAACTGTACTACTTGTCCACAGCACAACTCGCCTCCTTGTTGCCTAGCATGGTAGGCTGGGAGGTGGTAGCAGTCACAAAGATGTGGTTGGAGAGGGTTTCCCCAGCTGTGCACCTGCTCTTCCTGCTGTTGGGGCCCTCTCCAGACTATCTTCCTCTACCATCTGACCCACCTGAGCTCAGGCAGCTATTCTAAATGTCTTCCTATACCCTGAAACTCATCCCCAGCTTGTGCCCATATAGAATCATAGAAAATGGATGAGCTTGAGAAAGTCCAGAGGAGAGCAACCTGTATGATCAAAGGCCAAAAGAGTAAGCTTCACGAGGAGAGGCTGAGGAACATGGAACTCTTCAGCCTGGCAAAGACAAGACTCAGGGGGGACTTGGTGGCAGCCTAGAAGTACATAAGGGGCATGCATCAGGATCTGGGAGAGCACTTGTTCACCAGGGCTCCCCAAGGGATAACTAGGTCTAATGGCCATAAAACTTCTACAAGGCTGATTTTCAGACTCTGTATAAGGAAAATCTTTACAGTCCAAGTGTCCCAGGTCTGGAACAAACTCCCCCCCCCAATGGTGCAAGCACCTATTCTTAACTCATTCAGAAGGCATTTGGATGTTTATCTTGCTGGGATTATTTGATCCTTGGAGACTTCCTGTCTCTGGCTGCTGGTCTCACAAGGTCCCTTCCAGCCCCTAATGTCTATGAAAATTAGGGGTGAAAGGGACCTCAGGAGGTCATCTAGTCCAGTGGTTCTCAACCTTTTTTGTACCAGGACCCATTTGTAAACATTGATAGCCAGTCCTGACCCAATGCCTCTCACTCCTGACCTGCTGTTTCCCACCCCCAGGCTCCAGCCTCCTAATGTGTGGGGTGGGAGGAGAGAGGCAAACACCCTCTTGCAGCTGGAACTCTGCCAGCTTGCAAGAGAGAAACCATGGTTTTCCATGTTCCTCTATTTTAAAAGAGAATCCACTTTTTAAAATTTGTTGATCCATTTTTAAAATTTGTTTGTGACCCTTTCATGTATTCTTGCAACCCACTTCTGGGTGTGTTGAGAAATGCCGATCTGGTTCAGCCCTCTGCTCAAAGCAGGCCCAGCTTCAATTAGATCATCCCAGCCAAGGCTTTTTCTAGCTGGGTCTTAACCTCCAAGAATGGAAATTTCACAACCTCTCTGGGTAACCTGGTCTGTGCTTTACTACCCTCCTTCTATGAGAGTTCTTCCTAATATCTAACCTAAACTTCCCTTGCTGCAACTTGTTGCGTGGCTTTTTGCTTAGGCCAGTCAAAGGGGCTGGCTGCCTCTGCTAAACTAACTTTGCAGAATGTCATGCAGCATCAGCCAGAGCCACCTAGCCTTTGTCAGTAGAAACCAGGTTGCTCATTCAACAGCTCCTTAGTTTGTCTGTGTCAACAGGCACCAGGATATGCCTTCCCAGCTCTGTACTATGGCCGAGCTCTCTGAGAGGCTTAGTGCTGTCTGGCTAATGAAGCCCCATTTATGGCAGATTCAGTTGCTTTGTATCAGACTTTAATCAATCTCTTCCCCACAGATTTCCCCCTCCACCTTTTCCAAGGAGAGCCAGATTGCTGCTTTTGTCAGTCCTTGCTGCAGTAGCTTAAGCCAGCGGTGTTATCTCCATAAGTGAAGAGAGGATCTGGTTTGTGGGATACAAGCATACATTAGAAGATGGTCTGAGTGCAACTGCAAAACTCTGCTGCTGCTTACAAGCTTCAAAGCTGCATCAAAAGGAGGCAGATCTAGAGCCTAGTCAGTTGCTTCCGCTAAAGGATAGTGGCAAAAGTGACTAAAAGTTGTATTGTCTTATGCTACTGCTTAGGTAGGGGGAGGACTGAGCAGTAGCCAGGCGCAGCTGTTAGAGCTACTTGCCAGAGACAGAGGGTGAGAGAGGCCAGTGGAGTGGTGTAAACCCTCAGTAGTAAGGAAGTTCTGACCTGGCTGGAAGAACAGGCCTGGGGCACAGGGAAGGGAATGCTCTCCTGACTTCCTTCCTCTTGCCGCTTCTCTCTTAGTCTTCAGTCTGCTCCAGGATCGTCCAACTGCTGGGCCAGAACGAGGTGGACCATCGCCAGAAGCAAGTGGTGATATTGAGCCAAGACAGCTTCTATCGGGTCCTCACCTCGGAGCAGAAGGCTAAAGCACTCAAGGGCCAGTTCAACTTTGACCACCCAGGTGAATGGAAGCTGACCCTAAAAAACTGTGTTGGGAGGCAGTGCTGGGACTGGTGGATCTGGAATGATCACTCTGCTAAGCAGAACCACTCCTCAGACTTTGCCAGCAGAGAACCTGTTGGTAGTGCCAGGGACTCGTGACCTGGGCTGAATGATGCAGTCATGCAGGGCTCTAGCATGCAACCACAAGGCCCAAATATTTGGGGTTGGTCCCTGTGTTATCTTGTTCCAATTTTCTGGCTGCCTCTATCCTATAATATTTACATTTCAATAGAATGCTTCATTTTGAAAGGTCCCAGATTGCCCTGCACACTGTGCAGACAGCTTCCCACAAAAGGAGCCATCTCTGGATCCAGGTGCTCGGCAAAGTGCACAGCTATAGAACAGAAAAAAAAGGTTCATTGAAGGAGACTGGTGTTAAGACCTCCTCTTTCTTTTAAAGACTCGGTATTAAAGACCTGCCCCCTCCACTGCACCGCTACATGCAAGTAGGTGAATGCACATGGAAAGGACAGAGGGCTTAGTCAGCACCACTACAATGTTGCAGGAAGTTGGGGCAGCTCAACCTAGTGCTTAATTCTTCTCTAGGAAGGTACCATATCGTGCACTAGGAGTTGCAGCTTCTCTCTACAGACCAAACTCTGACTAAACACAAAGAGAGCCCATGCCCTGTCCCTACAGTAGGGACTCTTTGAACAGCCTAATGGGCTGGTGGGGAAATTCCAGAACCGCTTCACCCAAAAGAACAGTAGCCTGAGGCAGCAGGCCGCCTTGCAAACAGAGCCCTTTCTGTGAGGCTGAGGGAGGGAGAACCAGGAATAAAAGACAGCTCCAGTCTAGGGGCTGGGTGTTGGGAGGAGACTCAATTTTTTTAGTCTTAGCTTTCAAAACAACTAGTACAAGGATCATATTGATCTTCTAGGGCCAGATCTGCAGCTGGTGTAAAACAACGTAGTCCCATTGACTCCAACAGTTCTGTTAAACCGGATCTGTCTAGCTGGTGTAATACTTCCTTTGGGCAGTATGACTGCACAGGGGTGGGCTTTCTGACCTGACTTTGCAGGGGCTTTGTCTAAACAGAAGCACAGAGTGCTAATTGGGGATATGGTTTGGGAAGCTGCTTCTAACATCTCCCCATTTTCTCTCTCTGTCTGTCTCTCTCTTTCTTCCCCCCC
>NW_017728907.1:16104762-16125255 GCF_001723895.1 Crocodylus porosus
GAGCGTGGGATACAGCCATGCCAGTCCTGATCTGCATTTACAACTCTCATCCCCCACAATATCCCAAACTTATATGTCTTCAGAAGAGGCTGTATTTCTACAAAAGGCAGTTTTATTTTACCAGCTTTGGCATAGGCTTTATTACCCCAAAAGAGCAAGGTTTTAGAAAATCTTGCTCAGTTGGCAAAGTCAGACACTCCAAAGCTAAGAAGTTCCAGCATATATGTTGCCCATTCATCTTCAACCGTGTGTGTGTGAGAGATATGGTGGTGAGACGGATGATCGCTAGCCAGTTTCTTACAGGAGCTCAGTTTCTGGCAGTCCTGTGAGAGGCCCAGTGATCATATCATAAAAAGGTTGTACTGTGAATGGGGCTGGTCCAAGGAGGACCCCTGCCTTCTCCAGAGCAGGGCAAACTTTGTAAAATGCTGAATGGGTGGATCCTAGGTTATATACTTCATAGGCCTCCTGGATTAGCTTTATGGCAGTTGAAAGCAACAGCTGCCTGGGTGTGTGTAGTGATAGCAGGTAGGGGAAGGTCTCTTGCTACCTGCTTTCACCATGTTCTAGGAAAGAGTATGTTCTCTTAGAATTCCTTGAGAAAAGCCTTGCCATACTGGGATAAAGCCTGCCTAGTCAAGATGGGGGGTAGGGAGGTTATGTTTCTCCCAGGGTTTCTACTGGTGGGGAACAGGGCCTAGAAGTCTTTGCATTCTGTATCCTCCACCAGCACAGCTCTTCCTGTCCACTTGTTGTTCTGACTGGGGGCTCTCCTGTACAACAGGAAGGAGGAGACGGTGACCGTGTACCCGGCTGACGTGGTTCTCTTTGAGGGCATCCTGGCCTTCTACTGCCAAGAGGTCCGGGATCTCTTCCGGATGAAGCTGTTTGTGGACACGGATGCAGACACCCGTCTCTCCCGCAGAGGTAAGGCCCATGGGAGCCTACATCACCATGCTGGTGGGGGAAGTGCTGCTTAATTTAGCGTGCAACTGATCTGGAAACTCATCACTGGGAGATGTGAAAAGCAAATAGGTTCCGAACAAGAAGTGGACTTCCTGGGGTCAACAAAAGGGTATCTGGACTGATCCCTCATTAGAAACAGCCAGGACGTTCAGCCTTTATGATTCGGGGCATCAAACTGATCAGCTAGCACAACTGGGGAAAATCCCCACCTCCTCAGTAGTACTGGACTGTGCAGGACTTGTGCTGCCTCAAGTATCCTGTCACAGGATGCCTGACTAGCTGTGCTGTTCTGCTGTGGCAGCTCCTCATTACAAAAGGTGCTGCTTCCTCACAGAGGGGAGTTTACTTTTTTCCAAGGCCTGATTGTACTGAGAACTAGGGGTGTGCGAAATGGGCTGTATTCAATTCAGATTAGGATTCAGCCCAAACTGGGGACAGTGATTCGATTCATTGATTCAGATCACTGTCCTCAATTTGATCTGGCTGAATCCAAATTTGAAGATTCAGTATTGATTCAGAGAATCAGTGATTCAGCTATAAACACAGCTGTAAATGTTTTTTCTACATACCTCAAGGTACCAGGTGCAGCTCATGAACACTGCGATACTGGAGCAGATGGAGCATCCCACAGTAGCACGGGGTGAGGGGGGCCCTGCATGCTTGGCAATGAATCCGGAAGTAAACTGGAATCGCGTTTGGTCCACTTCCGGGTCTGCCAAGGAACGTGCTTGGGCACCCCCGCCCCCCCCCAGTTCCCCCCTGGCTCAGTGGACCCCAGGTGCTGCTGCTGCCATCCCCGACTGGTCCACTTCTGGGTCTGCTGCCAAGCACTGGGGAGCCCCCTGCTCTCCTTTTGGGACACTCTATGTGCCCCAACATTGCAACATTCATGAGCTGCCTGGTACCTCGAGGTATGTAGTAAAAACATTTAAAGCTGTGTCTACGTCCGAATCTCTCCAAATCGATTCAGAGGGTTCCAATCTGATTTGGAGAGATTAAAGGGACTCCTGATTGAATTCAGATTTAGAGATTTGGCCACCAAATCGGGGACCAAAGCTTTGCATAGCCCAATGGACAGCTATCTGCTATCAGTAGGTGCCCCAAGTCAAAAGGAGAAAGACAATGGTTTAAAGATTAGTCCAAAAGTTGATGCCAGCATGTGTGGAAGGGGGGAAGGGGCCAGTGGTCTACACATTCTAAGGGTAACTGTAGGAGGATAAAGTCTATGTGACAGTTTCTCTGCTGTGTGTAGATGGGAAGGTGTTTTATAAGGATGTGCCTGCGCTGTCGGTCTCCCCTACATATAGATGGCTTCTGCAGCTATGTCCCAGAACTGCACAAGCACCTACTCTATTGTACTTCAAACTACTAGAAATCAGCAGGTTGGGGTTAGATCCAAAACTGCTTCACTTGGTTAAGGAGCCTTGTAGAAGCTGGTGGATTCCCCGTGTTCAGATGGCTTTGCTGCTGTTCACTGGCTCTAACTTGCCAGAGACAGAGTGTTCAGGAGTACTGCAAAGCTACTGGGAATAGTAACATGGAGAATGCAAAAGGAAAAGGGCTTATGACATTGAGTTGTATTTCTTGACTGCTATCAAAGTGAGAGAATAATAGATTTCCCTTTTGATAACATGTTTCCTTGGAGTTCTGTTGCTACTTTTGTCCCATTGCTTGTCCTCTGCTAAGGCATACAGAACCTTCTGTCCACTCTGACAGTAATGCTAATGGTAGCAGCTGGTTGCAAGGTAAGAGCTGAGACTGAGGCTAATGTACTTTTGTTGTTGGAAATAAGTGGGCAGGTCAGACTTGCCAGTCTTTGGGGCTGCTGATTCCACCCTAGTTTGGCTTATACAGTATCTCTGAGTATCCTGGTTCCAGGCGTGTACAGCACAGCATATTAGATGAATTCAGTACTTTTGATAGGAGCAGCTCATCATGCAGAGGCTGTCATCCCCTGTGGCCAGCTACCCTTCACTTGGTCCTTAGGCTAGTTGGCCAGGCAAGCCATCATCAACAATTTAGGCTGACTCAGGCTGGCTTGTTTGCCAGGGTAGAGATGCAGGGCAAACTACTCTACTCTAACTTCTCTAAAAATACAATTCATCCTTTTGTCTTGCATTGGGCCTCTAGATCCTTGTCTTGGTTTCAGCTTTCTACCTGGCTAATGCAGGATGGCAGAGCACCCTGGCTTAGCATTAATTACAGAATGCAAGTTGCATTTCATGTCAGCAACAGGAAGTAACAATAAACTGCTGCAGCCATTACTTCACTGTCTATACTAGTGTTGCAGCCAGGACCTGAGCTGATGTCATCCATTGCAACCAACTCTAGTAAAAATGCCTGAGTTGACCACTGTAGGCACTGTATTGGACCCTTTGCGGAGACACCGCTTCACCTTATGTGGGAAGGACCTTGGGCATTCCAGGATCACTGAGACGACATAAGATCCAGTTTGCTAGTAACTGCAGTCTAAATTCTTAGGCTGCTTTGAAAAAAATCTTAGAGACCACTTCTGGGGGAAAGCATCTAAATCAGATGGATATCAAAAATCTCAGCTAAGGTGCCTGGGTATAGAGAGGACAGGTGATCAGATCCCAGATTAGACCTCCCTTAATGACGTTCACGAGTGGCACGTGCTATGTGAGTTGGCATTTTAAGGACTCGTATCCTAGAGAGGTGCAAGACGGAGCATTCTGCATCTGACACGTAATTCTTACTGCTACTGAAAAATTTGCAGGAGCACTGCTGTCCTCAAGCAAACGTTACAGTCTTTTTCAGCTATTATAATGTCATCATTGCTGATGAAAGCAGCTTTCAACACACCCCTCTCTTCTCTGCCCAGCCTGCTACTTCTGCATGAGTCATTGAGGGAGGTCACAGTACAGTCACTGCCTGAGGAAGAATTAGCAGGTCACAAACACTGCATGAATATCCTCTGGAAGAACAAGTCTCCCTTGTTCATGATATTAGGAATTCAGGATTTTTTGTCCATCCAGCTGAGTAGCCCAATTTAGCGAGGCCCCTACTGGAAGTTCCAAGAAAAAGTGAAAGTTACAGGCACTTGGCCAACAACAGAGAGCTTTGTAGAGTTTTTAACTATTTGCCTGCCTGCTCTGAGACACATCTGGTACTCTGAAGCATGCAAGTCAGTTACTTACCATTACTGCATAACAGTGAGATCAACAGCCCTGGAAGGGAGTGGATGACTTTAAGAACCAGCAACAGTTTCTTTCTGATGTAACAACTAAAGATAACATTCTCTCATCCCAGTGAGGAAACTGAATGAGCTGATTGGAACAGGACTTGTCACTTGCTATCTGAAAGGGGGTTTTGTAGACAGAGCACTTAAAGCAAGGTACATGTGTCTTATCACTGCCCACTGAAGCTCTCTCTACTCAGGCTTGGCTTTTTCATAGATCAGAGGTATCAGACATAGCCCACAGGCCAGATGTGACCCACATTGACAGGTCATATGGCCCACAAAGCTTTTTGCCATGGATGCCAGCAGGCAAGGAGTTAATGTTGCTGCCGCTCTACCCACTTGCCCCTCCTGGAGCTGCAGCATGGCCAGCACCCTGGGGGGGTGGGGTGACTGCAGCCCCAGAATTTGGTGGTTTAGGTTGCCACTGGTGACTAAAATTGGCAGCGTTCATCCCCTGGCTGTTGGCTACCTTGATGCTGTAATTCTGTAACCCCTGCTTTGGGAGTTGAACAGTGATGGTGTTAACTCCCTAGCTGCTAATGCCGGCACACTAACACTTGTAACTATGGGCAGGAGCCTGGCAGTCCCAGTGTGGCCTGCAAGGAGCCCTGCAATACCAGTCAGGCCCATGGGGTGAAATGATTGCTTTTCATCCTTACCATAGATGAGATCGGTCACTCAAAATTCTTCTCTCCCCCATCCCTGACCAGCTTGTACCTTCTAAAGAAGAACTGATTTTCTTCCCCCACCAATCTTTAGTGGCGTTATGAAAACTGACAGTCAGCCCTTGCAGAGCTTTTCCCCTGTCCACTATCTAGGCCTGCCTCTGTCACTACAGGGAAAGGAGAAGCGTGGCTGTGTAGAACCAAACAATAAGGTCATAAGGCACCACTAAATTGATGAACTGCAGAAACCAGGTGGATGGTGGTGTCAGGCTGGAATGCTGGATTGCACCATGCACTTGAGGCCCAAGAACAGCTGTCTGTGATTTTTATAAGCAGAAAGGAATTGTGGCCTTGGAAGGGAATTGGAAGCCACAGCTCCCAGAATGCAACACCAACAGCTGTACCTATCACTAGATTTGGGACTTGGTTTGTTGTTGGTTAGACCCACGAGTTTTCTTTTTCTTCAGGTAAAATCTGGGGTTTGACATTCTGGGTCTGCTGCCAGGTTGCTGCCCAGCCCCTTTAGGAAATTTCCTTCTCTGTGGGACTGATTACTTCCCACTGGAGTCAATTGGGAGGCTTTCTGTCTATTTCCAGGGGCCTATTCCAGCTTCTGGATCTGACCTTTGCCAGGGCTCCTTTTACACACCTACCACTTCCTGCAGCATACCTGTGAATTGTACTTCAGTATAATATAGGCCACTGTAAGCATCAGTGTAGTACTATTTAAAGCCCCATTCCTGTGTAGGGTGGGTTAACTTCATGAAAGCAGGATCAGAATCTCCCTACCTGTTACTGAGGCAGTGCATCTCCGCACAACAGTAAGACTGAAACCATGGTGGCCCAAGGGCATTGTACTTCTTGCCACCCTAGTCTACATGCTGGTGCCCTTGTTTAGTGCTGCAGGATTGTCAGTATCCTGCTCTCCAGCCACTCCAGCACCAGCTGCTAGAGAGGAAAGGCACAAGCCTCCCATAGTGTTTATATTGGGTTTGGGATGGTGATTGTCCCCCTGAAAAACTTTCCTTCTGTTTCTTTATAGGCCAAGCTTGCTTGTGCCATGAAACATGAAGATTTGCATCCTTGGGGAATTTGCTTGTCCTGGGCTCTTGCAGTAGTTCCTAAACTGTGCTGTGTTTGAAAGGAGCCAGGGAACCCTGCCATGTAGACTAAATTCAGTATGTGCTTTCTTCCCATTGGGTGGCTGGCAAGTGTCATGTGGAACCAGGGAGCCAAACTTGCCCTCTTTTCTTGCCCACTTGTTTGCTGCTAGAAAATCCCCGCTGGGGCTTTACCCCTTTTTCTAGGCATGGGGGAGAGGTGGTAAGAGCAGCCTGGGATGGGGCTGGGACATTCCGTGGCCAGGCAGGGATTTGCAGCTGAGTTTGCCAGCCCCTCCTCCCTGTAATCCTGTGGATTGTCCTGCATAAGGGCGTGCTTTGGAGCCCATAGCCAAGGGCGAACAGGAAAAGCAGGAGATCATTGGAGCTGTTGGGTCAGCTCCAGTGGAGCAGTCGGAGACCAGTTCTGTTCTGGCTCTGTCTCCTGCTAGCACAGAAGGCTCTGGATGTTTGCCGGGCCACTAGCCAGCCTCATGGGGAGCCCACAGTGACCTGGCTCGGCTTGACTTCTGGCATTTGGAGAAAGTTGCTAAATCACTGGCAATGCAAGTTCTGTTTCATACAACTCCAGGGCAGAAATTCCTTCAGCCCTGCTGGGAAGGGTAGGGTGTTGTCTGCACTGTGCCTCAGGGGCTGCACCAACGCCAGCTCCCAAATAATGGCTTTGTCCATCTGCGTGCTGGAGTCTAACTGCTGCTTGGGAGGAGGGGACAGGCTCTACTGGTCCCCTGGCAGGGACTGGTGCAAACTTTATCGGCACTAGGAGGGGCAAGTTGAGGGTGAGAAGGAGGCTGTGCTGAAACCCAACAGGAAACCATGAGGAGTGAGCAAGTGGTTCCCAAATGAAACGCTGACCAGCCACATCCCAAAAGAGGCATAGGTTTAGAACAGTGACAAAATCCATCCCACTAGGGAGGGGGTAGTGTAATTTACAACCCTTCAGTGTGAAGACCTGGGTTAGAATGCATGCAGATCACTTCTGGATTAAGATGCATCTGCTTTATGCAACCTACCTTTGGTCAGACTCTCTTGCCTGCTTTGCAAAAGGCAGTGTTTAAGTGCCAGCCCCTGCTTTCTGGAGTCTCTGCCCAGGGCCGGGGCTGAGAGGTATCAACAGTTGCATGTGAGAATCCTCAGAGTAGAGTAGTGCAGGGATGGCTGCAGCTTGGCCCAGAGATGCACTGAAACCCCAAGCGACAGGGAGCAGGACTGAAGTAGCATGGGTGTATGGCATGGATATAGCTGAAACATGCTGGCTGATGCTGTGGGGGGGGGATGTAACCAGGCCCACCCTGCTGCACCCAAACTGCCTGCAATATCAGACAGCCCTTGGCTTTCAGGCACGCTCAAGAACAACCCATTAAACAGCAATTTACTGGGCTGGGGTGTGGCCTTAAGAGGCCACTGCCAGGGGAAGTGAATGCAGCCAGCACCCAGCTCAGTGGCCTGTGTGGGCCTCTGGGGAAAGGGGTGTGGGGGGCAGGGATGTGTTGATCTATGTAATCTGGCTCCTGACTGCATGTTTTTGTGTTTGCTTTTTCTTTAGTGCTACGGGACATCAGTGAGCGAGGCAGAGACCTTGAGCAGATCTTGTCTCAGTACATTACCTTCGTCAAACCAGCCTTTGAGGAATTCTGCTTACCAGTAAGTAAGAGAAATAATAATTCCACTAGCATGATGAGAACTCATCCTTCACCACTCTTTGTTGGAGGAGCTCTATTCCCACTGAAGCCCAACACACCCTGATGTGCCAGGCTGGACTCCAGGCATCGACTCAGTTGGCTTCATGGTGGGCCAGAGCCAGCTGGAGCAGGCACTATATCAGTTGCAGTGATCAGTGCATTCTGACTGGGATTTCCAGTCCCAGCTACATGCTGCAACAGTAAGGGAGCTCTCTGCCAGCAAGTATGTGCTATCCTAATGGCATACAGCCTGTCCTGGATTTTCAGGCATGCTGTGTTGGGACGTATGGAATGCTATTCCCACCTCCACCTATAATCGATGCCTGCTCGTATCATCTGCTTGCGCAGCCCCAAGGCTAGGGCTGAAGGAGAGGCTGTGAGTTCTTTCTGTCATGTGCAGCGAAACTGCATTTTCCCCTTCCTGGCTGGCAAGGCACCAGGCTTCCGAGCAGAAGGAAAGCTTGGGTGCCAGCTCTGAATTCCTGTAATTGGAAATGGAGTGATTTCGGGCACTAGTAATGGAAATGGCGCTA
The DNA here is from genome assembly GCF_001723895.1 of Crocodylus porosus. Lineage (NCBI taxonomy): Eukaryota > Metazoa > Chordata > Crocodylia > Crocodylidae > Crocodylus > Crocodylus porosus. The sequence goes on from NW_017728907.1 coordinate 16,112,932, forward strand.
ATCCTTTCTGCAGCCACAAAACTAGCAAATTTGATGGACCTAGGGGAACACTCAACTTAAGGAACCCACCTTGCCTGTCAGTCTCCTGATTTTATTTCTGCCTCATCACCTAAGCTATTATGGTGTACTGGGAGCATGATAGGAGCATGCCAGTCATAGAGCTCACTGCTAGCCTTTTCATTTAAAGCATGAAATATTTTCACTGGGTGAAAGGGTCGTCTTTGTTTTTACTGCTTCCAGGCCTGTTTTCTGGGTAGGCCCAGCAGTGCCAGTGATGCTGTCAAACACTTGGCCAGCTGCTCAGGTTTGATTGTTGGTGCAAGGCCAGTGTCTGGGCATGAAGTTGCCATTGGCCTCCCAGAGAAGGAAGGTGAAACCAGGCAAAGACTGGGGTCCTACACAGTTTTCCTTTACTGCTTCAGGCCGTGCAGATGCACTGAAATTGCATCTCAACTTCAATTCTTTTCCGGCCTGAGGCAGGCCATTGAGGAGTATTCAGTGACGGGTCCCTTAAAACACCAGCAGTGTTCCTTAAAGCACCAGCTCCAGGAGTCATGTGATCAAATTAATTTTTAATTTTGTTTATGTATGGCTTTTTCTAGCTCTTGCCAGTATGACCAGAGTCTCTGCCTTCTAATGCAGGGCTTTAGGCTATCAAAGATTCCAAAATGTGGTATTTGATGAGAACCCTGGGTATCTTTTAGCCCTGCCCTGCCCTGCCCAGCATTCTGAACTCCAGTAGGCAGAGTCCTGGAGCCTCCTAGGCAAGGAGCAGAAGTTATGACAGTGCCTCAGAGCTGGGGGTCTTCTAGCCTCTGCTTCCTCCTGTAACATGGTCATCTTCTTTGCAGACCAAGAAGTATGCTGATGTGATCATTCCCAGGGGAGCAGATAATGAAGGTGAGTGCTTACTGATGGGACTCCTCTGGATTAATCCTAGATGTGTCCTGTCACTAGGAAAGTTGCTGATTTTTGAGGCATGGTCTGGACTATATGGGCACTAAAGCTAGTAGGGGGCCTATCTCATGTAATGCTGCAAAATGAAGTGCTTCTACATTGAAATTTACTGAAGAAGAACGTGTACTCTTTGGGGAATAGGTCCTCAACTGCTGTGAATCAGCATGACCCTGCTGGCTTGAATGACTCATGCTTTCTGGGGAAGAGGATGGGGTGCGTGCATATGGGAAGCACTCGGGTCACTCCCTCCCACCAGGCTAACAGCTGACATCTCCCTCTGCTTCTTCCTCACAGTGGCCATCAACCTGATCGTACAGCACATCCAGGATATTCTAAATGGAGGACTCAGCAAACGTCAAACCAACGGCTGCCTGAATGGCTACACCCCTCCACGTCAGAGGCAGCCTTCGGAGTCGAGTAGCCGGCCTCACTGACACCCCTGCCAGCTGCCTCGGGACCAGGCTGGGGTAGACAGCAGTTGTGCAGTACTCTGCTTTTCTACATACTGTGTCCTATTCATTCCCCCTTACCATGTATTTAAGAAACCAAACGGAGACAAATGCCTTGAATTTTGTATGTTTGGAAAAGCCGCGAGAGGAGCATCAGAACATCCAGGAGCCTGCACGCAGTGGGACTCGTGCTGGCTTTGCTCAATAACCACTCCAGTACGGAACCAGCTATAAATATCTATACATATAGAATTGCTCTATTTTTGTGTAAATGTAGAATAATGTAAAACTACTTGCCATAAGGGATTTGCCAAACTTAGTATTGCTGAGGGTGGTGGGGATGGGTAATGGGGAGGTGCTGGGGTGGTGAACTGCAGCTTACTAACTATGTGCAGATATGGAGGGAATCGCCAAAGGTTTCAAATCTAGCAACCAAGGGGTTTAAGAGTCTAGGAGCAGCCACTCTACTGCTTGGGGGTGGGAGTAAGGTTTGTCCTGCAGTGTGCTGCTGTGCTTTTGATGTTCTGTGTGTGGTTTGCAGACAGCCCCCAAATGCTCTTCCTGACCAGGAGAAGGGCTGGGTTGTGACTGACAGAAAGAATTGGGGACAGGGCCAAAGATGGGGGGGACCCCTTGGCTGAAACCTGAGGGGCTTCCCCTCCCTGTAACTCTTCCTTACAAGTGATCCACAGCCTCAGGATGTCCCTGTCTTTATCTCTCCATGGTGTTGCTACCCAGCCTCAGACACGCCCCCATGGCAGCAGTTCTGGGGTTTGACATGACTTGTCCCAGTAAGAATTGAACCTACCTCATCTACACCTGTGAGCACTGCTGGAGTAATGAGAGTATCAGCAAGCTCTGAGGTATCTGTGCCATCTGAGCAGAAGGGGCAAGACAGCCCCACTAAAGAAGCGACAGGTTTTGCCATACTGTATAGAAGGCGGCTTACCTTTTGGCTTACAATGGCTGAGGTGAAGCCTACTTATATCATAGCTGAGGAAGGATCCCAGCCTGCCTGGGAGGAGAACAGTTGGATTAGAAGCTGTAGAGCAGCCCCTCCCAGTAAGTTCTGTACAAGTAACACCATGCCTGGGCCCTGCCAGTCCATGGTGCTATGTGCCAAAGTTCCTGGGTCTGAAATGATTAGCTGTGCCAGTGTTTTTTGGTGAGACTCAGGAGCATGCTTCTAAGATGGGAACGTTGATGTAATTCCAGCCCTTGAAATCTTGTACAGCTTCTACCTATGGCTGCTAGAGCAAACCATTGAGTATCTTGGCTGGGATTCTTGCCAGGTGGTCAGACTTCTTCCAAGCTCTCCCCTACTGCCTGCCTTCTTCAGTAGCCAATACCTGTTCTCCCTGCTAAGTGTGGGCAAAACTTGGTGGCAGAATTGGCATCGGACCTGCTGTTCACTCCCAGCAGTTTGGCTGTGTTTGCTTTTCACCCAGTACAAGAGAGTAAAGGGACAAGAAAAGGCCCAATTTAAGCCTAAGGGAGTCGCTGAGCTGGGGACATTGATAGATAGCTTCAGAACTGGTTTGGTTGAGGTGTGAATTGGAGTGACTTGTCTGCTTTCTCTTTTCTCAGCCCCATAAAAATGCTGAACTTGTACATACCTGTTGCTTGTAACCTGCCAGGGTCCCCACAATGCTGGATCTCGAAACCAGTGTGATTACAGCTTCTTCCCCAGGGCTTGCTGAAAGTAACTGTTGGCTCCATCCACAGTAGAACAGGGTCAGGGTTCGAGTGCCCTTGTTCACCAGAGGATTTAGCATAGGACTGATATGACAGTGCTGCTGCCCTGTGCTAAGTTAGCTGTGAGGCCTTGGTGTACAGGAGGAGTGAGTGCCCCAACACTGGCCTCAGAGGTCCTCAAAGGCTCCAAAGATGGGAGTGGTGGTTAGAGGCTTTGAGCTTTGCCCAGTGATCACCAAGAAGATGCTTTGCCCTCTTTATGAGGTGCCTGGCATGGGACATGGTGGTTTCCATGGGAGCTATCTCTGCTTGGAGTTGTGCTTGGCATCCTATGCTTCAAATCTAATGCTTGCAGTTGGTCTTCAAGGGCTACCAGTTGGCTAGGAGTTGTAGGATCCTTTAAGGCTCCTACCCATCAGCTCTGGCACTTAAGAGTTAAAGCAGTAAGGACTAACTCCATTGGCCGAGGTCAAGGACTTGCTTTTACTTAAGAAGGCAGTGAAGATAACAGGTGCCCAAGTCAACACTGCCAAGGACAAACATTCTCTTGCTTTCCTGTGCTTGGGCATAGCAACACCTTTTTCCCTTGGCAAATGGTTTGGGAGTACATGATCTTGGCCACTACAGGGAGGTAGGTAGTGATCACTAGGTCATTCCAGTTAAGACAGATACTTTCCCTTGGGTAAGAGCAGGTTGCAGCCCTGCAAAGATGCGAGACAGCTTCCAGAGGCACACTGCTGGGTGGGGGTGATTTAAGGTTAAGTACTGTTCTCCCCTCCCCTGTAAATAAAGATGGAACAAATGGATCCTGGTGCTTTGTCTCCTCTGTGTGTGGTGCATGCTGGCTGGATTACAGTCTTTCTACTTACAGGTCTAGAATAAGGAAGGCAGTTCCAGCTTTGCAGGGGACAGGTTTTTGTCCCAGCATTGCTGGAGCAAAGGCCCCATGTGCACATGCTGTTTTGGCCAAATCTTGTTGGAAATCACAGCTTTAGATTTCCAGCTGGCTAAGTAGGTAGCATTTCCCTCCTGGCATATTCCAGGCTGGTTATTGGATACCCTAGTCTAGACTGGTTCTTCAGAACCAGCAGAAAATTTCCATTCCAAAGTTTTCATTTAAAGCAACTCTAGATTTCATGAAAAGAACCAAATGCTGTTGGTCCTAGCCCAAGGCAGTGTCAAGGAGCTGAGGCTGGACTCAGCTTTTTTTCCTATTAGGATGTTACCTTTTTACCTAGTGGGGATTTTAAAAAGTAGATTTCTCAAGCGTTTCTAGGGTGCAGTTGTGATCTGATTTGCACTCAGTTACAGCTTGGGAGCAACAATCCTAAGTGTCCTTTTTAATAACACTTCTCATTGCATGAGGCTTCACTACCTAGCTATTGAGCTGTCAGGCCACAGTTTGCCCCAGCTCTTTGCTGTAAGGATAGTGAGTAAGGCATGACTCGAAGTCTGTCACCCCAGCCTGAACCTAAATGAACTTTGGCATTTTCCATGGTGAATTTGACTTGAGTGTCTTTCATCTCCAGACAACATACTTGTGGGGAAAGCCTTGTCTACCCACAGGTGCCTAAAGCAAGGTGGATAAGCTTAAGACCCTTCCTCTAGTATATTGCTAGACTCAGTGGTTTCCAATTGGGGTTCTGCAATAGGTCATTAGGGGTTCCACACACAGAGACTGGGAATAATGGCAGGGTGGGCTGGGAAACTGAGCTTCCATTACCTGGCCAGGTTGCCTGGCTCTGCATAAGTCTGTAGGATAGGGGTGGAGGTTCGGTGGCAGAAGTGGTATGAAAGCGGTTTGTGACCTTAGGAAGTTTGAAACCCACTACACTAGACTTTCTCTAGGTTAGTGGCTGGCAGCCTTTTCAGGCTGCAGGGCAAAAAGGTCCAGTACAGATGAAAGGCAGGCATGCAGCATAGGGCAAGCACCTGTTGTACCCCACCACCAAAAGGTGCAAAGCCCTATGCCCACAGATGAAATCAAATGGCTTCAGAGGCATGTGGGCTGTAGATTGCTGACCACTGCTCTAGAGAGTCTGGGGTCTACAGCCTACAGATTCAGCCCTGTCCAGAAATTGGGCTGGTGAGAGATTGTTGAATGGCATTTTAATCACTTTATATTGAGCTCAGGAATTCTCAGCCAGGATCTGTGTGGTACGGGATGCTTTTGAAATTCTAGCTCGCTCTCTCACTGTACAACCCTGTTAGTCAAGCTGGTGAAAACCTTTTTATTAAATATTATATAAAAGAGGCATTTTTTCTAGTGATGTCAAAATCACTTATGAGAAATGTCTGAGGCCTCTATCCGTTATTTGTAAACTCCCTCTCATATTTCTTTTCCCCTGAAAACTAGGTGCTTGGCCCAGGCCTGCTGTAAGCTCCACCTTCTTGATGGCACCCTGACAGCTGCTGAGCCACAGCAATAGCTGAAGGTCAGCATGTTCAGGCCTGCTCCACCTCCCTCCCCACTAGCACGCTCAGGCTGGGAAATGAAGAGCCAGCTGTGTTAGCCCGGAGACACTCACAGCAGGGATATTGTCAGCCCTCCTCTTATAGTAGCTTTGCGTTCCATTTTGTGCTGCCAGTGCACACTGCCCTCCTCCACCACAACCAGACTCTTACCCTATGCGTGCCCCTGACCTGCTGTTGGTCCCTGTCCTGCTTTTGAAGCAGTGATACTTCCAGGGTGCCTGTAGTCAGAGCTGATACAGGTATGATGGGTGGGACTAGAGAGATTGGCTCCCTTTGGTTCAACTGGAGACCTTTCTTTGCCAGATCCAGGGGGAAGGAATGAAGGAAAATTCATTCTGCAAAAAAAGGCCTAAGGATGTGCCCTCTGCTCCACTCCTGACCTAAATGTGGGTAGCTGAACCGAGCTCACAGTGGAAATTAAACCAAGTATCTTACCTCCCAGCACAGAAGTATCCGAAAGCAATGGAGCTGGGCAGGAGAGACAGCATCAAGTATCTTCCCTGGGGCTTCTCCAATTGATGGCAGTAATATCTGGTTATCAGAATGACACTTCTGCAGGTTTCTAATATGCACTCCTTGAAGCATCCAGTAGATGGTGTCTGTGCACCACAGATGCTGCTTAATCTATAGCTAGAAAATAAATATACTGATTCAGGGGTGTACTTGGTAGCCATGTTGGTCTGAAACAAAAATACATACAAAAAGCTAGAACGCTTGGTTCCAAAATGATACCTTTTGTTAGACCAACTGGAAACTGGCAAGAAAATTGTCCTTTTCTGCAAGCTTTTGGGATCAAAGTCCCTTTCTCAGGCTCTGGAAAATTTTTTGTATGCTAATATGCTGATTCCTAAATCATCATTTCTACAATATTCCTTTTCTTAGTTGAGAGCTATTTCAGAGACCCTCCTTTCTTACATAGCTCCTTGTGGCTTTTACTTTGTTTGCTGCTTGGCCTTTACATTGCTAAAAGATCAGCCCTGAGTTCTGAGTTCCTTCTGGTTTGCTAGTTAGATAATATTTATTTTTGATCCCTACGCTCAGGGTCAGAAAACCTTTGGTTCTGCCTTTGTAGATTCAATATTTGCCTTTTAGAGAGATCTCCATGAACCTAACACGTGTACCAGAATAGAAACCTGTTTAGGGGAGAAGGAGAAAAACAAAATCAGACTCACTACACACATTGTAAAGGCAGGCATCAATTATGTAATTGTAAGCATTAGTTATGGCCAGAAAGGCTTTTATTTTAGGATTACCCTCTTTATCCATGACTATATGTAGACTAAACAAAGTTTTCCTTCTTCTAAATGACTATTTTTAAAGCATTTATTTCATGCCTCTAGCTTATGAGTTAAAGGAGAGTGATCCACACCAGCTTGTAGCCAGGACAGTTACTGTTTATCATTTGTATTGTGGTCTACTAGTAGCCCCTGTCACCAGGCAGGACCCTATTGTATTAAGCGTTTGTACAAGCAAAACAACAAAAAAAATGATCCCTGACCCAAAGAGCTTATAATCTAAAGCCCGGATGTGGCAAAGCCCTTAAAACATGCTTAATTAATCACAGAAGTTAGGTCTTTTGACTTCTGTGGGACTGCTCTGGTATTTGTAGTTGAACAAGGGCACAGGCCATGTTTAACTGTACAGTTAAGCATAGGCCCTTTGTTGGATTGATGGGCACATTCCTAAAGCATAGCTGCTTCTTTAGATGGCTCACAACAGGGTCTCATCCCTTTAAAATAAAGGTTTATTTTGGGCCAGATCATCAATGGAAGCAAGTCCACATAGCTTTGACTTCAGGAAGCTTTAGCTGCATCACACCAACTGGAGATCTGGCCCTGCATAGATTTGGGTGCCTTGGAAGGCATCCTTGCCCTGTGAGACCCAAGACTGCATGGGGTGCCTTCAAAAGCAGGAGAGCTGGACTGCTATGTATTGTGTATTCTGCACAGTACCTAGAACCAGGGCCCCACTCTCAGCAACTGCATAAATTCAAATAAGGTGACAGGCCCTGACCCCAAGGGCTAAGTAAAGAAAGAAAAAAAAGCTGTGATTTGTTTTCTCTGATTATTCTGATCTGCTTTCCTTCAGCAATGGTTTTAAGCACCATCCATGCAGTACCAGGGGAAAAGACTTTCCCAAAATTCAAAGTCAGAGTCTGTCCAGAAGCAAATGGCAATACTTGCAAACAGTGGGAGAGGATATTGACTTTGCATTCACATGTTCGTGTATGGCAAACAAGGCACTTTGGTTAAATCTGATATATGTTATTAGACCAACTCAACTAGCTGAAAAAATTCTTCTTTGAAAGCTTTCAGGTACATATCAGATTTAACCAAAGAACCTTGCCTGCCTATGTCTATAAACCAACACGGCTACAAATACCCCTGTAACATGTTCCTGTATAGCCCTTGTGTCCAGGTGTATGCCAGAGCCTCTATAGGGCTATGAATCTGTAATTCACATCTGCTAGAGACAGCCTGACTCTGCAGCTCAAACTGTATCAGGTTGTACGTTTAATTAAGCAGAGTTCTTGTTCAACCCTTGTATTGGCCACGATGGCACCCTCACATCTGTTGGGGAACACCATTTGTGAACAACCCAGTTTTTCTCCACTGTATGGAGCCAAAAGGTTAGAGCAGTTAGAGATTATATATGAAGTCTAAGTTAGGGATGAGGTCCAGCCTATGTTGCAAAGTTTTGTTAGCTTTACCAGAAAAAAGATCACCTAGTCAATGTAGTGTACTAGCAAAACCCCTTGTAGATGCACCTCTGCTCACAGAAAAAGGTTCTGCTAATTTAGTTTGTCATTTGAGAAGCATATGCCATATCTTCCCTAGGGAGCTCTGCTGACATGGCTATAGTGTCAGAGGCTCGGTAATGGAGATGAAAGGTATAAATTTATAGAGGCAAACAGTACATCTTGCTCTCCAGGTTAGCATTTCCCTGAACAGCAAAGTAGTAGGAAAGATGTAAATCAAATCTTCATCTGTTTTGTTAGGACTGTAGGTGGATCACCTACAAAGACAGAGCTCTGCACCTCTATATCTGAGCACAGGACCCGCTGCTGCCTGAAGTAGGAGGCAAGCTATGTTTGGAGCTGCTCCCTGAAGAAATGGAGTGGAAGGGAAAGGGCACTTCCTATGTGAGAAGGTAGATCCCTTGTGTGGGGATAAGAAATTAATTTGCAAATGGAATGAGACAATAATAACCACAACTGAAGCAGTTTTTGAGAGACTTCTGCACCTCAGAACCAGAGGTCTTAGACTGGAAAAGCAGGCTGCTATTTACAAAGGGTTTGTGAAGTGCACGCTAAGTGTCATTTTAGAGATGGAAGGCACCTTGGTTTTCACAGCCATTCTTGAACTTTACTCCATACACACCTGTGCCAGACACCACAAGAAACAAAGGTCACCATTTTTTGACCAGCATACAAATAAGACTGAAAGATTTCTAGTGGTTACACATGGGCCACCCAGAGCCACACTGAGTGCCAGCCAGGCTTCACGCAGCAGAATTACCACAGCTGCAGCCCCAGGTAAGGCTGCTGGGGCCAGCACAGTGTTGGCCTCAGCCTCCCCTACCCCACTTAGGGCAACTTGCCATGTGCCAAAGCACGCGTGGCACAGGCATTCCCTGGGGACAAGTAGCAGCAGTGCAAGGGAAACGAAACATTCACACATGTCTGAATGTGCCCTAAGAATGACAAGTTACTTCCCCATTTGAACATCACCAGAGCTGTCACAACCCTGCCCATATTCTGGTGGGCCTCACACAAAAGAATCATTCCCTCAAAGCAAAATGCACGTGGCTTGTTTCTCTCATTGACAGGAACTCATGAATCACCCACAAACTATTGTCAGAGTTCAAAGTCATCTTTCTTCTCATAATTGAGTAGTCATCAACATTGAAACCAGGAGACCATACACTCAACTTCTCTAGATCTGCACCTTGTGACCAGTATTCCCCATTGGGTGTAATTTCATGTGTGTTTGCCTCCAGTGAATGCGTAAGTCATTCATGAGGCAGGAATTACATCAGCATGAATGTAGTCAGCTCTATTTTTATAACCAATACAAGTTTTCATCAGGCACTGAACCTACATTCCCCTTTATCCAAAGCCTGAGTCAGACTTCTGCATTTACAAGCCAACTGGCAGGACACTACTTTTTTCTTATGGAAGGGCATTTCTGAGCAAAGCATGCTCACACGCTCTCTCTCTCACACACCATCTGTCTGTCTGCCTGTCTCTTTCTTCCCCCGGGGTCAAAAAATGGAGAGGGACCCTAGATGTCACACCACGTTGAAAGGCTTCTCTCAGGCATATAAGCTGTTATAATGTGGACTGTGACAACAGTCAATGTTTTGCTTGCTGTCTCTGCTGGGAAAGTCATAAAGTTAGCATTAGAAACTACCTGAAACACTGATTTTTGCCACCAGAGGTGGCAAAACTCCCCAAAGTCCTAGAGCCATTCTCTCCATTCTGGCCCACCTTTATAAAGATTGTTATTACCACTAGAGCCAACTGTAACACAGCCTCCGCAGACGGCCTGTTGAAGAACACGTGCAAATCAGAACTAACTCAGAGAGATGCCTCAACAGAAGTCAGCAGGTGACAACCTTTTTATACTACACTTCCAAACTGGAATTCAGGTTTTTCCTATGAAGATAGGTTAGGATATCTGATTTCTGTATCTGGTTTTGCCACAAACTTTATGCAACTGGGGCAGGCCACTTTTCTTTATTTTCATACCCCTTTGTAAACTTGGAATAAGACTTACCTGTTTGCAGAGTGTTAAGATTTAAATCAGTGTTTTGAGACTACTGGTTTCATGGTGCTACAGAAGTGTTAAAACTGACCCATAAGCACAACAGCAATGGAAACCCAAGTGATGCTATACCTAGAAAGATAAGTTTTCTCATGTAAAATCATATAATGACTAGACTGAATATGTCCAAGGTATTGTATGTACTGCACTATTTAAGATAAATAGGTTAATACTGAGAATATCCCAGTATCCAAGTTGTTAAGCTTCTCCCTCTGGGACAATGCTATTGTAATTAATTTGTCTGTTCCCCAAAGCCTGCTGCAGCACTGAGGCCTAGTGAGTGTGACTGGAAATCAAACCACAGCCCACTGCTTAGTTGTGCACGGCACTAACATGCATAGTCTGACATGTGGGTTTTTCAGATAGCTCCCTCCACCCACATGCAGTTGGGGAATCTTCACTCATGCACTGAGTAGGAGCAGCAAAGGAGAATGTATCTCAAAAATCCCAAGGCTGGATTTAGTCATCATTCTGGGGCATGACTCTCAGTGGACGCTGCAGCCTGATGGTAGAACTGTGACTCTGGGTTTAGATTCACACAGTAGGTTCCTGATATGGTTTTGCTGGAGTTTCACCTAATTTGATTATGGTCTCTTGTTCTCAAGGAGCACTTCAAGCACTGGTGCTCATTAGAGGAAGTTCATGAATCAATGTCATGCTGATGCAGAAGATTTTACAAGCCACTCATCACCTCTGCTCATAAGCTTCATTGCTGCCTGGGCATGTGCTATAGTCTCATTTCTATTTTCTGTTGCTTCTTCTGATTTAAGTTGCTACTGATTACCAGAATTTAACGTTAACATCCCAATATAGCCTTTCACAATGTCGCAAACAGAGATTAGTATAATCAACAGGTACAGCCTTTTCCAGAAGCTTCAAGGCTTTTAGATGCAGAATGACTCTCTGTTCTCCGAGTATCACTGCTGTGACATCAATGAACACTTCATGCCTATTTGTTAACAGGTCCTTGCTTCCTGAAATATGCTCCGTGAAGCTTCTCCAGGACACCATGAGGACATGGCGTCTATCTGCAACAGGCTTCCATATGTCCATGCCTGTGGGCATCAGGAAGTGTAGCTGCAGGGAGTCTGATACTCAGTTTTGCAGAGCTGAGTTGTACCTGGTGTTGTCGTTGTAGTAAATATGCCCCATTCACTGCAGCCCTGTCACTTGAGACTGCCAGATCCAGTGCCAGTATGTGTTCTCCAGACAGCACAGGTCAGGGTGAGGGTCTCTCCAGGTTCACCACTCCTGGGCCAGACTGGACCAGCTGCACTTGGGACAAGACACCTGGAAACAGAAAGACTGGAGTGAAATACAATGCAACTCATCTTTTGTTTGGTGGTGAGGGCAGTTGAACTCCTGGCTACTAAGTGAACAGCAGTCAGAACTGGCTGTAGAGAACATCCCCCTGAGACATGGACCTGGAGTGAGGAGGGAGAGAGAGGAGAGAAACAGCCATAGTGGGTGTGTCCAGATGAGCACAAGTGTGCCTCTTGCAGCATCTCAAACCCTTTTGAGAAGCTGCAAGATGCATGTGCAGGAACAAAAAAACGCTCCTCATGCTACATAGATGCAATGCAGGGGCAAAATCTGGTACCTGGATATCCAGGTACCAAAATAAAACCCTGAGGAAAAAAGTGGGGCAGGGCACAGTCCCAGACTGTGCTGTGAAGCAACCAGAGGCTTAGTCCTCCATGGGGACGCTCTGGTACCTAGCCAGAGCATCTCTATGGCTGGCCCTTGCCCCAGTGCTGAAGCATGCTGCTTGTTTATGCAATACAAGCAGGGTGCAGGGATCTGGACCTGGGCTCTGTGCCAGTTAAGTAGTGAGTGGGGGGCTGGAGGAGGGGGGAGTGGACCATTGTGGGGCCCTGCCCAGCCCCACCCCCGGCTCGCTCCCCCAGTCCCACAGATCATTC
>NW_017728907.1:16125355-16127142 GCF_001723895.1 Crocodylus porosus
CACCCCCAATCACTCCCCCTGCCCCCTTTATCACCTCCCACCTGGCCCCAGCCTTCCACTCATTTCCCTAGCCCCCGCATCATTCCCCCACCTGGTCCCAGCTCCCGATCACTGCCCTGCCCGGCCCCTGCGTCCTGCACTCACTGGCTGTAGCAGTGGCCATCAGGGCTGCTGGGGCCCCATGGCACAGCCCCCCTGCGAAGCAGTGGGGATTGGCCACAGCCGCCTGGCACCCGCACTGCTGCTGCCACATCACGTGGGTGCAGCCTGGCTCAGCAGGGTGCTGTGCAGCTTGGGGCCACTGCTGCTGTCCCTCAGAACCTGGTGCGTGGCCCCAAGCTGCCAGACAGGCCTCGGCACCACGCAGCACCCTGCCGAGCCGGACTGCACCTGCACAACGCTGCAGTGGCAGTGCGGGTGCCAGGCAGCCCATTCCCACTGCCCCCCAACTGCCCCATGGCGGGGAGGACAGGGCCCATGTCTCCCTCCCCTGGTGACATAGGGGAGTTGCTCAGTGGGTGACTGGTCCTGTGCAGATCCTGGGACTGTGCCGTGTCCCTCCAGGTTTATCCTGGGCACAAGCAGGCAGATTGGCAGAGGGAGCTGCTGCACAGGGAGCACCCTCTACACCAGGGACACAAAACAACTCCCTGTTAAGGCCCTTTCTCTGCACTGCTTCCTTTTCCCCAGGGTCCGCACCAGAGACAGTGCTGTGAGCCCCAGTGGTGCTGAGGGTTGAGGGGGCATCTCAGTGAATATGGGTATGGGGAATGGGACTTCCCAAGGCATTTGGGTCATTTCTGCCATCAACTCTATCTAGGACTGAGGGGTCTTGTCTGTGGAGGCCCCTCCGGCCTCAAGGGAATAGTCTCCAATAAGTGCATGTTTCTCTCTTTGCAGTCCCAGGATGTAACAGACTCTCTTGCCTTTAGCAAGACCCTGTGAGGGTTTAAGGGATGAATCCAAAGCGGGAAGTAGAAGGGACTGGTTTTGAATGCTTTCTGGTCAAAGCCTGCTGCTTCCTTGCTGCAACTCCTCCAGACTCTATTAGGCCAGAGTTGAGGTTTCACTATGCAGGTCCCAAAGGTGCATGCCTCACATTCACTGTGCTGGGGCTCCTGAGCCAGCAGCTGGAGACTGCAGGTTTGCTGGATGATGTGGAAGAATGATGCCCCTGGTCTGTTTCTTCAACTGAGATGTCTGGTTCTTTTTCCTCTTCATTTCTGCTGACTCCAGTTAACATTGCAGATCTAGTCCTTTCCTGTCCTGGCAGGAAGGCAAGTCTGAGGCTCCTCATGATGTTTGTTTTCCCATGGCTGAGGGAGCCCAGAGATGTGGCAAAGGTTATGGGAGTGGATGGGGACTTTTTTCTACTCTCCCTGAGACTGGGTGGTTCACAGGCTGGTCCTCAGTACTGGCTCTTGAGGCCAAAGGCAGTTGGGCTGGTTCCCAGTATTGGGGGAGGGGGTTCCCAGTATGGGAGGGCTGGGTCAGCCACTGCCTCCCAAGAGCACTGCACTCGGGCCTGGCTCTATCCACAGTCACCTGGGTGTTAGAAATATTATTAAAAATACATTATCAATAGCAGATTTAGAAAAACACAGCTGCTTAGCTCTCCTTGTTTCCTTGGTGGGAGAAGGGGGGGTTGGAAATTGAAGGGAAAACTACCAAGGGCTCTTTGTACTAAGGTATCACTCTCTCTTTGTTCTGCAAATTTACTATCTCTTTGTTACACTAAATCACACTTTCTTTCCTGGCTCCCACATTTCTTAGGCTAGATAAAAATA